>NC_053429.1:103568181-103933654 GCF_007990345.1 Gossypium hirsutum | reverse complement strand
AGAATTGAGAGTGATGAAAGCCGGTTGAACCTTAGGAATACTTAGGGTACAAATATCATGACATTTAGGTTGACGAGATCCCGTATAAGACCATATCTGGGATATGGCATCGACATCAGTGTGTGTTATCATGTAAGACCACATCTAGGACATGGCATTGAAATGAGATTTTGTATAAGACCATATCTGGGATATGACATCGATGTGAGATCCCATGTAAGACCAGGTTTGGGACATGGCATTGGCATCTTATGGTGTGTATGATAATCCTGAGTATCCTTAGTTTTCCAAGTGGTTCAATGGGTAGTCCAAGGATTTGTCAAGGAGATGATGAGGTATGATCATGTTGAAAGGGTATAGGTATGTACGCCAAGCTCGTAGTTATTAAGATTACTAAATGATAAGACTCTGGTAAGATGTGAATGAAGGAATTATGATCTTAAGCTCTATTGTATCTTATGTAAATCCAATGAGATAGGATATGGCTACAATGATTATTGAGAATGAGATAATTTAAGTTATGTTGTGTATGTGTATGAAAGTGCATACTCTTATTGCTTATTAATTACATGCAAGCTTACTAAGATTTATGCTTACTTCCTCTCTTTTCCATTTTCTGATAGTATTGCCAAGCTAGCTTGAGGATCAAAGGATATCGGAGGCATGTTCACACTATCAATTGGATCTTTTGGGTATAGTTAGTTTCAACATTTTGAGTATGGCATGTATAGGGACTTGGTCATTTTGTTATATGTCATATTAGTTTAGCTAAGTGAGTTAGGTTGTAATGATTTGATGATTCATTTTGTATATGGTCATGAGATATGGCTCATATTGACTATGGGGATGTAAATCCTATTCATATATGTATACATGTGCTAAGGTTACTCATGATATGGTTAAATGTAGTTGGCATATCTAAATTGTGGATATGATCATGGTTGGTTGATGGTGGATTTATGAATGAATGGCATAATGTAACGCCCCAAAAATCTCGAAATCCTGAACTTTCTTTCTTTTCGGTTTTGATAAAAATTGTGTTTTATGTTCCTAGCCATGTGATAATTATAGTAGGTCTTAGTTAAGGTTTGAGTTCGAACCTAGGAATAAATGAAATAATAGTTTAATTATTAAAAGAATCAGGGTTGGCAAGTAGGTGGGCTTGTAAATAAAAATAGGGAAAAATAGCATCAAAAAGCCTTATGGAAGAGTGGCTAAGTGACGCCACTTAGAGTGCAGGGAGGTGGCGTTAGTAGCTAGTAAGGAGGTCTAAGGTTCAAATCCTAGTTTTGTGTTTTAGAAGTTTAATTTTGGCCTTCTAGAAGGATGGAAGTGGCGTGAAGATGGGCTCTAAGGGGAGTGTTCAGAAGAGAAAATTAAGGAAAGGATCAAGGGGTTATCAGGGAGAAAAACGAGAAGATAAGAAGGGAGAAGTGATGGAGCCGAATTGGGAATTAGGCATGGAAAATTCAGCTATAAGAGCTATAAATAGGGGCCGAATACAGGTGTCAGGCTACTGCCGAAATTTTTCTTCACCTCGTTGCCATAAACCCCTTTCTCCAAAAGCTGAAAACCCTTTTCTTTTCAAGATCCAAAAAGCCAAAAACCCTTTTGTTTTTCTTTCTTTTCTTCCTACCGATTTCTATTCTTCTCTACACAAATTTCTTTGTTTCACTTAGCCGATTTCTTCTTCTACTCTTCTTCTTTAATATGTACCAAATAAACCTTATTCACCATACTAAGTTTGAAAAGTCGAAAAGCCGAATCTCCCAAGGGCTGAATACTTTTTGACTGGATCTAGTGGAAGTAGTATCGGATCTCAGATCTTAGCTCTCTGTCGAATTGCTCTTTAGGTGTTTGCGGTTTTGATCTAGGAGTTGATCATGGTTAGTGATTTAAGAAAGGGCTGATCGCGCAAGGTAAGGTTAATTGAGGTTTCGGTTTTAGTAAGGATATGTATTAAGCATGCAATTAATGGGCCATATGAATATCATTTGTAGGTTTGGACTAAGGGAATCGCTGCACGCTTGCTTACCAGGTGCGTACATACACTACACACACACAAAATAAATCGGCAAAAGCCGAAACGCCGAAAAGTTGAAAAGCCAAAATGCTGAAAAGTCAAAAGTTGGGATACGGTAGTCACACGAGTGCACGAACACGGGCGATTATGTGGACTTGGGTTGTGATTTGGCCATGCGGGCCAGAATGGGCTAAATGGGCCCGATGGGCTGTTGGGCCCACAATAGGCAAAAATTAAATATTGATGCTATGTTATAGGAATTTGTATGTGTGCATGAATATGAATGTGACTAGGCCTAACGGGCCATATAAATGTGATTTGGGCCTAATGGGCCATATACAAGTGATTTGGGCCTAATGGGCCATATGAATATGATTGGGCTTAATGGGCCAGATACGGGTATGTGAATTTGTTTGGACGTTGTAAGGAGTTTTGGGCCTAGTATATGATAACTACATAATACTTAATTAATATATTGCGACCGTGGACAAGTCAAATGGTTAAGGTGTGGCAATGGGTATATGCATGTCTAGGATTGGATCTAGGGAGAGCTTGGTACTTAAGCGGTCTTAATGACCCACTTCCTCTTCTCTAGAATCCTATCTGGTGCATAGTATTCGTTCATCTTAGCTCGCGGAACTTGTTAACGGGTCAAGGTAAGTGAAAACCATAATTAAGGGAAAATTACCGAAATGCCCCTAAAAGCGAAAATGACCAAAATACCCCTAGGTGTTGAATGTAAGTTTTGTGGATGTGACATGCATACATATGATATTCTGCTTAGGTTGCATATGCATTGGGAATTATGGTATGGAAGAAGTATATGAGGATCGCATGGTTGCCTGACAATCGTGGATCCACCGACGACTTTTAAAGCCCAATATGTAAATGAAGGTAGTTCCGCAACCGGGCTACCCTTGGCGTGTGGGCTGGGTGGGTCGATATTTATATCCCCACATGGTGTGATGGGGGACAGAGCTAGTGTGTAGCGGATGGATAATTTGGATAGGATTGCATTGCATGTTTGATGATTTATCTTTGAATGCTTATTTTTCATCGAGGATTGTACACACTGAGTTTGCGAAAACTCACCCCCTCTTTTATTTTATATTTAGGTGATGCTCAGTAGGCGGTTCGACGGATGAAGGGACTCGGAGGTGGCCAACTAGCATAAAAAGTTTAGACTTAGTCTTTATGTAATTTTTAATATATTGACTTTAAATTATTTCTATTTGATTTGGGTTGTACAAGGTCTTTCCTCTAGCTAATATTTCAAATTAGGATTATTATCATTTTTTTTATGCTTTATATTTATTAGAAGTAGAACGTGGTTTCCTAAACCATAACTGTTTCTAAATACTACGTTTTCGCAACTTAATTTTTAAATGACGAGTTTTCATAAAATCATATGTTCTAAATAAAGCTTCTGCAACTGAAAAGAGATTTTACAAAGTAACTAAGGTTTTTCGTTTTAAGGAAGCATTTCTAATGAAAACAAGGTTTTCTCCAAAACACTTCAATGTGACACGCCAGATTCAGCCATAACGTCTGGGCTGGGTTTGGGGTGTTACACATAATAACAACTAAGGCATGAATGAGTAAAATAGAAGTATAAATTGATAAGGAATTTCCATGCATGAATCATGTTATGGATGTGTAAGTGCTCATTTCTACCATGTTGGATGCCATGGAGATGTGTATGTGTGCATGTGTTATTGAAGGTGACAAAGGGCTTGGAAAATAGCCTCAAAGTTGTCCGCACGAGTAGACACACGGACGTGTGTCTAAGACATGTGTGACACACGGTCTGCCTATAGGCGTGTGGTCCAGCTGTGTGTCTCTTGCACCCTAATTAATGCAAAACAGAATGACAAATAGTAAACACACGGGTAGGGACACGACATTAGGACAAAGGTGTGTGCCCAGGCCATGTGAAGTCTGCACCTGATTTTGGAATTTAATTCACCACACGATCTAAGCACATGGGCGTGTGACTTGGCCATGTGACCCTATTTTACTGATGACATCATGGTCAGAGTGTTACACGGGATAAGGACACGGGCATGTCCCAGGCCACACGGGCATGTGGCTCTCCAAAACATGAAAATTTTCTAAGTCTTCCAAATATCCTTAAAGTTCTCGATTTAGTCTCGAACCACTCCCAGAGTATGTTTTGGGCCTCGTAGGCCCATATAAGGGATGATATTCATGTTAATGAATGGTTTTAATTTAGACGAAAATTGATGTCTCAATTTTGTATGATTACATGAGTTTAAGTTTGATAATGCCTGGTACCCTATTCCAGCGCCAGATACAGGTAAGAAGTGTTACAATAAGATTGATATAGAACCTCAGAGAAGCCTATAGCTTGAAGGAATTGGATCAATAAATCTTCATCTTACCATGAATTAATTGTAACATTTTTTTAGCACTGTCTTCATTAATTGCATGTTAAAGATAAATAATTATTCTAGCATTTCATGTCATTGTTGTTAAACTTTGTGTTAAACTTGTCCATTGTTATTCTTTTTTGTTTTGCTCTTTAATTTTTTTCATTCATAGTTTAGTTTAGTTAAGTCCTTAATTAAATCCTCATATTCAAATCTTTATTACTCCCCAAAGTATTTAATAATTAATTTTGCAATTATTGATTTACATATATAATTCTTGTGAACACAATAACCCTATATTTACTTTTTTTATTACTTTTTTTTCGATTGTCTACACTTACATATTATCCGAAAATTTGCAAACAATTCGAGATCTCTTTTAGGTCCTTTAATACCTAACTCCACGTCTTGGATTTTAGGAGTCAATATTCGGCTAGCACGTTTGTCCCGAGTCATATTTATAACCGAATAAATTAAAAACCATTAAAACTATCTGAATCGACCAGGCCAACCGTCTATATAAGCGACAATGATAATCATCGAATTGAACTTTTTCGTTACAACCAAGATGAGTTTTTTTGTTCTTTTTCTTAATATTTATTATTTATAGGAAAGTATTAGTCCTTTGAAATTGTAAACTACTTTTAATTTTTTTATTAATAATGTTGGATTATTTCCTATTTTATATTAATTTTTAATATAACTTTTATGGTTTGTTTGAACAATACAAAATAATTGGAGGAAAGTATAATTACTAGGGTAGTAATTAAATTTTCTTGTAATTATAATTATATGTAATTACACAGTTACACAATTTATATTTTTACAAAAATATTAATTACTATAAAAAGTATCAGTAACCTAAAAAATTCTAAATGAGCAACAAAAATTGAAATCAAATCATCATATGTAATATGCTAGTCCAAGAAAGTAGTTGATAACATGATTACTAATAAAAATAACAAGAAACATAAACACCATATGCAATTTTATCTAGTTGCTTTAGCACTCCATATTTGTTAGGTTATTCGGTCTTTAATATTTAACATATACTCCTATTCATCATTTGAATATGAATTTGTATAACTAAGATTATCAAGATCTTTTTTTTCCCATATACTCTTCAATGTATTAATCATCCCAATTCTGTAGCGCCCCGAATTTGGGCCTAGAAGTAATGGGCCCTGAGTATGGGTCCGTAAGGAGGTTGTACATAAGTATTTAATTGTGCAAGGAAATGACACAATTAAATGTTTACTTTGGTGGTTAATAGCCCTGAGAAGTGTTGGAGAAATCTTGGGTTCAAACTTGGGTTTTAGCAAAAATTTTGGTCTTAAGTGAAAAAAACCCTAGATGTTTGGATAAAGGCCTTTTGAATTATTGTGTTAAATAAATGACACAAGGAAGCATGTGGTCTAGTGGTTGTGCATCATTAAGGTTGTAAGGGAGATTGGGTTCAAGTCTTGGCTTTTGCAATTTATTTTGGTATTTCTTTTAAAGGAACCTAAACTTTGGCCTATAGACCTTATAATTAATTGAGGATAAAATGTATCACAAAAAGTCTTGTGGCTCGGTGGCAAGTGGCATGACTTGGTAACTGAAAAGGCTTGGGTTTGAATCCCATTGCAAGCAAGAAGGATATTTGTTTTGCTAGCATGAGGCGGCAAGAGTTTGCGGTGGTTTTGAACTCTGTTGGGTGAGAGTTTGAATGGGTCTTGGAAGTTGTTATAGAGGATATCAAGGAGGGATAAGGGGAGAGATTTGTAGGGATTTTCAGGGGATTGGAAAGTTGGGGAGTTGTAGCTAGTTGGGAGACTTGTATGTGTATTCGGCTAAGGGGTCTTTGGGTATGCATTTTTGGCAATTAGTGAGTGAAGGGATGCCAAATTTCCCTCTGTCTTTTCGGGTTTTTGATCTTTCGGCGTTTTTGGCTTCTGTTCTCCCTAGTATCGGTTTAACAGGTAACCTTTCATGCTCTTTCGGGATTTGTTTAATGTAAGTTCTTAGTGCCAAAATCCCCATACTTCCCTCTCTTTGCCGGATCATTCTTCTACTCCTAACATTTCTTTGTTTTCCAAGACTAGGCCGAATGTCTGTTGCCAGTTCCTTTCTTTTTTAGCCGAACTCAATCTCTTCTTTTCCCTTTTATGTTTCTCTTTCTCTTTTCTTAAGATATAGCTAATTTCTCCCATTTCTATTTCTTTTATTCTCTCATTTCTTCTTTCTAGATCGATTACTTATGGTTTTTCTCCCCTCCCTAGTTTTTGATCGATCGTTTTGTACTCTGCTGTTAGTGTTGAGATTTTGGTTTTGCAAGAATTTCTGAAAATTGGTGGGTATGTTTATGTTTGTCTATTGTTCATATATGCTTTTCAATCTGTTCTTTTTGTCTTTTTCTGAAAGCTAAAGTTTATTCTCCCTATATTCTTTGATTGCGTTACTCACTCCATCTCCGCGATGTGATTTGGGTTTTAGGTATTTCAGTGGGGTAAAGGGGTGCAAGCGTTAAGAAGGAATCAACTCTTTCTCTCGTCATTCAATTAAGGTAAGATGTTACTTTAGTTTTGGGGTATTAGCCGAATATTCCCTATGTCTCTGTAAGATTAATTTTTATGGGTTAGGATACATAGATGATTAATCCTGATTATTAAAGATCTATGTTCATAATACAGATAATCGGCGAGAGCGTGTGATCATTTCTAGTTATCAATTTTGGAGGATTAAGTCACCCTCATTCGATCAGGGTAAGTAGGAGTATTGATTTAGGAATTTGGTGTTCATGAACACTAGTAGTTGAAGGACTAATGGTATGTGGGAATGATTATAGGTTGGGTGCTTGAGGAACTTGGAGCGGTTGTGTAAACAGGTGTGTATCTATACTCAGTAAACAGTAATAGGAGTAAAAGTCGGTAAAGTGTGTATACACCCTGATCTGACTGTGGTACGACAAAAAGCTAAAAAGCCGAAAGGTTGGGTTTGAGCATGCGAATGCTCGTTTGGTAAACTGAGCCAATGAAACGTAGGCATACGACGGAAGAGGCCACCACGAGTGATCTCGCGGCGTTTGGCAATAAAGGGCCACGTTGGGCCCAATAGGCTCGTGAGCCCATATGAGTGAATCTCACTGTCAAGTGGGTGAAGGTTGGACTGGCCATGTCGCGCACATGGCATAGGATGTTTTTGGGCCTCGATAGGTCGAATGGGCCGAACGGGCCTTGTGGGTCTATATGTGTAAATCTAACTATGAAGTGGGAAGTAGTTGGACTTGTCATGTCGCGCACATGACTTAGGTTGTTTTTGGCCACGTTGGGCCAGAATGGGCCATGTGGGCCCAATGGGCTTGTTGGCCCATACAGATAAAATCTATAGTAAGTGACTATTAATGGACTGGGCTATAGTGTTCGCATAGTCATGACTGGAATTGTACTAAATTGGCCACACGAGTGTATGGGCCCACTTGGGCTGAGTAATGGGCCTTGGGCCCATTTACACCGTTCTGATCATTTAGGTTATTTGTGCTGCTCGAGGCGATTGTAGACCTTCGGAGAGGTCATTATCTGACCGTAATACCCCTGTAGGGTAAAATGACCGTAATACCCTATATGCTAAAATGATCGTAATACCCCTATAGGGTAAAATGACCGTCATACCCCTGTAGGGTAAAAAAATCGTAATGGCCTTGTAGGGTAAAATGACCGTAATACCCTGTATGGTAATATGACGATTATGTTCTTATGTTCCGTATGACTGGTGTGGTTATGATTTACATATATGATTGTACTGAGTATGACTTTATATACACGTAATATTTATGACATGACATACTACATGGGGTTGGGATTTTGATATGGAGGAAGTACTGTATTGGTGACTACGTCACATTCACTGTTATTGGTGGCTATGCCACAATAAATGATACTGGTGGCTTTGCCACATTTACTATTCTGGCAGCTATGCTGCGATATTGGTGTGCTGGCTAGGTGGGTCGATTTATATCCCTACATGGTGTGTTGGTTGGTACGGGTGGTGTGCTGGCTGGATTTGGGTGGGATGTATAGTTGCATCTTTGCACTTACTTATACTGTATTTGGGCTTAGGCCCACACAGTTTCTGTATAGGGCTGAGGCCCAGAATATACTGTTACTGAATAAGGCTCTAGCCCAGACTACTACTACATGTGATGTTTTCTATCTGGCTGATAAGGGATTACACACTGAGTTTTTGTAAACTCTCCATTTCTTTTAACTGCGCAAGCAACCCCCAGCCTTGGACAATTTGGAGCCACAAGGGACTTAGAGGTGGCCATACGACTGCTGATGCTCTACTATAGACTTTTTATTTGAATTTTGTATTTTGGGGTTTTATTTCGGTAATAAGGCTTATGAGGGATTAAATTTTTAATTATGCTTTTGATTTCATTATTTAAAACTGATAAACACGGATTTTCAAAAATATAAAAACTATTTTCAAAAACACTTAAAAACAGAAGTTTTTATATTTCAAACTTTAGAAGCTTTCGCGATTTGAAATAACTCAAAGTATCAATGTTAGACATTAAGCAAACGTTTTTCACGAGATGATTTGCTAACCTCGAGCAAAAGGTTTTAGTTTTAGAAATGAACTTTCAATGGCAACTTGTTTTTTTAACAACGCTTTGATGTGACAAGCTAGATTCGGCCCTAACGTCTAGGCCAGGTTTGGGGTATTACAGTTAGTGGTATCAGAGCCAGGTTACAAAACTCAGCTGTGGAATGGGTTTTTGAAAATTTGTTCTCAAAATTGGGTTCTCAAAAGTTTTTCTAAACATTAGTTTTTTGAAAGAGATGGTAGTAAAGAAATTGGATTGTTTTAAAATGTTGACCTTAGAGGTGTGGCACACCGAGTCTCCATTGCCAAATCTATAAGTTCTCTGACATTATTTACTATTATAGACTGAAATGTTATCCTATAGGTAGTGGTACTATATTAGAAACCCTAGAGTCTGAGTTAACTGAGACTGTAGAAGATTGAAAACTGTAGTAAGATCTTGTTCGACGAAAACAAACCCTAATTACTGTCGTTCATAACACTTTTGTTATCAATTACTGAAATTGCAAACTGATGCATAAGACTTTTAAGCAGATAATTCGTTATCAAAATAAGCACTAGAGGTACTCGCAGAAGGGGTACACGTGGTCGCGGTAGAGGCCGAGGAAGTGCTAGGGCTGGGTCTTCGACATCAGGCCACATGCCTAACAATGAGGCTATGGAGGCAGCAGCTGCACCAGTAGCTGAGATGGAGGTCAGGGTAAGTCTTTTAACTATGAGTAGCGATAACCTAGAGTTGGGTACTGAGGCACTGACCCAATTACTAAGGGAAGTATTAGAGGGAGTTAAGGAGATTGGTGAAACGCTCCGGGCTAGGTGCGTGGACTGTAAGAAGAAGAGAGATCACAGTTCTCTGGGGCTGAAGCCTAGTTCTGTGAAGCATGTTAAAACGCGTTTGAATTTTCTGACTTGCAAGCACTGTAAAAGGCGTCATCCAGGAAAATGCTAGAGGAAGTTAGGAGCATGTCTCAGATACAGATCTAAAGAACATCGGGCTCGAGATTTCCAAATCTCTTTTAAGTCAGGTATGTTTTGTTTGAGTGTGATGATTTAGACTTAGAGATTGTATGCTTTTGATATCTATCTGCTCTAGTGGGTAAGTGTTTTTGGTTTGTGTAAGAGGTTCCAAGTTCAAGGTAAAGTGTGTTAGTGTTATTGGCATCAGAGTGCACAGCGAGAGTATAGTGTGGTTGGCTAGGCTGTGCGACTATTCTGATAGTTAGAAATTTTGAGTACGAAATTTCTTTAAAGGGGTAGAATAATAACGCCCCAAATTTGGGCTTAGAAGTGTTGGGCCCTGAGTATGGGTCGGTAAGGAGGTTGTACATAAGTATTTAATTGTGCAAGGAAATGACACAATTAAATGTCTACTTTGGTGGTTAATAGCCCTGAGAAGTGTTGGAGAAATCTTGGGTTTAAACCTAGGCTTTAGCAAAAATTTTGGTCTTAAGTGAATAAAACCCTAGATGTTTGGACAAAGGCCTTTTGAATTATTGTGTTAAAGAAATGACACAAGGAAGCATGTGGTCTAGTGGTTGTGGCGTCATTAAGGTTGTAAGGGAGCTTGGGTTCAAGTCTTGGCTCTTGCAATTTATTTTGGTATTTCTTTTAAAGGAACCTAAACTTTGGCCTATAGACCTTATAACTAATTGAGGATAAAATGTGTCACAAAAAGTCTTGTGGCTAGGTGGCAAGTGGCGTGACTTGGTAACTGAGAAGCTTGGGTTTAAATCCCATTGCAAGCAAGAAGGATATGTATTTTGCTAGCATGAGGCAGTAGGAGTTTGAGGTGGTTTCGAACTCTGTTGGGTGAGAGTTTGAATAGGTCTTAGAGGTTGTTATGGAGGATATCAAGGAGGGATAAGGGGAGAGATTTGTGGAGATTTTCAGAGGATTGAAAATTTGGGGTGTTCTCACTGGTTGGGAGACTTGTATGTGCATTTGGCTAAGGGGGTATTTGGGTGTGCATTTTTGGCAATTAGTGAGTGAAGGGGTGCCAAATTTCCCTCTGTCTTTTTGGGTTTTTGATCTTTCAGAGTTTCTGGCTTCTTTTCTCCCTAGTGTCGGTTTAACAGGTAACCTTTCATGCTCTTTTAGGATTTGTTTAATGTAAGTTCTTAGTGCCAAAATCCCTATACTCAACTTCCTTCTCCTTGTCGGATCATTTGTCTACTCCTACCATTTCTTTATTTTCCAAGACTAGGTCGAATGCCTATTGCCTCTTCCTTTCTTTTCTAGCCGAACTCAATCTCTTCTTTTCCTAATTACTGTTTTTCTTTCTCTTTTCTTAAGATATAGCCAGTTGCTCCCTTTTCTATTTATTTTCTTCTCTCATTTTTTCTTTCTAGATAGATCACTTACGGTTTTTCTCCCCTCCCAAATTTTTGACCGATGGTTTTGTACTCTGCTGTTAGTGTTGAGATTTTGGTTTTGCAAGAATTTCTGAAAATCAGTGGGTATGTTTATGTTTCTCTATTGTTTCGATATATGCTTTTCAATCAGTTCTTTCTATCTTTTTCTGAAAGCTAAAGTTTATTCTCCTTATATTCTCTGATTGCGTTATTCACTCCACCTCCGCGATGTGATTTGGATTTTAGGTATTTTAGTGGGGTAAAGGGGTGCAAGTGTTCGGAAGCAATCAACTCTTTCTCTCATCTTTTAATTAAGGTGATATGTTACTTTAGTTTTGAGGTATTAGCCGAATATTCCCTATGTCTCTGTAAGATTAATTTTTGTAGGTTAGGCCACATTGATGATTAATCCTGATTATTAAAGATCTGTGTTCATAATATAGATACTCGGCAAGAGCGTGTGATCATTTCTAGTCAGAAATTTTAGAGGATTAAGTCGCCCTTATTCGATCAAGGTAAGTAGGAGTATTGACTTGGGGATTTGGTGTTCATGAACACTAATAGTTGAAGGACTGATGGTATGTGGGAATGATTGTATGTTGGGTGCTTGAGGAAGTCGGAGCGGTTGCATAAACAGCTGTGTATCCGTACCCTGTAAACGGTAATAGTCGTAAAAGTCGGTAAAGTGTGTATACACCCTAATCTAACTGTGGTACAGAAAAAAGCTGAAAAGCTGAAAGGTGGGGTTTGAGCGTGCGAACACTCGTTTGGTAAACTGAGCCAATGAAACGTGGGCGTATGACAGAAGAGGCCACCACGAGTGATCTCGTGGGCTTAGGCAATAATGGGCCACGTTGGGCTCAATGGGCCTGTGGGCCCATATGAGTGAATCTCACCGTCAGGTGGGGGAAGGTTGGACTGGCCATGTCGCGCACATGGGAGAGGATGTTTCTAGGCCTCGATGGGCCAAATGGCCCCAATAGGCCCGTGGGCCCACATGTGTAAATCTAACTGTGAAGTGGCAAGTAGTTGGACTTGTCATGTCTAACACATGACTTAGGTTGTTTTCGGCCACTTTGGCTAGAATGGGCCGAATGGGCCCAATGGGCTTATGGGCCGATACAGATAAAATCTGCAGTAAGTGACTATTAATAGACTGGGCTATGGTGTTCGCATAGCTGTGATTGGAATTGTGCTAAATAGGCCACACGAGCGTGTGGGCCCACTTAGGTCGAATAATAGGCCTTGGGCCCTTTTACACCGTTATGATCATTTAGGTTATTTGTGTCACTCGAGGCAACTGTAGACCTTCGAAGAGGTCATTATCTGACCGTAATACCCCTATAGGGTAAATTGACCTTAATAACCCTGTAGCGTAAAATGACCGTAATACCTCTATAGGTTAAAATGACTGTAATACCCCTATAGGGTAAAATGACCGTCATACCCCTATAGGGTAAAATGATCGTAATGCTCCTGTAGGGTAAAATGACCGTAACACCCCTGTATGGTAATATGACGATTATGCCCTTATGTTCTGTATGACTGATGTGCTTATGATTTACATATA
This sequence comes from Gossypium hirsutum, assembly GCF_007990345.1. Classification (NCBI taxonomy): domain Eukaryota; kingdom Viridiplantae; phylum Streptophyta; class Magnoliopsida; order Malvales; family Malvaceae; genus Gossypium; species Gossypium hirsutum. The sequence continues at coordinate 103,920,733 of NC_053429.1, read as the reverse complement.
TGATTGTATTGAGTATGACTTTGGATACACGTAATATTTATGACATGACATACTGCATGGGGTTGCGATTTTGATATGGAGGAAGTATTATACTAGTGACTATATCACATTCACTATAACTGGTTACTATGCCACAATTACTGATACTGGTGGCTTTGCCACATTTACTGTTCTGGTAGCTATGCTGCGATATTATTACTAGTAGCTTTGCTGCGATATTGGTGTGCAAGCTGGGTGGGTTAATTTATATCCACACATGGTGTGTTGGTTGGTACGGGTGGTGTGCTGACTGGATTTGGATGGGATGCATAGTTGCATGTTTGCACTGTACTGATACTGTATTTGGGCCTAGGCCCACACTGTTTCTATATAGGGCTAAGGCCCAGACTGTACTGTTACTGAATAGGGCTCTGGCCCAGGCTGCTACTGCATGCGCTGTTTTTTGTCTGGCTGATAAGGGATTACAAACTGATTTTTTGTAAACTCACCCTTTCTTTTAATTGCCAGGTAATCCCTAGCCTTAGACGATTTAGAGCTGCGAGGAACTCGGAGGTGGCCACAGTACCGCTGATGCTCTACTGTAGACTTTTTATTTGAATTTTATATTTTGGGGTTTTAATTCTGTAATAAGGACTCTGAAGGATTAAATTTGCAATTGGGCTTTTGATTTCCTTATTTAAAACTGCTAAACCCGAATTTTCAAAAAAATGATAATTATTTTCAAAAACACTTAAAAATAGACGTTTTTATATTTCTAACTTTAGAAGCTTCTGCGATTGGATATAACTTAAAGTATCAATGCCAAACATTAAGCAAACGTTTTTGACGAGATGATTTGCTAACCTCGAGCAAAAGGTTTTAGTTTAGAAATGAACTTTCAATGACAACTTGTTTTTTTTTTAACAATGCTTTGATGTGACACGCTAGATTCGGCCCTAACGTCTGGGTCGAGTTTAGGGTGTTACAAATTCCATCTACAATTAAAGTTATTAAGTATGCAACCAACCATTTTTTGTGTCATACTGAGGTGATGTTGTAAATTTGATTTCTTTCTTTTTTAAGAATAAGAAATGTCCTCTCATCCATTTCAAAGCTTTGAATTTCTCAAATTAAAGAGATCACAAGTTGTCTTCAGTAATTCTGCTTGGCTTCATTCCTTCAAATGATATTGTTACCCACGATATAGTGTAAAAAATAATTTATATTTGCAAAATTGTCATCTATGACATAATATTTCGATTTACATTGCAAACAATTTGTCCCTTTGATTATACAAGCATATAAATTTAATTTAGATATATATATGCTAGGTTATAACCTTTTTTATAATATGTAAATTAGGTTAAAAATTATATAAATTTATAATATATAACCTTTACAAAAAAAGTTTTATAAAGTGTTTGATAACTTTCAAAACACTTCTTATAAATAATAAAATTTTTGGCCATAATTTTTGGCCATAACCTTTATAAAAATATGACATTTTTTATATGTTTATTATTTTTTATAATATAGTATGAACACATAAATATAAGTTATGCTTATACTTTTTTGCCATACCTTTTATAAATAAATATATTATAAAACCTTTTATAACACTTTTATAAAATGTAAATAATTTTTTATAGTATATTTTTTGGCCATAACTTTAGAATTTTTTAAGGTCTAAATAACATAATTTTTTGTTATAGCTTTATAAAATATAAAAATTATTTTTTATAATTAATTTTTTATGATTTATAATATAACTTTAGAAAATTTTTTGTCATAATCATTCCAAACAATTATACATGTTTATTATGCTTAGGGTTAAATATAAAATTAGTACCTGAACTTCTCCACTTCTCCCAAATTGATACTCATGATTTTTCTTTGTCCCAGATTGGTACCCAGATTTTTTTTCCATCAACTAACTTGTTACTTGAGTCTATACCGTTAAGTTTAGGACAGGTGGTAGAATAAAATTGTGACACGTGACATAAATGATATCATGATGATATTATGATCTAAAAATTTTAAATTTTTTTTTTCTTTTGACTTTTCTTCCCCAATTAATTTCATTTTTTTTCTCCTTTCTTCTCCTCCTTCTCCTTCTTCTTCCTCCCTCAACCCAAGTTGTTACCTTTGTCACTGCTAAAGGCAGACCTCCTTTTTGGCTTAGAAATGACACCGAAGTGTAGCTCTCCGTTCACTCATTCAACAAACAATGAAACCTAATGTGAGCTATTGCATAGAAATAATTTGAAATCATCAAATTAACTCCCAACAATATTAACAAATCTAAATAAAAAAGGCTTCCCATCTCTGTTTATTTTCACAAAGTCAACTTCAGATGGAAACAAAAAAAAAATGAAAAAGGGGAATTGGTGAGAGAAAATCGAATCTTTCGATTGCTTCTCTCCTCTTAACTATCAAAGCATTACGAAAATGTCTCCCCTAAGAGATCAATTTGTTTGCTTCAAAAATCAATTTCCTCAAATTTTCCCTTTGTGTTTTTAGCTTACCATTAATCGACCTATGATATCAGAAATAGGATTCAATTTCTCCTTCAATATCAACACTTCAAAAGTTGATAATTCTTCAAATTTTTTTAATAATTTTTTTTAGCAACATTCCAAAAGGTATTTGTAAATGACAATTTTTGACACAAATTAATTTGAGGCAAAATGAATTTTCTGGTGAATTGTCATTTTGTATCACTGTTCACGTTTAGGATTAGAAGGTAATGAGTTAATAGGGAAGCTACTAGGTTCAATGGGTTCATGGATTGAGTTGGCTGAGTTGAACCTTGCTAGAAACCAATTCACCGGTGAAATCCCATTCACCCTCTGTAACCTACTGACATAACTTTACATCGATTTGTTCGTTAAAATGCCATAACGAGTTCAATACCATCGGGTTTCAATAAGGAGTTCTTCATTTCAGTTCAATTGAGTAATTTGGATCTTTGTAGCCCAAATTTGAACCCGCTTTCTCTATGCTTGAGAATTAAACCCAATACCTTCTACACCGAACAAAGAAGCAACAACAATAGCAAAAGGTGAAGGAGAGGAATTAAAGCAAACATGTTTAGCAGAGAAAAGAAGATAAAAGGAAATTAGGAAGAAGAAAGGTCACTAGAAAAAAGATAGAAAAAAAATGAAAATTGGGAAGAAGAAAGGTCACTAGGAAAAAAAAAAGGAAAAAAGGAAATTAGGAAGTATAGTTTTATTGATTTTTAATTTTTTTCAGATTGTGCCATTTATGCCATTGTCACAATCTTATTTTGCCACTTATCCTAAACTTAATGGCATTAGACTTGGGTATCGATTCAGTTGACGGAAAAAAATTCAGGTACCAATCCGGGGCAAAAAAAACGTAAGTATCAATCAGGGAGAAATGGACAAATTCGAGTACCAATTTTATATTTTACCCTTATCCTTATAATATAATTTTTTATAACTTAAACTTGAATAAAAATAATTTTGAAAGTTAAATCATGTATGAGTGTTTGGAAAGCCATAGTATAATTGGATTTTAGTGTAATCATCGACGTAATTATTCTAATTATCACCCCTAAGAATTGGAAAGTGTAACTAAATACTCCAATTACACCAAATTCAGTAGGATCTACCAATTACAATGGTTACCCATACATGCTACCTCTGTGTAATTACAAAAAATTTCCCCAAATCTATTTACTAAATGACTTTTTAAACACTACCTTAATAAATCTTCAACTATTTTGAAAAAAAAAGGTAATTAATGTTATTCTATTAACATAAACTTTAAGTTTTAATAATTTATTTTACCAAAGTAATCATTGTATCAAATTACTCCATAGAAATTTTAATATAAAAATACCATTTTACATTATCAACTTAAAAGCATTAAATGATTTGAGAAGTCCAAGTATCTATAGTGTGATTTGTTTCTAAGTATCTATAGTGTGATTTGTTTTGTTAAGTGGAAGTAGTCTCCAGCATTCCAATAGGTCTATGAAGGCTATATAAAACATAAATTAAAGGCTAGATGCTCAATTTAGGTCTATGAAGCCTTACTTAAATAAAAATTAAGCCTTCCAACAAAGACTAAACCATTTCAAAGATTGTCAAATAATTAAGGACTGTTTTAAGCATCTATACTTCAAGAACCAACTTTATTTGTGGGTGTTGAAATTTAAGGTAATGTGGCTTTCTCAAAGCTGACATATATATATATTTTAAAAATATAATAATGTCATGGTAAAACTTACGTAAGAACAACAAAAAAGGGAAATGCAAAAACTATTTTTTTCCTTTTTTAACCTTTAGAAAACCTAAAATTCTAAAATTTTCTTAAAAACCCTAATATCCAAAAATCTAAAAAATTTCCCATTCTCTCATATCCAAAGAAGAAATACTTGTAACCCTAGATTTGTTTAACAAATATTTAAGTTTGGTTCTTCATCTATAAAAATAAAATCACATTTTGACTGTGGTTCTTATTGAAAATATAATATGTGGATTCAAAATTTGTTTTATCGGAATCAATATTGCAATTCCAACCCCTTCATTCCCTATTCATTCTTGATGTTTCCAATGCAACTAAAAGTTCCAGAGAAAAACTAGGAGATCAGTAATTGATAGTTTAAGCTTAAGCATCATTAGCTTGTAATATATTTGTTGAGGATGATGTGAAGGTTTGGGATATGAATTCCTTGATAATTTGTTTAGGTTTAATCTCATTATCAAGATCATAAAATCTAACATCCGACTACATTTAAACAGACATGTTAAGTTATGGAAGAAAATATAAAAGAGAGAGAGTTTGAATAAAAAGAAAACAAAAACAGAAAAAAGTTTTTGACAAAATAGTCATAGTTTCATTAAGATTTTGGTGTATAATAAATAAAAGGCTATTACTGTTACAGTAGTTAATCATATTCCACAAATTCGACAAGTATTACATGAATAAGATTATATCACCTATCCAAATACAAACTAATAGATTAGGTGCATCATGCTTGACTGCTTATAACTGCTCTATCAAACTAAAAAAAATCAAAAAAAATTGACATACTACTTTTAAAATATCTAAGAAAAATCTCAAGTGTCTAATACTCCTCCTTGAGATTTTTCTTGGAAACTCTAAGCTTTGTCCTTAGAAGCTCAAATCTATTTCTTGAGACAATCTTAGTTAGAACATCTGCAACTTGATCTTTAGATTTGCCATAACAAAATATAAACTAATAGATTAGGTGCATCATGCTTCTTATTGTAACTACTCTGTCAAGCTAAAATAAACATAAAACAAATTTTATACTACTCTTGGAATATCTAAGAAGAATCTCAAACTTCTAATACTCCTCCTTAAGATTTTTCCTGGAGACACCAAGCTTTGTCCTTAAAAACTCAAATAGAGGCCTTGAGACAACCTTAGTTAGAACATCTGCAACTTGATCTTCTGATTTGCAATATATCACACTAATTTTACCCAGCCTTTCAACTTCTTTGATTGCATGAAATTTCACATTAATATGCTTAGTTCTTCCATGCTAGATTGGATTTTTGGTGATAGTTATAATATATTTATTATCCACCCAAATTGCAGTAGCTTCATCAATATTTTGTTACAAGTTAGCCAAGATCTTTTTAAGCCAAATGGCCTGATTAGCTGCTACTACAGTAAAGACATACTTAGCTTCAACTGAAGATCAAGCCACCACATCTTGCTTCTTTGAATTCCATGTAAAGGCACCACTTTTATCACACCATCGTTTGGCGAGCTTGTATTTTTGGAAGGTTGTACTAGCAAAACCTCCTAAGTTACGAGATTTAGACTGGTTGGTATTGGCGAATTTCATGAAAGAGTAGTTCACTAAGCTTTACCAAACTTGTAGACTTTCAATCCACAGTCGGCAAGTTCTTTATTTGGTGAGAAACTTATTTGACATATCCTCCCGCTAATAAGTCCACCACCCGTGTTTGTGTTAATGTAAACATTTTAGTTTTGTTAGAAATTATGGTGAGTGGGATGCATATAGGTCATGTGACGTCCTAGGGGGTTATCGTGTTAATAACTGGGACACCTAGATAACCTTGTAGGATGTGATTAATTAGTGAAAACATGTATGCATGAATACTAATTAGAGAATCTGATTAGAGTGAGATTTTGATTAGAGTTAGCTATAAGTAGGACAGCCAAGTAGTGGAGAGAACATTTCTATTTTCATCTTCTCTACTCACCTTCTTTATCATCGAAGAAAACTTAGAAATGTTCTTCATTGTTAATAGTGGAACTGATCATTAAGCTTATAGAAGCTACTTTCCTTAAGTTTTCTGTTGGTAAACCTTTAAATCCTTCTTTAAGTTTTACCATATAGGAATTGATAGTCATAAGAGCTATTCATTAAGGCTTTCATCTGAATATAAGACAAGAAGAAAACTTCATTCTGGAATTGTTCGCATGTTTACAAATTCGTGCTATTATGTTGAATTTCAGTTATTTTTGCATTTAAAAAAGTTACTTGATTGTTTTTAGCCAAAGATACGAGAAAAGGTCCCAGTGAAAAGGGAAAAGAACTCGTCAAGTAGATAAAATCCCGTGTAAAGGTTTCTAGTGAGTTCCTTTGTACTTTGTGTTTGTTAACTGTATCATTGTGTTTAAACCATCCTACTGTCTATTTAGGTGAGTTGTCCTAATCTTTGGTCTTGGAATGTCTGTCAAAGGAATGTGGAAATGAGACTGTAATATCTTAATTTTGGGCCTAGTCGGAATAGTGGTTTTGAGACCACAAATCCAAGATAGAAATAATTATTCTATAATTATTTTTAGGTCTATGATATGATTTCATGATTGTGTGAAAATTTCGTGAAGAAATTCTATGCATAAAGTGCTTAATTTGAAGTTAGGGACTAAATTGAATAAATTGCAAAACTTGTGTTCTAGAAGCATTTTGCATAAAATTGAATTAGATTATTAATTAGAGATCCTTAAAGAGTAATTTTACCAATTCCTAAAAAAATGGACAAAAATGGGCTTGGAAGGGTAAAAATTTAAAGAATAGTAAAAAGGCCATTTTGGTCATTTAGGGGTAAAATGAATTAAAAGACAAATTTTAAAACCCAAATGTGTCCATCTTCAACCCCATGGCCGAATATAGCAAGGAGAAACCATGGCTAGGTTTTTTCAAGCTTCCAAGCTCGATTGTAAGTCCGTTCTAGCCTTGTTTTTAATTTTTTTACGTTTTTTGAGTCCCGGTAACTTGATTTAGCTTATGCTAGCAATAATTCAACCTAGGGTTCATAATTGGAAAAATACCCATAGGTGAAATTTGTGTATTTTGGTGTTTTATGATAGAATATGAGGTTTTAAATTATGGTAGACAACTTGTGCTACTCGGTTTTAAGTGAAAACAAGTAAAAGGGCTTAATCGGTAAAAATACCTAATAGTCATAAGTACATGTTAGAGTGAGAATTTGATGTTGCTATAGAAGGGAAAAACGATCATCATGTCATTAAACATAAGAAAATAGGCTGAAGTTTAATTTACGAGCTTTGGGGCAAAAGTGTAAATATGTAAAAGTTTAGGGGAAAAACTATAATTTTGCCAAAATATGATTTTGGGTCATTTTGAATAATGTGAGTCCTAATTAGACTATATTTTAAATGATAGAGCAAGGAAAACTGAAATTCGGGCTAAAATAGGGAAAATACCAAGTTGTGGACGAAATGGTAAAAGTAGCCATTTTCGCATACGAGGTAAGTTCATATGTAAATGTTGGTAACATAGTTATTATTTTAAATGTTTTAATGTTATTTAAATGATATGATAATTATTATGAAATATTATACTTGTGATAATTATTTGATAATATGTCAAATTATGTGATATACTTGGAAAATGTGAAATACTACCGAGTATCGGTATCGGCATTCCGTAAAAGATGGTTGAGACACATGATTGGAAAAAAGGTCCCGTTGAACCTTAGGAATGGATTAGGATACAAGTGACATGTCAGAGGTCCTACAACCCCTCCCCCTTACCGAAATGGTACTTATAATGGTATTTCATGAGATTTGTATTGAATAAATTTCCGTTGAGAACCCAAAGAGTTCAGTGCTAGAATAATTATAAGTATGACCAGAGATTGAAAATGAGCTGATAAGTAAAGTCAGAGCCAGTAAAGTATCGGATTGACGTAAAGATTATTGGAGTTATGCACTGTCCCAGTTAGAGAAGGAATTCTCTTTGGTAAATTGAATTACTCAGGTGCAAGGTCGAAAAAAGTGTAAATCGAAAATTATTCAGAACTGGCCTTCTTTAGTGAATGGTTTAATATGAAATTTTTGATGGCAGAACTAGTTGGGGAAATGATATTTGAAATGTGAACTATCTGAGTGTGACAGTTATGACTGGACAGATTTAGCAGTCTCTTTTGAGATGTTTTATGTGTTTACCCGTTCTCAGAAATATTTCTATGGCTATTGATCTTCTGAAGAATTTTTTGTTATATGGGAATGTCTTCTAATTCTGGTGTTGGATGAAAGCATTGGTAGTCTGATTGGTTTATAATTTATATTGCTCTATTTCATCGGGTATTCTATTTCATTTCATCTGATAAGAATTGATGAGAAAATACATATGATATTATGATTCTGTTTCTTCTGCTTGATGCTTCATCTGATATATATGTATGTGAAGATATATTGTTCTTGTTATATTTGATGCTAGTGGGATTAAATGATGTTTTCTTTTGGACTTTCTTTCTTGAAGAATTATCGGGGTATTCTGTATTCTCTCTATGAGTTTGGTTTTTGATTCTCCAACATAGTATCGTATCTTGGGTTTCTTTATCCTGGATCTTTTTATTATGGATTTCTTTATTCTGGGTTTTGTATCTTGAATTTCTTTATTCGATTTTCTTGTTATCTTTATTCCGTAATTTGTCAATTATGACTCATGTTCGGATTGCATTCTTCAGCTCGTGATAATTATGTCAAGTATGACTATACTTCTGAGTTGATTTGGGTGATGTGGTGATTTCAGTATTGGGATTTTTCTAATTTCTGTGTAAGGATTTGACATCAGTAAAGGCATAAGTGATAAAAGCGCGAGTTTCAGGCGGTATGGTGAATTATTTATTTGAAAGATTTCATGTGACAATTATGTCAGGATTATTTTTCCCAAGTCTGATAATAGAATTTCATTTTGTACGGATAAAAGAGTAAATAGTCTGAACGAGAAGTGTATATTTATTAGAAAAAGTTTGATATTAGTTAAAGTCACTACGAATGATAAGGTTTTCATTTTGTGAAAGCTGAAAATTTTGTTACATGTTGACAAAGTTCGGATAGATGAGAATATTGGTAACCGAAGCGTCTGAACTAGACTAGTATACATTGAGTAAAGACTTCCTGACTTTCAGTAATGTACTGTTGTGTGAATTGTGATGTGTTTCAAGACAATGGGGTGATGTGTTTCAAGACAATGAGGTAATGTGATAGTTTAGAGCATTCGATGTTACATAAAATCTGAGTTGTTAAAGGGGTTAAAGCTGAGTATTGAAATCTATCAAAATTATCCTTGTCAGTGTTGATATTGGGATGGAAATGAGAAGGATTATTCTTGAGGCCATATCAGAATTATTTCCATGGGGGAAAGAGGAAAATGTGATGTATCCTATTGTTAAATGTTTGGCCAGATCTATAAATCATATCGGTAGTGAATGAATTCCTACTCATCAGATTCATGGAATTTCAGGTCTCTTTGATTGTTGGATTTCTTAGAATTCCGGTCTCTATTAAATCAAGTTGAGATCTGGGTTTTATATCATGATATCATGGGAAACTTAGAAGGGTTGAAAATTTAAGAACAATTAAGAGATGAGTCCGTAAGCTTTCAGAATATATGAGAAATTAAAGAGATATATTGGAGGCAACGCCTGAGTGAAAGTTCTTTAGCACTGAATATGAAATTGAGGAATCTAAGTGAAGACCACTTTTCCGGTAAGATTTTCGGGGACGAAAATCCCTAAAGGGGGGGAGAGTTGTAATATCCTCATTTTGGGCCTAGTCGAAATGGTGGTTTCGAGACCACAAATCCAAGATAGAAATAATTATTTTATAATTATTTTGAGGACTATGATATGATTGCATGATTGTGTGAAAATTTCGTGAAGAAATTCTATGCATAAAGTGCTTAATTTGAAGTTAGGGACTAAATTAAATAAATTGCAAAACTTGTGCTCTAGAAGCATTTTGCATAAAATTGAATTTGATTATTAATTAGAGATCCTTAAAGAGTAATTTGACCAATTTTTAAAAAAATCTGGACAAAAATAGGCTTGGAAGGGTAAAAATTTAAAGAATAGCAAAAAGGACATTTTGGTCATTTAGGGGTAAAATGAATTAAAAGACAAATTTTAAAACCCAAATGTGTCCATCTTCAACCCCATGGCCGAATATAGCAAGGAGAAACCAAGGATAGGGTTTTTCAAGCTTCCAAGCTCGATTGTAAGTCTGTTTTAGCCTCGTTTTTAATGTTTTTTACTTTTTTAGAGTCCCGGTAATTGGATTTAGCTTATGCTAGCAATAATTCTACCTAGGGTTCATAATTGGAAAAATACCCATAGGTGAAATTTGTGTATTTTGGTGTTTTATGATAGAATATGAGGTTTTAAATTATGTTAGACAACTTGTGCTACTCAGTTTTAAGTGAAAATAAGTACATGTTAGAGTGAGAATTTGATGTTGCTATAGAAGGGAAAAATGATCATCATGTCATAAAACATAAGAAAATAGGCTGAAGTTTAATTTACGAGCTTTGGGGCAAAAGTTTAAATATGCAAAAGTTTAGGGGCAAAACTATAATTTTGCCCAAATATGCTTTTTTGTCAATTTGAATAATGTGAGTCCTAATTAGACTATATTTTAAATGATAGAGCAAGGAAAACTAAAATTCAGGCTAAAATGGGGAAAATACCAAGTTGTGGACGAAATGGTAAAAGTAGCCATTTTCGCATACGAGATAAGTTCATATGTAAATGTTGGTAACATAGTTATTATTTTAAATGTTTTAATGTTATTTAAATGATATGATAATTATTATGAAATATTATACTTGTGATAATTGTTTGATAATATGTCAAATTATGTGATATACTTGGAAAATGTGAAATACTACCGAGTATCGGTATCGACATTCCGTAAAAGATGGTTGGGACACATGATTGGGAAAAAGGTCCCGTTGAACCTTAGGAATGGATTAGGATACAAGTGACATGTCACTGGGATATTTGGGCATTCGAACTCGTTGAGTTGAGTCCGAGTTCACATATGGATATGAATGTCCGAACTCGTTGAGTTGAGTCCAAGTTCGTGAGATGTAACCAGGCATCCGAGCTCGTTGAGTTGAGTCCGAGTTCACTTATGAATGCGAACGCCCGAGCTTGTTGAGTTGAGTCTGAGTTCACTTATGGGCGGGTTACATGGTAGCTTGGCTACATATGTGGCACTTATGTGCAAACTTTCCATGTATCCGAATTATATTCCGATGTGTTCAGCGGGTAAAGTTCTACTCAAATAGAGGAATACTCGAGATGAAAGGGACATTTTGGTAAGTGTTTTGAAATGGATACTTTGAACAGGTATGTACTTAACCCTCGGGTTGAAAACTCAATATAACAACAATATGGTAAGATGATAAATGAAAATATGATATGAATGTCTTGGTGATGATTATGCAAATGATGTTTTATGTTTGCTTATATGGTTATGTTACTTGCTATTTGCATGTGAACTTACGAAGCATTTATGCTTACTCCCTCCTTTTTATTCCTTGTAGTTTTGACAAGTCAGCTCGAAAATCGGGAACGGTCGGAGGCTCGCTCACACTTTCCGTATACCATATTGGCATAATGGCTTGTATATTTTGGGTATGGCATGTATAGCATTATAATCATTTTGTATATACGGTCTTATGATATGGTTATTGAGTGGTATGGAAATGCTTGATAATGATTAGCCATTGGAATGGCTAATCATGATCATATTTGGAGTTATGTATGTCAAATTGCTAGCTAATCCATGGAAACCATGAAATAGATAAAATTTACCATAAAATAGATTCAGACAACAGTAGTAACGTAAATTTCAAAAATCACTAAAAATATTAGAAATGGAATTAAATGATCAATAAGTGATGTAATCGAAGCTTGATGAGTCTATTTTCATATGAAAGAAACAAAACAAGTATATGAGTTATATTTTGTGAGATATTTAGGTTTTGGTGGAACAGGGTCAGAGTGATCTCTGTATCCCCTGTTCTGACTTTAAAAATTAACTATACATTATACAAAAACAATTAGGAGTTTTATTTTACATGTATGAAATCCTTATTTAGTCTAGTTTTATAAGAAACAAACGACATAGTCATTGAAACTTTGTACAGGGAGATATCTGATTCGTAATACAAAGGGGTCAGAGTAGTCGAACCCTGAAACAGGGGAGGTTTTAACTAATAAACTGTACTAATTGGCCAGACCAAAATTTCTAGAAAAAAAATTAGTAGATAAATATATGAGTCTAGTTTCAGGAAAAATTTACGGAATTGGATTTTGAGTTTTGGAACTCGAGATATGAATTTTATGAGACTATAACGCAGAGTACCAGCTTGTCGGAAGTTTTTAAAATAAAATGTTTGAGCTGTTAAATTGATGAATTAAGTTTAGTAACACCTCAAGTTTGACTCTGGCGACGGTCTCGGGCTTGAAGGCGTTACAGAGATGATGCATGTACTTTTGATGTCAGTAAATCATAGACATGAGTCCTGCATGTGCATTGATATGAATACTCCTCTCTTGGTGCATAAGCTCTGTATCTAGATCGATGTAAAAAAGGGCATCGGAGTGTTGATACGTATGAAGATGAAAAGAAAAAAAAAGAGAAACGTTATTATATGTTTTGTCTCTAGTATGAGACTTTGATGCAAATCGTGACTGGAGAATACCCAGCCTTGCAGGGGAACACTTACATGTTTGAATTAACAATGAGGAACTGTGGAAGTTCATGGGGTGAGGGTATAGTTGGTCTAAGTCTTTGTAGAGTCGGTCAAAATTTGATGCGACGTTGTACTCCTATGGAACTCACTATGTTCTTATGAATTTACGTACTCTATTTTTCTTATTTTCTGGTGGTTAGGTTGGAAGATTGTAAAATGGATTCAGCATCTTTAATTTATGCTCGTAACATGTAATCACTAAGATAGGATTAATGTTAGGTTCCACCAGTTTTAAATTTAAAAGCTTGTATCTGAATAGTTGGTTTTATACCTTTGGGCTTGTAACACGCTATACCCGGTCCCATCACCGAGCCCGAATACAAGGTTGTTACAATAATGAGCCAATTTTGAATGTATCATAAGACATAAACTTCCTTGATACAAGAGAAATAACCTAGAATGTGTAAGTCCGATGAAATGAGTCTTACATGCAATGAGGTTTATTGAGGTCATTTGAGTGTATAATTAGGCCTGGTTATGTGTTATGGAAATTTATAAATGAGAATACATGTCAAAGGGTGACCAAAGGCTTGGAAATTAGCCTAACATGTTTCACACGGGTAGACACAGGGGTGTGTGTCTAGGCCGTGTGTGACACACGGACCACCCCATAGGCGTGTGACATAACCATGTGTCCCCTGGACCTAAAATTTTAAGTGAGAATGCATGGTACTAAACACACGGGTAGAGACACAGTCGTGTGTCTCAACCGTGTGGAAGGCACGGCCTAGCACACGGACGTGTGTCTTGGCCATGTGCCCCTAAATGCATGCTAACGTCATAAATAGAATGCTCAAGTTTTTGAATACGAGGGTGTGCTTGGCCGTGTGAAATCACCTGTAGGTTTGAAATGATTTTTTTTATAAATTCAACACGGGTGATGGACACGAGCGTGTTCGTATAGCACATGAGCGTGTGCATTACCTCTACACGGGCGTGTGAGGCTCTACCTAGAAAAAATTTCATGAACTTTTGCAAATTCTCGGTTTAGTCCTGGATCATTCTCAACATATGTTTTGGTCTTGTAAGCCCATAATAGGGACATTAATATGTTATTGGATTGATATAAAATTGAAATGAAATTTTATAACCCGTATTTCCAGAAAATGTTTGAGTACCTGCCTGGTAACGCCTCGTGCTTGGTCCCGGTCTCGGGTACGGGTAAAGGGTGTTACATTTAATGGTATCAGAGCTACAGTTTAGCCAGTTCTAGGACTACCATAAAGTGCATCGAGTTTGGCTATACATGCCATTATATGAACATTGATAGTGTGATATCACCTAACTATTTAATTATCTTTGAATATAGCAAATGTCTTCCAATGAAGCACAAAATGAGTTCAAGGGAGCCGAGAGCCGTGTTCCAGCTTTCGTACAATGAGCAGTTTCAAGTAATAGCAGAAGGCCTGTGTCTGAAAGTCGGGAAGAGGCCAGAACCACCTTCTTTGATATGATGGACGAGTGGTTTGGGGATTATTTGAGAAATCGCCCTAACATACCACGACCTTCCTCGCCCCCTAACCAGGTTGATGAGGAATTGCCACAAGATATGGCACCTGTAAGAACCGGTAAAGCCCCTGTAGATAAACTTAGAAAGTATGAGGCTGAGAAATTCAAAGCTAAGATTGATGATGATGCTGAAAAAGCCGAGTTCTGGCTTGACAATACTACAAAAGTATTGGACGAATTATCGTGCACACCTGAGGAGTGCTTAAAGTGTACTCTATCACTCCTAAAGGATACTGCATACCACTGGTGGAAGACCGTATCTTCAGTGGTGCCAAAGGAAAACATCACTTGGGAATTTTCCGAAGAAGAGTTTAAGAACAAATATGACAGTCAAAGGTTCTTAGACTCGAAGCGAAAGGAGTTCCTGGAACTCAAACAAGGAAATAAGATTGTAGCAGAATACGAAAGGGAGTTTGTAAGGCTAACTCAGTATGCGACTGAAGAGGTTCAAATAGAGTTAGAAACATGTAAACGCTTCGTGGAAGGTCAGAATGTGACAGCCCAAAATTGACCCTAGTCGGGAAGTGGTTTCGGGACCGCTAAACCGAGTCACCGAAATGTTTGAATGTGATATTTATTGTCTAGAATATGTAATTATGAATGTGTGAAAATTTCAAGCTTCGATTTAGTCGATTGCATGTGAATTCAGTTAGTAGGATTTGTGTGACACTTTTGAAATGTGATAGGCCAATCTATAAGGATCTAATAGTGCATGTAATAAAAAGGGAGGACTTGCATGTCAAATTTCCCCCCCTAATTAGTAGTGGCCGGCCATGCTATGAGTGGAAACATGTCACAAACATGTTATGTTAGTGAGGTATGTTAGGAAAAATAAAATAAGGAGTATGGGTAATAAAGAAATGGAAAAAAAAAGAAAGAATATGTGTGAGTGTTTCCCCCCCATTGCCGTGAGTTAAAGAAAAGGAAAAAAAATTTTGTTCATCCTTTTTCATTTCTTTTGGCTGAAAATTCTAAGGAAGGAGGAATTCCTTTCTTTTGGCCGAAAATTCTAAGGAAGGATGAAGGAGTTCTTGCTTCATGTTTGGTTTGGAAGAGGATTAGGAGGAGGTTTGGCCATACTTGTATCTAGATTAAGGTATGTTTGAGGTTGTGCCATGAGATTCATGCATGTTTTTAGTTGCTAGCTTGAGTTCTAATTAGCCCATGGTTCAAATCTTTGCTATGTCATGGGGATGATATTCGGCCTAGGTGGATTTTGTGTTAATGCCATTGCATGCTAAATATGAAGCTTGTTAATGATACATGTGATGGTGGATTGATGACTCTTGGATTTTCTTTTTAGCATTTTTGAGTGAGACATTAAGTTCTTTGTTTAACCATGACCAAAATTGAAATGGTTTGGTGTTGTGATATATTCGGCCATGGTATATCCATAAGTATGATTTATGCTTATTGCATGGTAGGTAAGATTTGTGTTTTGGATTTATGTTCATGTTTAGTTATAATCAACTTTGAGATTCGGCTCTTGCACATATATATATATATATGTTTGCACATGACGTATTGGTATGACATATACAATATCTCAAGGTATATATTTACATATGATGGTGTTTCGGTTATGGAGTACATGATGGATGCGTATTGAGTTATAATATGTAATGCATTAGTTAGTAAAAGGTATGCCATTTGTGTGTGGTATTGAGTATATAATTGGCCTCAACATAGACATGTATAATCGGCCACATGAATGAGTACATAGGTTGATGTGTTGTTCGGACATAGGTAAGCATATTGAAGGCTTTATCTTGACTTAGAAAATTCGGCTAAGGAGAGTATTAACTAATGTGTTGAGTTTGATTCATGATTCTGTACATATGTGACTTTAATGTCTAATGAATATATGTGGGCCAAGTACCTTGAGTTCCTCTTTTCGATGCTCAAATGATTAAATCAATTTATTTGTTAAATTAAGCTCAAGAGGAAAGGGGAACTAAATCCGATAAAGGGAAGGAAAAAGTGGTCGAATAGCCATCGGAATCGTTCGACAACATCCGAGGTAAGTTTTCGAGTAATGGGACTTAAATTATGATTCGATTAGATTATGTCTTAAGTAAATCAAAATCATGCTCTTATATGTGGCTATTGAGCCGAAATTGTAAATGTGATAAGTGTCTTGTGTTTGAGCTTTGGTAATGAAAATGAAATATGAATGTGTCATGATTTATTGATATATGTGCATGGTTACTCGAATGATATCCGGGCTAAGTCCCGAAGGCTTTTGTCCTAAGCGACTACATCCGGACTAAGATCCGAAGGCATTTGTGCTAGCGACTATATCCGGGCTAAGTCCCGAAGGCATTTATGCTAGTGACCATATCCGGTTAAAACCCGAAGGCCTTG
This sequence comes from Gossypium hirsutum, assembly GCF_007990345.1. Classification (NCBI taxonomy): domain Eukaryota; kingdom Viridiplantae; phylum Streptophyta; class Magnoliopsida; order Malvales; family Malvaceae; genus Gossypium; species Gossypium hirsutum. The sequence continues at coordinate 103,903,839 of NC_053429.1, read as the reverse complement.
TGCGAGTGGTTATATTCGGCAAAACCCCGAAGATGCTTGATTTGGGAACGAGCAATCTTGCTGTAAAAATTTACATTAATACGCTCGTAAAATCCCAGCGATGAGGTATGTTTCGTGTGTGCTTTGAATTAGTTGATCCCTTACAAATCTGTATTCGCTCAGTCGATAAATGAGCTACCGGCCTTTGGCTAAGTTGATCTTTCGTGTATGAACATAAGGGCTGGTAATGTGAAGTAAGTATGATATTGAAAATTTGTGCATATGAAATTATCCGTTTAGCTATATGAATGCTATACTTTTGTTGTGCTGGAATCCCTTGCTCAAAACTTACTAAGCATAAATTGCTTACTCCGTTTCTTTGTTTCTCTGTTTTATAGATTTTGGCTCGTCAGCTATCGGACTCGGGATTTTTGGAAGTCGAAGTCTCCCACACTATCAAAGCCCCCTTTTGGTACAATTTTGGTTGAACTTTGAAATGGCATGTATAGGACTACCCTTTTGTGGTTGGTCATGTACCCTTCGGTTTTGTGTAAATTTGGATAGCCATGCGAAAATGGCTTAAATATACTTTGATCATAGCATTATAATCGTTTTGTATGTTGTCCGTCGAGAGGTATGGAAATGTTGGTAACGGTTAGCCATGGGAAGGGTTATTCTTGATCACTTTTGGAATATGTATGACAAACTCTAGTTGATCCATGGAGGATCATGAAATAGGTAAAGTTTACCTTAAAAAAACAGATGCTGGCAGCAGCAGTGATGTGGATGTGAAAAATCACTAAAAATAGTAGGAATGGAATTAAATAGTGAATAAATTATGTAAACGAACCTTGATGAATCTATTTTCATAGGAAAGTAACGAAACGATCATATGGACAGTATGTTAAGAGATATTCAGGTTCTTGTGAGACAGGGCCAGAACGGTTTCTGGATTCCCTGTTCCGAATTTGGAAATTCATTATAAATTAACCAGAGATAATTAGAAGTCATGCCATATATGCATAGATTCCTTTTTGAGTTTAGTTTCTATAGAAACAAACGACATCAGTATTGAAGCCCTGTACAGGGAGATATCCAAGTCGTAATGCGCAAAGGTCAGTGTAGTCGATCCCTGTAACATGGGAGACTTTGACTAATAAACTGTACTAATTGGCCTGACCAAAAATTCTAGAAAAAATTTGTAGATGCATATATGAGTCTAGTTTCAGGGAAAAATCACGAAGCTGATTTTCGAGTCGTGAAACTCAAGATATGATTTTTAAGGTGACAGTGACGCAGTTAGCCAGCTTGCCTGGAAAATTTAAAATGGATTGTGCAAAGAAGTGATTTAAGTCTGCAAACCCCTCGTGTCCGACTCCGGCGACGGACTCGGGTACGGGGTGTTACAATTTATTGGTATCAGAGCTACGGTTTAGTCGATTCTAGGACTACCGTAATACGTTTGGGTCTAGCTATACATGCCATTTTGTGATTATTTGATAGTGTGGTGATTTCTGACGATTGAAAATGTGTTTATTTATAGTAATGGATCCCGATCCCGACCGAGCGGTAGCTGATGATCTTGAGAGTGTGGCACCTACTCCCGCACAAGGGACAGCTCCGGCGGACTCTCAACCGATTGCTAGTAATCCGAATGATGAAGCTAGACAAGCTTTCTATAGCGTAATGAATGATTGGTTCAACCAATACATTCGAACTAATACGGCTGTTCCACAACCTCCATTCCCGACTAATGCCACCCCCGCACCTACAATACCTCCGGCAACTGACCAAATAAGGTCAAATAAGCCCCCAGTTGACAGAATCTGAAAACACGGGGCTACTGAATTTAAAGCTACGGACAGCGATGATGCCGAGCAAGCTGAATTTTGGTTGGACAACACTATCCGGGTACTCGACGAGCTATCTTGCACACCCGATGAGTGCCTAAAGTGTACTATCTCCTTGCTACGTGATTCTGCCTACTATTGGTGGAATACATTGACTTCTGTTGTGCCTAAAGAGCAAGTAACTTGGGAGTTTTTCCAAACCGAGTTTCAAAAAAAGTATATCAGTCAGAGATTCATTGACCAAAAACGGAAGGAATTTCTTGAACTCAAACAAGGTTCCATGTCGGTTACCGACTATGAACGAAAATTTGTGAGGCTTAGCCGATATGCACGAGAATGCATTTCTTCAGAAGCTGTGATGTGTAAACGTTTCGAGGATGGACTAAATGATGATATAAAGCTGTATGTTGGCATCTTGGAAATCCGAGAATTTGTGGTACTTGTTGAGCGAGCTTGTAAAGCCGAGGAGCTAAGTATGGAGAAAAGAAAAGCTGATATGGGAGCAAAGGAGTTTCGTAAGAAGTCTTCGGGGAAGCCCTTCCCATAGTCATCGAAGAAATTTAGAGATGACTTAGGCCGGTCTAGGGACACTTCGGGTTTCTCTAGACGAGATCGCGATCGACCCCCTGTGAGGACACGAGTCACTTCGGTCGCCAGTGTTGGAAATGATCGTCGGGACAGAACGGAATGTCGATATTGCGGTAAATGGCATTCGGGGAGTAGTAGATTCCATGACCGCTCCTGTTACAAGTGCGGATCAGTTGACCACTTCATTAAAGATTGCTCAAGGTTGTCTGAACAGAATGTAAATCAGAGTGGAAAATCGGGTGCTACCACTCTTGAGGTAGACCATCTAGAAATACGGGCAATGCTAGTGGTGGTCAGAGAGGATCTAGAGATGCTACGACCAGATCCGAGGCTCGCGCTCCTGCTAGGGCTTATGCTATACGTGCACGCGAGGATGCTTCCTCGCCAGATGTTATTACCGGTACTTTTACTCTCTTTGATACTAATGTGATTGCTTTGATTGACCCTGGTTCTACTCATTCTTATATATGCGAAACCTTAGCATCCAGTAAGACTTTACCTATTGAGTCTACTGAGTTCGTAATTCGGGTGTCAAATCCCTTGGGTCGTTACGTGCTTGTCGACAAAGTGTGTAAGAAATGTCCCCTAGTAATTCGAGGTTCCTGTTTTCCGGCGGACTTGATGCTTTTGCCGTTTGATGAATTTGATGATAGTCTTGGTTTGGATTGGTTGACCGTGCATGATGCGGTTGTGAATTGCAAAAGCAAGACTATGGATTTGAGGTGCGCAAATAACGAGATGATCCGAGTTGAGTCTACGGACTTGGATGGGTTGCCAGCTGTAATATCCTCAATGTTGGCCCAGAAATATGTAAGAAAAGGGTGCGAAGCATACCTTGCGTATGTACTTGATGACAAAGAATTAGAAAAGAAACCCAAATCTGTGCCGGTGGTTTGTGAATACCCGGATGTTTTTCCTGAAGAATTACCGGAGGTAGAGTTTGGTATTGAGCTTGTACCTGGAACTACGCCAATTTCGATACCTCCGTATCGTATGGCACCAACCGAGTTAAAGGAGTTGAAAGCTCAGTTGCAAGAGTTGACTGATAGAGGTTTCGCTCGACCAAGTTTCTCACCTTGGGGTGCACCAGTATTGTTTGTGAAGAAGAAGGACGGAACCTTGAGGTTGTGCATCGACTATCGTCAGCTGAATAAAGTGACAATAAAGAATAAATATCCGATACCGCGTATTGATGATTTGTTTGATCAACTAAAGGGAGCCTCAGTGTTTTCAAAGATAGATTTGAGATCGGGTTATTATCAATTGCGAATTCGAGATTCGGATATACCCAAAACTGCTTTCAGAACGAGATACGGCCACTACGAGTTCTTAGTGATGCCGTTTGGGCTCACTAATGCCCCTGCGGTATTTATGGACTTGATGAATCGGATCTTCAGACAGTATTTGGATCGGTTCGTAGTTGTGTTTATTGATGACATCTTGGTCTATTCAAGAGATGAGACCGAACATGCTGAGCACCTGAGATTAGTGTTGCAAATTTTACGGGATAAGCAGTTATATGCTAAGTTCAGTAAGTGTGAGTTCTGGTTAAGAGAGGTTAGCTTCTTGGGCCACATGGTATCAGCATCGGGTATTCGAGTTGACCCGAACAAAATTTCAGCCATACTTAACTGGAAGCCTCCGAGAAATATTACTGAGGTTCAGAGCTTTTTGGGACTTGCCGGTTACTACCGACGGTTTGTAAAAGGTTTCTCGATGATAGCCACACCGATGACGAAGCTACTTCAAAAAGATGTTAAGTTCGAATGGACGGAAAAATGTTAGAAAAGTTTTGATCAACTGAAAACTTATTTGACCGAAGCTCCAATTCTAGTGCAGCCCGAATCAGGCAAAGAGTTTGTCATTTATAGTGATGCGTCCCTACTTGGGTTAGGTTGCGTATTGATGCGAGAAGGTCGAGTTGTGGCCTATGCGTCGAGACAATTAAAGCGACATGAGAAAAATTATCCGACCCATGATCTCGAACTAGCTGCCATCGTATTCGCTTTAAAAATATGGCGACATTACTTATTTGGTGAAAAGTGCCATGTATTTTCGGATCACAAAAGTCTCAAATATTTGATGACTCAAAGAGACTTAAATCTGCGACAAAGACGTTGGCTCGAGTTGTTAAAGGATTATGAGCTTGTCATTGACTATCACCCGGGAAAGGCTAATGTGGTTGCGGACGCCTTAAGCCAGAAATCACTGTTTGCTTTACGAGCGATGAATGTACTCTTGTCTGTTCTACCCGACAATGTGTTAGTAGCTGAATTAAAGGCTGAACCATTATTGATTCATCAAATTCGTGAAGCTTAGAAAGTCGACGATGAATTGGTTGCAAAACGGGTTGAGTGTGTTCCGAACAAGGAATCAGAGTTTCAAATTGATGATGATGATTGTTTGAGGTTCAGAAGTCATTTGTGTGTTCCAAGGAATTCGGAACTCATTTCGATGATTCTGAACAAAGCCCATTGTAGCCGAATGTCAATTCACCCGGGGAGTATGAAAATGTACAACGATTTGAAACGTCGGTTTTGGTGGCATGGTATGAAACGAGACATCTCCGACTTTGTTTCAAGATGTTTAATATGTCAACAAGTGAAAGCAGAACATCAAGTGCCTTCAGGATTACTTCAGCCGATCATGATACCCGAGTGGAAATGGGATTGAGTCACAATGGACTTTGTGTTCGGACTGCCATTGTCAGCAAGTAAGAAGGATGTGATTTGGGTTGTTGTTGATAGACTGACTAAGTCGGCTCACTTTATCCCCGTGCGTACGGATTTTTCATTGGATAAACTAGCTGAATTGTACGTTTCTCAGATTGTGAGATTACACGGGGTACCTATTTCTATCGTGTCGGATAGAGATCCGAGATTCACCTCACGATTTTGGAAGAAATTGCAAGAAGCTTTGGGTACCAAGCTGCATTTTAGCACTACTTTTCACCCCCAAACCGATGGTCAATCCGAGCGGATAATTCAGATACTTGAGGATATGTTGAGATGTTGCATCCTCGAGTTCAGTAGTTCATGGGAACGGTATTTACCTTTGATTGAATTCGCTTACAAAAATAGTTTTCAATCAAGTATTAAGATGGCACCTTACGAGGCTTTGTACGGTCGTAAATGTCGTACACCATTGTTTTGGACCGAGCTCGGTGAAAGTAAAATTTTCGGAGTTGATTTGATTAAAGATGCCGAACAGAAAGTAAAGGTAATCCGTGAAAGTCTGAAGGCAGCCACAGATCGTCAGAAATCGTATGCGGATTTGAAACGAAAAGACATTGAATATAAGGTGGGAGATAAAGTGTTTCTTAAAGTTTCGCCTTGGAAAAAGGTACTCAGATTTGGCCGTAAGGGCAAGTTGAGTCCGAGATTCATTGGGCCGTACGAAATCTCCGAACGAGTTGGTCCAGTTGCGTATAGATTGATTTTGCCCCCTGAACTTGAAAAGATTCACGACGTCTTTCATGTTTCGATGCTTCGACGTTATAGATCCGATCCGTCACATGTGATTAATCCATCAGAAGTTGAAATTCAATCTGACTTGAGTTATGAAGAAGAACCGATTCGTATCCTAGCTCGTGAAGTGAAAGAGTTGCGAAACAAAAGGGTTCCGTTAGTAAAGGTGTTATGGCTCAAACACGGAGTCGAAGAAGCTACTTGGGAAACCGAGAATGCCATGAAAGAATGATACCCAAACTTATTTACCGGTAAGATTTTTGGGGACAAAAATTTCTTAAGTGGGGGAGAGTTGTGACAGCCCAAAATTGACCCTAGTCGGGAAGTGGTTTCGGGACCGCTAAACCGAGTCACCGAAATGTTTGAATGTGATATTTATTGTCTAGAATATGTAATTATGAATGTGTGAAAATTTCAAGCTTCGATTTCGTCGATTACATGTGAATTCAGTTAGTAGGATTTGTGTGACACTTTTGAAATGTGATAGGCTAATCTATAAGGATCTAATAGTGCATGTAATAAAAAGGGAGGACTTGCATGTCAAATTTCCCCCCTAATTAGTAGTGGCCAGCCATGCTATGAGTGGAAACATGTCACAAACATGTTATGTTAGTGAGGTATGTTAGGAAAAATAAAATAAGGAGTATGGGTAATAAAGAAATGGAAAAAAAAAGAAAGAATGTGTGTGAGTGTTCCCCCCCATTGCCGTGAGTTAAAGAAAAGAAAAAAAAATTTGTTCATCCTTTTTCATTTCTTTTGGCTGAAAATTCTAAGGAAGGAGGAATTCATTTCTTTTGGCCGAAAATTCTAAGGAAGGAGGAAGGAGTTCTTGCTTCATGTTTGGTTTGGAAGAGGATTAGGAGGAGGTTTGGCCATACTTGTATCTAGATTAAGGTATGTTTGAGGTTGTGCCATGAGATTCATGCATGTTTTTAGTTGCTAGCTTGAGTTCTAATTAGCCCATGGTTCAAATCTTTGCTATGTCATGGGGATGATATTCGGCCTAGGTGGATTTTGTGTTAATGCCATTGCATGCTAAATATGAAGCTTGTTAATGATACATGTGATGGTGGATTGATGACTCTTGGATTTTCTTTTAGCATTTTTGAGTGAGACATTAAGTTCTTTGTTTAACCATGACCAAAATTGAAATGGTTTGGTGTTGTGATGTATTCGGCCATGGTATATCCATAAGTATGATTTATGCTTATTGCATGGTAGGTAAGATTTGTGTTTTGGATTTATGTTCATGTTTAGTTATAATCAACTTTGAGATTCGGCTCTTGCACATATATATATATGTTTGCACATGACGTATTGGTATGACATATACAATATCTCAAGGTATATATTTACATATGATGGTGTTTCGGTTATGGAGTACATGATGGATGCGTATTGAGTTATAATATGTAATGCATTAGTTAGTAAAAGGTATGCCATTTGTGTGTGGTATTGAGTATATAATTGGCCTCAACATAGACATGCATAATCGGCCACATGAATGAGTACATAGGTTGATGTGTTGTTCGACCATAGGTAAGCATATTGAAGGCTTTATCTTGACTTAGAAAATTTGGCTAAGGAGAGTATTAACTAATGGGTTGAGTTTGATTCATGATTCCGTACATATGTGACTTTAATGTCTAATGAATATATGTGGGCCAAGTACCTTGAGTTCCTCTTTTCGATGCTCAAATGATTAAATCAATTTATTTGTTAAATTAAGCTCAAGAGCAAAGGGGAACTAAATCCGATAAAGGGACGGAAAAAGTGGTCGAATAGCCATCGGAATCGTTCGACAACATCTGAGGTAAGTTTTCGAGTAATGGGACTTAAATTATGATTCGATTAGATTATGTCTTAAGTAAATCAAAATCATGCTCTTATATGTGGCTATTGAGCCGAAATTGTAAATGTGATAAGTGTCTTGTGTTTGAGCTTTGGTAATGAAAATGAAATATGAATGTGTCATGATTTATTGATATATGTGCATGGTTACTCGAATGATATCCGGGCTAAGTCCCGAAGGCTTTTGTGCTAAGCGACTACATCCGGACTAAGATCCGAAGGCATTTGTGCTAGCGACTATATCCGGGCTAAGTCCCGAAGGCATTTATGCTAGTGACCATATTCGGTTAAAACCCGAAGGCCTTGTTCGAGTGGTTATATCCGGCTAAACCCCGAAGATGCTTGATTTGGGAACGAGCAATCTTGCTGTAAAAATTTAAATTAATACGCTCGTAAAATCCCAGCGATGAGGTATGTTTCGTGTGTGCTTTGAATTAGTTGATCCCTTACAAATCTGTATTCGCTCAGTCGATAAATGAGCTACCGGCCTTTGGCTAAGTTGATCTTTCGTGTATGAACATAAGGGTTGGTAATGTGAAGTAAGTATGATATTGAAAATTTGTGCATATGAAATTATCCGTTTAGCTATATGAATGCTATACTTTTGTTGTGCTGGAATCCCTTGCTCAAAACTTACTAAGCATAAATTGCTTACTCCGTTTCTTTGTTTCTCTGTTTATAGATTTTGGCTCGTCAGCTATCGGACTCGGGATTTTTGGAAGTCGAAGTCTCCCACACTATCAAAGCCCCCTTTTGGTACAATTTTGGTTGAACTTTGAAATGGCATGTATAGGACTACCCTTTTGTTGTTGGTCATGTACCCTTCGGCTTTGTGTAAATTTGGATAGCCATGCGAAAATGGCTTAAATATACTTTGATCATAGCATTATAATCGTTTTGTATGTTGTCCGTCGAGAGGTATGGAAATGTTGGTAACGGTTAGCCATGGGAAGGGTTATTCTTGATCACTTTTGGAATATGTATGACAAACTCTAGTTGATCCATGGAGGATCATGAAATAGGTAAAGTTTACCTTAAAAAAACAGATGCTGGCAGCAGCAGTGATGTGGATGTGAAAAATCACTAAAAATAGTAGGAATGGAATTAAATAGTGAATAAATTATGTAAACGAACCTTGATGAATCTATTTTCATAGGAAAGTAACAAAACGATCATATGGACAGTATGTTAAGAGATATTCAGGTTCTCGTGAGACAGGGCCATAACGGTTTCTGGATTCCCTGTTCCGACTTTGGAAATTCATTATAAATTAACCAGAGATAATTAGAAGTCATGCCATATATGCATAGATTCCTTTTTGAGTCTAGTTTCTATAGAAACAAACGACATCAGTATTGAGCTAAGAAAGAAGCTCGAGTTGCGAGCAAGAGAGCCAGCGGTAAGACGCTCTTCGTTTCCCACAAAGAAGTCAAGGAGCCAGCATGAACACTCCACTTTATCGGTAGGATATTCGGGTAGAGCGAGAGGCTTCAAGTGACGTAATCAGAAGTCTTCTTCCCCAATGGTGATTAGTGTGGGGAGTGTGGATGACCAAAATCCGAAGTGCAAAAGCTGTAATAAATTTCTCTTCGGAGAGTGCCGAATGAAGAGCTGTGCATGTTACAGGTGTGGTTCTCTTGACCACTTCCTCAGAGACTGCCAGAGTGAAACGATAAAGAGGTGGAAGTAGCCCCGAAATCAAGTTCTCCTATTTCACGAGGTAAACCTTTGCGATATCTTGGAAGTTCTAGTGGCAGCTGGGTTACGGCCAAAGATACTGCAAATTCAGAGGCTCGATCCCCGACAAGAATGTATGCAATACACGCTCGAGAGGAAGCATCTGCTCTTGATGTCATCACGAGTACCTTTTCTCTTGTGTTGTTGCTTTATTTGATTCGGGGTCGACGCATTCATATGTTTGCATGAAATTGGTGTCTAGTATGAATATACCCATTGGACCTATGGAAATTATTATCAGAGTGTTAAACCTATTATGTAAGTTAGTTCTGGTTGATAAAGTTTGTAAGAATTGCCCTTTGACGATTCAGGTCACTATTTTCCGGCTGACCTTATGTTATTACCATTTGATGAGTTTGATGTAATACTTGGTATGGATTGGTTAGCCCTGCATAATGTAGTTGTAAACTGTGGTAGCAAGTATATTGACTTGAGGTTCCCAGATGGTGGAATCCTACAAGTTGATTCAAGAAAATTAGATACCTGGATTACCTCCTGAAAGAGAGATAGAGTTTGGTATTGAACTGGTGCCAGGAACAGCTCCTATTTCTATTGCTCCGCATAGGATGGCACCAACCGAGTTGAAAGAGTTAAAAGCAAAGTTGCAAGAGCTGATGGATAATTTTGCAAGGCTGAGTTTTTCGCCTTGGGGTGCTCCCGTATTGTTTGTAAAGAAGAAAGATGGTTCAATGAGATTGTGTATAGATTATCGACAATTAAACAAGGTGACTATCAAGAATAAGTATCCTTTGCCAAGGATTGATGATTTATTCTACCAATTGAGGGGAGCCACTGTATTCTCTAAGATAGACCTGAGATCTAGCTATTCTCAGTTGCAAGTTAAAGAATTAGACGTGCCTAAGACAGCTTTCAGAACAAGGTTTGGTCACTATGAATTTCTTATCATGCCGTTTGGGTTAACGAATGCACCGGCCATATTTATGGACCTAATGAATAGTATATTTCAGCCATACTTGGACAAGTTCGTCGTTGTGTTTATTGACGACATTTTGATTTATTCCAAGGATGAGACAGAGCATGATAAGCATTTGAGAATTGTGTTGCAGACCCTACGGGAAAAACAATTGTATGCTAAGTTTAGTAAGAGTGAGTTTTGGCTCCAAGAAGTAGGGTTTTTGGGTCACATTGTTTTGGGTGAAGGCATTCGAGTTGATCCAAGTAAGATCTCTGAAATCGTTGAATGGAAACCGCCTAAAAATGTAACCAAGGTTAGAAGCTTTTTGGGCTTAGGCAGTTACTACCGAAGATGTGTGAAAGGATTCTCCATGATTGCGAATCTAATGACGAGGTTGTTATACAAAGACATTAAGATTGAATGGACAGAGAAGATCAAGCAGAGTTTCAAAAAGTTGAAGACATTGCTGACTGAAGCTCCAGTTTTAGTATTGCCTGAGCTGGGTAAAGAGTCTGTGGTTTATAGTGATGCATCCTTAAATGGATTGGGTTGTGTACTCATGCAAGATGGCAAGGTGATAGCCTATGCTTCACGGCAGTTAAAGTCACACGAGAAGAACTATCCGACGCATGGTTTAGAGCTTGCCGCCATTGTTTTTGCCTTGAAAATTTGAAGGCATTACTTATATAGTGAGACTTGTCGTATATTTTCAGACCACAAGAGTTTGAAATACTTGATGACTCAAAAAGATTTGAATCTGAGACAGCGGAGATGGTTAGAATTAATTAAAGATTATGAGCTGATCATTGATTACCACCAAGGAAAGGCGAATGTAGTCTCCGACGCGTTGAGCAGAAAATATTTGTTTGCATTGAGAGCCATGAACGCTTGATTGGCATTGTTTGATGATGGTTCGGTCTTGGTAGAGTTAAGGGTCAGGCCGACATTTCTTCAAGAAATCTATAATGCCCAGACTAATGATAGTGTCCTGTAGGCTAAAAGAGCTCAATGTGAGTCAGGCATTGAATCAGACTTTCAGATTGGTCCTGATGGATGTTTGATGTTCAGAGACAGAATTTGCATACCAAGGAATGATGAAATTATTTAGAAAATCTTGCAAGAGGCACATATAGTCGTTTATCTATTCATCCTGGAAGTACCAAGATGTACAATGATTTGAAGAAAATGTACTGGTGGAACGACATGAAGAGAGACATCTCCGACTTACTGACCTGATGTACTGTAAGAAAATGTACTGTTGGTTCCCGAATGGAAGCGGGACAAAGTTACTATGGACTTTGTGATAGGATTACTGTTGACCCCGAAAAAGAAAGATGCTATATGGGTTGTGGTTGATAAGTTGACAAAGTCGGCTCATTTTATTCCTGTAAGGACAGATTACTCTCTTGATAAGTTGGTCGACTTGTATATATCTGAGATTGTGAGATTACACGGGGTACCGCTATCGATTATTTCAAACAGAGACCCAAGATTCACTTCGAGATTCTAGAAGAAGTTACAAGAAGCCTTGGGTACAAAGTTAAGCTTTAGTACAGCTTTTCACCCTCAAACTGATGGTCAGTCTGAGTGGATGATTTAGATTCTGGAGGATATGTTACGATGTTGCATCCTTGAATTTCAGGGCAGTTGGGAAAAATACCTGTCATTGGTAGAGTTTATCTATAATAACAGTTTTCAAATGAGTCTGAAGATGGCACCTTACAAGGCCTTGTATGGAAGGAAGTACCGAACTCCACTGTATTGGACGGAACTCAATGAGAATAGGATTCATGGAGTTGATCTGATCAAGGAAACCGAAGAAAAGGTTAAAGTGATACGAGACTGTTTGAAAGCAGCATCGGATAGGCAAAAGTCATATGCTAATCTAAAAAGAAAAGGGATCGAATTTCAAGTTGGAGATAGAGTATTCTTGAAAGTATCTCCATGGAAAAAGGTATTGAGATTTGGTCGGAATGGCAAACTGAGTCTGCGATTTATCGGACCGTACGAGATCACTAAAAGAGTTGGACCATTAGCCTATCATTTGGCATTGCCACCCGAACTGGAAAAGATTCATGACGTGGTCCATGTATCCATGTTAAGGCGATATCGACCAGATCCCTCTCATGTGATTTCACCGACTAAGATTAAAATTAGACCTAATATGACTTATGGTGAGGAACCAGTCAAGATTTTGGCTCGTGAGGTTAAACAGCTAAGAAATAAAGATGTGGCTTTGGTAAAAGTTTTATGGCATCGACATGGTGTAGAAGAGGCTACATGGGAGCCGAAAGAAACCATGAGAAGCCAATATCGAACCTTTTTTCTGGTAAGACTTTTGAGGATGAAAGTTCCTAAGGGGGAGAGAAATGTAAAATCCCAAAATAGGGCCTAATCAGAACAGTGGTTTTGGGACCACAAATCCGGCGTTGAAATATTTATTTTATGATTATTATGTGGTCTAGAATATGAGAATATGCATGTGCTAAAGTCTCATGAAGAAATTCTATGAGTAAGGTGTCCAATTGGAAAATAAGGACCAAATTGAATAAATTGTAAAACTTGGATTCTAGAAGTAATTTGTCTGAAATTACTTTATATTATTAATTAGAAAGTCTTAAAGAGCAATTTTCCCAAATTTCTATGTTTTTGGACAAAAATGGGCATGTATGGATAAAATTTTAAAGAAAGAGCTTGAGGGTATTTTGGTCATTTAGCTAATTAATGAAATAAAATGGGAAAAATAAGCAGAAAAAATCAGTCATTCTTCTCCCTCATCTAGCCGAATTTCTCAAGCTCTCCATAGCTAGGGTTTCAACATTTTCAAGCTCAATAGTAAGTGCTCCCTAGCCTCGTTTTTAATGTTCTTCGTATTTTTAAAATCCCGGTAGCTTACTCTCTCCATTTCTACCTATATTTTGAGTTAGGGTTTGTAATATCCCGAATTAGGGCCTAAACAGAATAGTGGTTTCATGACCACAAATTCGAGATAGAAATAACTATTTTATAATTATTTTGATGTTTATGATATGATTGCATGATTGTGTGAAAATTTTGTGATGAAATCCTATGCCTAAAGTGCTTAAATTGAAATTAGGGACTAAATCGAATAATTTGCAAAACTTGCATTCTAGGAGTTTTAAGTATGAAATTGCTTTGGAGTATTAATGAGGAGGCCTTAAATAGCAATTTTACCAATATCTAAGTCTGTGGACAAAAATTGGACATGGATGGAATTTTTTGAAAGTTTAGTAGTAAGGGCATTTTGGTCATTTAGTTATTAAAATGAATTAAAAACAAAATTAAAAGCCAATTTTGACCATCTTCTTCATTAGGCCGAAATTTCAAGGGTTCTCCATAGCTAAGGCTTGTTTCAAGCTTCTAAGCTCCATCGTAAGTGATTCCAAGCCCTATTTTTTTAATGTTCTTTACGTTTTTGGAATCCCGGTAGCTCGATTAAGCTTATGCTAGTAATAATTCAACCTAGGTTTCATATTTGGAAAAATACCCATAGATGAAATTTGTGTAATTTGGTGTTTTATGATAGAATATGAGGTTTTAAATTATGTTAGACAACTTGTGCTACTCGGTTTTAAGCGAAAACGAGTAAAAGGGCTTAATCGGTAAAAATACCTAATAGTCATAAGTACATGTTAGAGTGTGAATTTGATGTTGCCATAAAAGGAAAAAATGATCAGTATGCCATAAAACATAAGAATAAGGGATGAAGTTTAATTCCCGAGCCTAGGGGCAAAAGTGTCATTATGCAAAAGTTTAGGGGCAAAATGTAATTTTGCCAAAGCTCGTATTAAATGCTGTTTTGATGAATGTATGTATTAAATAAGATTAATTTGGCATTATAGATCAAGAGAAACGAGATTCAAGTCGCGATCGAGGGAAAAACAAAGTTTACGAAGAATAGGCTCGATTGCTAATAATTTTGTATCGAGGTAAGTTCATGTGTAAATAAGGTAACATAATTTTTATTTTTTGTGATTTAATGATATTTATTGTCATGAAATATTATGTTTTTTGAATTGTTATTTGATGATATGCAAATTGTGTGAACAACTTGATAAGTATGAGATGTGAGCAAGTATCGATTTTTACATTTCGATAAAGGCTATCAAAATGTGGAATTTGAGAAGAGTCCCGTTTGAACCTTGGGAATAGACTAGGGTACAAGTACTTGTCACTAGGATATTTGGGCATCCGAACTCGTTGAGTTGAGTCCCAGTTCACTTATGGATGCGAATGTCCGAACTCGTTGAGTTGAGTCCGAGTTCATGAGATGTAACTAGGCATCCGAGCTCCTTGAGTTGAGTCCGAGTTCACTGATGGATGCGAACACCCGAGCTCGTTCAGTTGAGTCCGAGTTCATTTATGGACGGGTTACATAGTAGCTTGGCTACATGGATTTCAAAAGCTATTGAGCTTGTTAGCTATGAGCATAGCACTTATGTGCACATTATCCACGTATCCGATGTTCATTTAATAGTAAGATATTAAATGCAAATGCAATATGAATGTCTTGGTGTTGTTTATGCAAATGATGTTTTATGTGGGATTGTATGATTATGTTACTATTTGCATGTGAACTTACTAAGCATCTATGCTTACCCCCTTCTTTTCATTCATTGTAGTTGTTGACAAGCCGGCTTGAGAATCAGGATAGGTCGAAGATTCGTCCACACTATCCAAAGGCCTAAATTGGTAAAATGGCTTGTGTATTTTGAATGTGGCATGTATGGCAAAATACTCACTTTGTGTAAATGATTTTATGACATGGTTATGGTTTGGTAAGAAAAGGGTTTGTGGATGATTAGCCATTGGAATGGCCAATCTAAATCATATTTGATGCCATGTATGTTTAAAATGCTATTTAGTCCATGGAAATCTATAGTAAAGTGAAATTTGTTATAAAATAGAATATTGCTGTAGCAATGATGTGAATTTCAAAATTCACTAAAAATAGTAAAAATAGACTTAAATAATGAATAAGTTAAGTAATCAAAGCTTAATGAGTCTATTTTCATATGGATTGAACAAAACAGGTATATGAATTATATTTTATGAGATATTTGAATTTTTATGAAACAGGCCAGAGTGATTTCTGGATCCCCTATTCTGACTTTAAGAATTCACCATAAATTGTAAAAAAATAATTAGACGTCATTCTTTATATGTAAAGATTCATTATTTAGTCTAGTTTAAGAGAAACAAACTTCATAGTTATTGAAATTTTGTACAGAGAGAAATCTTATTCGTAATACACAGAGGTCAGACAAGTCGAACCCTGAAACAATAGAGCCTTTAACTAATAAACTGTACTAATTGGCTTGACCAAAAATTATAGAAATAAATTAGTAAATATAGATATGAGTCTAGTTTTAGGGAAAATTTACAGATCTTAGTTTCAAGTTTCGGAACTCGAGATATGAATTTTTAAGCGACTATAATGCAGATTGCCAGCTTGTCTGGAAATTTTAAAAATAAATTGTTTGAGCTGTATAAGTAATGATTTAAGTCCGTTAACGCCTCGTATTCGACTCCAGAAATGGTATCGGGCACGGGGCATTACATTTGGTGGTATCAGAGTAGGTTTATTCGGTTCTCGGACTAATGTGTTGTATGTACGGGTTTTGCTATACATGCCACATATATTATGATAGTGTGACGACTTCTGACCTTTTAAATGATTTTTTTTATAGTAAATGGATCCTGATCCAGCTGTGGCTGATGATGTAGAGAGTAATGCCCCAGCTCCGACTGAAGGGGCGGTGCCAACTAAAAATCCACCTCCTACTGTTGGACAAGGAGGAGGAGAACGGGCTTGGGAAGCCTTTCTCTAGATGATGAATGCCTGGTATACTGAGTTCGTTCGTACGAACACGAATGTACAACCTCCCCCACCTTCCCCGATTCCTCAACCTGTACCCTCGATGCCTCAAGGTGTAAATCTGATGAAATTTCACAGAACTCCAGTTGACAGAATCCGTAAGCAAGGGGCTGAAGAATTCAGGGCAAATATTGATGATGATGCCGAGAAAGCAGAGTTTTGGCTTGAGAATTCTATTCAAGTATTTGATGAATTGTCTTGTACACCTGAGGAATGCTTAAAATGTGCTATATCGTTGTTGAGGGATTCAATTTATCATTGGTGGAAGACATTGATATCAGTAGTACCGAAAGAGAAAGTAACTTGGGAGTTCTTTCAAGAAGAATTTCGGAAGAAATACATCAGTGAAAGATTTATTGATCAGAAGCATAAAGAGTGTCTTGAATTAAAGCAGGGGAACATGACAGTTACTGAATACGAAAGGGAGTTCATCAGGTTGAGTAAGTATGCTAGAGAATATATTCCTACAGAAGCTAAAATGTGCAAACGATTTGAAGACGGACTCAATGAAGACATCGAAGTATTTGTTGGGATTCTTGAATTAAAAGAAAAGGTAGTACTAGTTGATCGAGCTTGCAAGGCTGAAGAACTACTTAAAGAGAAGAAAAAGTAGAGGCTGAGACTATAAATTGGAAGAAAAGACCAACAAACAGTTCATTCTCACAGCAATTCAGAAAATCTAGAAATATGAATCCTCGTTCACAGGTTTTGGCTGGACAATCATATGGAAATTTTAAGAAGCAAAATGTGGGTCCTAAATATCAGACTACTTCTGCGGTTAGTGTGGGAAATACGAGATTTGTAAAGCCCGAGTGCCAGCGGTGTGGTAGAAATCATTTTGGCCCATGTAGAGTGAATGAATGTTTTTTGTGTGGTTCTCCAGATCATTTTATTAGAGACTGCCCAGAGAGAATCGAGAAAGAAAAATTTCAGAGTGTAAAAGCTAGTGGTGCGGACTTGATGTAACACCCCGAACCCGAGACCGACACCGGAGTCGGACACGAGATGTTAACAAACTTTGAAAAATTTTTCCAGACACTGCCCAGTCTGAGTACTAGTCGCTTCAAAAATCATATCTTGAGTTTCACAACTCGAAAATCAGTTTTGTGATTTTTCCCTGAAACTAGACTTATGTCCCCACCTATGTATTTTTTTCTAGAATTTTTGGTTGGGCCAATTAGTACAGTTTATTAGTCAAAGTCTCCCATGTTACAGGGGTCGACTACACTGACCTTTTCCCATTACGACTTGGATATCTCTCTGCACAGAGCTTCAATACTGATGCCGTTTGTTTCTATGGAAACTAGACTCAGAGAGGAATCCATACATATATGGTATGACCCCTAATTATCTCTGGTCAATTTATAGTGAATTTCCAAAGTCGGAACAGGGAATCCAGAAACTGTTCTGGCCCTGTTCTACAAGAACCCGAATATCTCTTACTGTACTGTTCATATGATTGTTTCGTTACTTTCATATGAAAGTAGATTCATCAAGGTTCGATTACATAATTTATTCACTATTTAATTCCACTCCTACGAATTTTGTGATTTTTCCAATCCACACAACTGCTGCTGTCAGCCTCTGTTTTCAAAGTAAACCTTACCTATTTCGGGGTTTCATGGACCAACTAGGGCCTTGTCATACATATGCCCACATATGATCATACTTAGCCATTCCAATGGCTGATCATTTGCTCAACACTTCCATTCCAACTATAGTTACATCATGAAACCATCTATACATTCATAAACACGAATGGTCTAATGCCATACTCCACTTCTACAAGCCATTTTCGCATGGCTGTACACTTATACATTTCATAAAGTACTCGAAAAACAACAATGGGTAGTCCTATACATGCCATATCAAAATTCAACCAAAATAGTACCCAAAAGAGCCTTTGATAGTGTGGGCGACTTCGACTTCAAGATCCCGAGTCCGATAGCTGGAGAACCAAAAATCTATAAAACAGAGGAGCAGTGTAACGAGTAAGCAATTTATGCTTAGTAAGTTTTGAGCAAGGAATTCCAGCATAAACAAAGAATAACACACATTTAGCTAAACGGAATGTTTCATAATACGCAATTTACCAATATCAAACTTGCTTCACAACATTAACAACCCTTATGTACATACACAATAGACTAACTTAGCCGAAGGCCGGTAGCTCGTTTATCAACTGAGCGAACATTTATTTGTAAGGGCTCGATTAAATTCAACACATACGTAACATATCCCCATATTGGGATGTTTTTCGAGTATTCGCTGGAATTTTACAGCAAGCTCATTCATTACCAAATCACGTACCTTCGGGATTTAACCGGATATAGCTCCTCGTTCAAATGCCTTCGGGACATAGCCCGGTTTTAGTAACTCACACAATGCCTTCGGGACATAACCCGGATTTAATAACTCGCACGAATGCCTTCGGGACTTAACCCGGATTTAGTATCTCACACAAAGGCCTTCGGATCTTAGTCCGGATATATTCACTTAGCACAAAGCCTTCGGGACTTAGCCCGGACAGCATTCAATTAATCATGCACATCTAACAATAATTCATGGCACATTCATATTTCATTTTCATTTGCGAAACTCAAACACAAGGCACATATCGTCCTTGCACATTCGGCTCAATAGCCACACATAGAGCATGATTTAATCACATCGTAATTTAAGCTCTCTTACTCAAGAACTTACCTCGGGTGTTGTCGAACGATTCCGCTAGCTATTCAACCACTTTTTCCTTCCCTTTATCGGATTTATTTCCCCTTTGCTCTTGAGCTTAATTAAACAAATAAATTGATTTCATCATTTAGGCATCAAAAAGATGAACACAAGGCACTTAGCCCATATTTATACATTAGACATTAAAGTCTCATACATGCAAAAATCATGCATCAACACAACATATTAGCTAATTTCTTTCCCCTTGGCCGAATATGCATGTCTATTTTTGGGGTCGATTTCAACACTTAATACACACATATACACACTAGTAAAGCATCCTCCCCCTTTTCATCAATTTAACACATGCATTGCTCATTAACATGCAAAGTTACATTCGGCCTTAGCACACATCTTGCTAGCCGATTCTTCTCCATTTAGCAACCAATGCACATATGTGCTCACCCAAAAATGCTAAAAAAGGAGGTTCAAGAATCATCAAGCCATCATCACATGCATCATTAACAAGCTTCATATTTTGCATGCAATGACATTAACACAACCTCCACCTAGGCCGAATCTTAACTCATCCTCATGCCTCATCACCACAACATCAAACACCAACCAAGAATGATGCATCCATGGTCAAGTGCCATTTCCATCACATAGCAAGATTTAGACCATGGGCTAGGTAGAACTCAAGCTAACAACTAAAACATGCATGCATCTCATGGAACATCATCAAACATACCTTAGCCTAGCTACATGCATGGCCGAATCTCTTCACCTTTCTTCTTCTTTCCTCCTTAAAATTTTTGGCCAAGGATGAACCAAAGGATGAGAAAATTTTTTCTTTGTTTTTCTTTCTAATTTAGGCTAAATGAAGGTGAGAAAAGGATGAACAAAGATCTTCTCCTCTCTTTTCTTTAGCTCACGGCAATGGGGGGGAAAGGAATCAACTACACACTTTTTTTTGTGTATTCATCATACTCCTTTTCATTATTTAATTTCCATGCCTATTATTTTATTTTTTTCCACCCATGATGCACCAACAAAACATGTCTATGACATGTCTTGGCCATCAAACTTGGTCTACCATGCTTGTCATGGCCGGCCACTACTAGTAGGGGGGAATTTGACATGCAAGTCCCCCCTTTGTCCACATGCACTAATAGGTCCTCACACATTGACCTATCACATTTTAGAATTTTCTCACATAAGTCCTATTGACTAAATTCACATGAAATCAACCAAATTGAAGCTTGAAATTTTCACACATTCATAATTACATATTCTAGACAATAAGTATCACATTCAAACATTTCGGTGACTCGGTTTAGCGGTCCCGAAACCAGTTCCCGACTAGGGTTAACTTTGGGCTGTCACACTCGAGGGGGAGATATTTGAGAAAAGCTGGAAATGAAGCAAGAAGCAAGAATGTAGCCAGAGATTCATCAGCTAAATCTGAAGTAAGGGCTCCAGCTAGAACTTATGCTATAAAGGCACGTGAAGATGCTTCATCACTTGACGTGATTACTGGTATATTTTCTCTTTATGATGTTAATGTTATTACTTTGATTGATCCCGGTTCTACTTATTCATATGTATGCATAAAACTGGTGTCTAGTATGAATATACCTGTTGAGAACACAGAATTTATGATTAGAGTGTCGAATCCGTTAGGCAAATGTGTGATAGTTGATAAAGTATGCAGGAAATGCCCTTTATTGATTCGGGGTCATTACTTTCCGGCCGACTTGATGTTGTTGCCATTTGATGAATTTGATGTTATTCTGGGTATGGATTGGTTGACATTGCATGATGTTATAGTAAATTGCAAAGAAAAGGTTATAGAATTAAAGTGTGAAAGTGGTGAAATTCTACGGGTTGAACCAGGCAAATCAGAGGCATTATCTAGTGTGATTTCTTCGATGTTGGCTCAGAGATATCTGAGAAAGGGTTATGAAGCTTATTTGGCGTATGTAATTAATACAAAAGAAATTGAAAAGAAAGTTGAATCAGTGCTGGTTATGTGTGAATTCGCGGATGTATTTCCAGAAGAGTTGCCGGGTTTGCCTCCAATCAGGGAAGTAGAATTTGGTATTGAATTGATACCAGGAACAGCTCCGATCTCGATTGCTCCATATAGAATGGCACCAGCAGAGTTGAAAGAATTAAAGTCACAATTGCAAGAGTTGACTGACAAAGGCTTTGTGAGACCGAGTTTTTCACCTTGGGGTGCTCCCGTCTTATTTGTGAAAAAGAAGGATGGTTCTATGAGATTATGTGTTGACTATCGGTAATTAAACAAGGTGACAATCAAAAACAAGTATCCGTTGCCAACAATTGATAATTTGTTTGATCAGCTAAAAGGAGCGACATGGTTGTCAAAGATTGACTTGAGATCTGGGTAATACCAGCTGCGAGTAAAAGAGTCGGATGTGCCTAAAACTACTTTTAGAACAAGGTACGGTCAATATGAATTTTTAGTTATGCCATTCGGGTTAACAAATGTTCCTGCTGTGTTTATGGATTTAATGAATCACATATTTCGGCCATACTTGGACAAATTTGTTGTGGTGTTTATAGATGACATCTTAATTTATTCAAAAGATGAGACAGAATATGCTGAGCAGTTGAGGATAGTTTTGTAAACTTTGAGAGATAAGCAGTTGTATGCTAAGTCTAGTAAAAGTGAAGTTTGGCTTCAGGAAGTTGGATTTTTAGGTCACATTGTTTCAGGTGATGGTACACGGGTTGATCCTAGTAAAATTTCAGCCATTGTTGATTGGAAACCACCGAAAAATGTAATCAAGGTTAGAAGTTTCTTGGGGCTAGCTGGGTATTATCAGCGGTTTGTAAATGGATTTTCTATGATTGCTGTTCCTATGACTAGACTACTCCAAAAGGATGTTAAATTTGAATGGATGGAAGAATGTCAACAGAGTTGTTGAAAGATTACGAGCTTGTTATTAACTTTCATCCGAGAAAAGTGAATGTGGTTGCCGATGCTTTGAGCAGAAAGTTGTTATTTGCTTTGAAAGCTATGAACACTCAGTTAAAGGTATCAGATGATGGTTCGATTCTAGCAGAGTTAAGAGCAAGACCGATGTTTTTACAAGAGATTTGTGAAGCTCAGAAAAATGATCAAGATTTGCAAGCCAAGAGAAAGCAGTGTGAAGCTGATACGAGATCAGATTTCAGAATCAGTTCTGATGGTTGCTTGATATTTAAAAGCCGGATTTGTATACCGAAAAATGATGAGTTGATTCAAAAGATTTTTCATGAAGTACATAATGGTTGTTTGGTGGTTCATCCGGGCAGTACGAAAATGTATAATGACTTGAAGAAAATGTACTGGTGGAGTGGAATGAAAAGAGATATTTCAGAGTTTGTATCAAAGTGCTTAGTTTGTCAACAAGTGAAAGCTGAACACCAAGTATCTTCCGGTTTACTCCAGACTATCATGGTTCCTGAATGGAAATGGCATCGGATTACTATGGATTTTGTATTAGGGTTGCCGTTAACTCTGGGAAAGAAAAATGCCATCTGGGTAATAGTTGACAGACTGGCTAAATCGGCTCATTTTATTCTGGTACGTACGGATTATTCTCTTAATAAGTTGGCTGAATTGTATATCCGTGAGATTGTTAGACTTTATGGAATACCTTTGTCAATCATTTCGGATAGAGATCCGAGATTTACTTCACGGTTTTGGCAAAAGTTGCAAGAGGCATGAGGTACGAAGTTAAATTTCAGCACTGCCTTTCATCCACAAACTGATGGACAATCAGAGAGAGTGATTCAGATTCTTGAAGACATGCTCAGATGTTGTGTATTGGAATTTCAAGGTAGTTGAGAAAGATACTTACCGTTGGTAGAATTTACTTATAATAATAGTTATCAGACGATTTTGAAGACGGCACCTTATGAAGCATTGTATGGTCGTAAATGTTGGACGCCATTGTATTGGACTGAACTCAAGGAAAATCAGATTTATGGAGTTGATCTAATAAAAGAAACCAAAGAAAATGTGAAAGTGATTCGAGATTGTTTGAAAGCTACTTCAGATAGACATAAATCTTATGCGGATTTGAAACGAAAAGAAATCGAGTTTCAAGTTGGCGATAAGGTATTTTTGAAAGTGTCTCCATGGAAGAAAGTCCTTAGATTTGGACGGAAGGGTAAGTTAAGTCCACGTTTTATTGGACCGTAAGAAGTAATTGAAAGAATTGGACCAGTAGCTTATCGGTTAGCATTGCCATCTGAATTACAGAAGATGCATGATGTGTTCCACGTATCTATGTTACATCGATATCGTTCGGATCTTTCACATATAATTTCACCGACAGAAATTGAACTACAACCGGATATGACTTACGAAGAAGAGCCGACTAAGATTTTAGCTCGAGAGATCAAGCAACTAAGAAATAAAAGTGTCACTCTCGTGAAAGTATTATGGCAAAAGCACGGGGTAGAAGAGACTACATGGGAACATGAGAAAACTATGAGAAACCAATACCCACACCTGTTTACTGGTAAGATTTTCGAGGTCAAAAATCCTTAAAGGGGGGAGAGTTGTAATATCCCGAATTAGAGCCTAAACGGAATAGTGGATTCGTGACCATAAATTTGAGATAGAAATAACTATTTTCTAATTATTTTGATGTTTATGATATGATTGCATGATTGTGTGAAAATTTCGTGATGAAATCCTATGCCTAAAGTGCTTAAATTGAAATTAAGGACTAAATCGAATAATTTGTAAAACTTGCATTCTAGGAATTTTTAGTATGAAATTGCTTTGAAATATTAATGAGGAGGTCTTAAATAGCAATTTGACCAATTTCTAAGTCTATGGACAAAAAATGGACCTGGATGGAATTTTTTTGAAAGTTTAGTAGTAAGGGCATTTTGGTCATTTAGTTATTAAAATGAATTAAAAACAAAATTAAAAGCCAATTTTTGACCATCTTCTTCATTAGGCCGAAATTTCAAGGGTTCTCCATAGCTAAGGCTTGTTTCAAGCTTCTAAGCTCCATCGTAAGTGATTCCAAGCCCTATTTTTAATGTTCTTTACGTTTTTGGAATCCCGGTAGCTCGATTAAGCTTATGCTAGTAATAATTCAACCTAGGTTTCATATTTGGAAAAATACCCATAGATGAAATTTGTGTAATTTGGTGTTTTATGATAGAATATGAGGTTTTAAATTATGTTAGACAACTTGTGCTACTCGGTTTTAAGCGAAAACGAGTAAAAGGGCTTAATCGGTAAAAATACCTAATAGTCATAAGTACATGTTAGAGTGTGAATTTGATGTTGCCATAGAAGGAAAAAATGATCAGTATGCCATAAAACATAAGAATAAGGGATGAAGTTTAATTCCCGAGCCTAGGGGCAAAAGTGTCATTATGCAAAAGTTTAGGGGCAAAATGTAATTTTGCCAAAGCTCGTATTAAATGCTGTTTTGATGAATGTATGTATTAAATAAGATTAATTTGGCATTATAGATCAAGAGAAACGAGATTCAAGTCGCGATCGAGGGAAAAACAAAGTTTACGAAGAATAGGCTCGATTGCTAATAATTTTGTATCGAGGTAAGTTCATGTGTAAATAAGGTAACATAATTTTTATTTTAATTGGTTTAATGATATTTATATGATATGATGTTTATTGTCATGAAATATTATGTTTTGTGAATTATTATTTGATGATATGCAAATTGTGTGAACAACTTGATAAGTATGAGATGTGAGCAAGTATCGATTTTTACATTTCGATAAAGGCGATCAAAATGTGGAATTTGAGAAGAGTCCCGTTTGAACCTTGGGAATAGACTAGGGTACAAGTGACATGTCACTAGGATATTTGGGCATTCGAACTCGTTGAGTTGAGTCCCAGTTCACTTATGGATGTGAATGTCCGAACTCATTGAGTTGAGTCCGAGTTCGTGAGATGTAACTAGGCATCCGAGCTCGTTGAGTTGAGTCCGAGTTCACTGATGGATGCGAACGCCTGAGCTCGTTGAGTTGAGCTTGAGTTCGTTTATGGGCGTGTTACATAGTAGCTTGGCTACATGGATTTCAAAAGCTATTGAGCTTGTTAGCTATGAGCATAGCACTTATGTGTACATTATCCGCGTATCCGAAATCATATTCTGATGTGTTCAACGGGAGAACTCTAATGGAATAAAGAGAATGCCTAAAACAAAGGTGACATGTTGGTAAGTGTGGTAAATAAGAAATTTGACAGGTATGTGTTTAAATTCTCGGATTGAGAACTTGGTATGATGAAATCGTAGTAAGATATTAAATGCAAATGTAATATGAATGTCTTGGTGTTGTTTATGCAAATGATGTTTTATGTGGGATTGTATGATTATGTTACTTACTATTTGCATGTGAATTTACTAAGCATCTATGCTTACCCCCTTCTTTTCATTCATTGTAGTTGTTGACAAGCCGGCTTGAGAATTGGGATAGGTCGAAGATTCGTCCACACTATCCGAAGGCCTAAATTGGTCAAATGGCTTGTGCATTTTGAATGTAGCATGTATGGCAAAATACTCACTTTGTGGAAATGATTTTATGACATGGTTATGGTTTGGTAAAAAAGGGTTTGTGAATGATTAGCCATTGGAATGGCCAATCTAAATCATATTTGATGCCATGTATGTTTAAAATGCTATTTAGTCCATGGAAATCTATAGTAAAGTGAAATTTGTTATAAAACAGAATATTGCTGTAGCAATGATGTGAATTTGAAAATTCACTAAAAATAGTAAAAATTTACTTAAATGATGAATAAGTTAAGGAATCTAAGCTTAATGATTCTATTTCCATATGGATTAAACAAAACAGGTATATGAATTATATTTTATGAGATATTTGAATTTTTGTGAAACAGGGCCAGAGTGATTTCTGGATCCCCTGTTCTGAATTTAAGAATTCACCATAAATTGTAAAAATATAATTAGAAGTCATTCTTTATATGTACAAATTCCTTATTTAGTCTAGTTTTAAGAAATACAAACGACATAGTCATTGAAATTCTGTACAGAGAGAAATCTTATCCAAAATACACAGAGGTCAGAGAAGTTGAACCCTGAAACAAGGGAGACTTTAACTAATAAACTGTACTAACTGGCATGACCAAAAATTATAGAAATAAATTAGTAAATATATATATGAGTCTATTTTCAAGGAAAATTTACGGATCTTAATTTCTAGTTTCAAAACTCGAGATATGAATTTCTAAGCGACTATAACGCAGATTGCTAGCTTGTCTGGAAGTTTTAAAAATAAATTGTTTGAGCTATGTAAGTAATGAATTAAGTCCGTTAACACCTCGTATTTGACTCCGGCAACAGTCTTGGGTATAGGGCATTACAGGGTTCATGTTTACAAAATGAACCATGTGTGACATGTTTATTCTTTGATATTTTATGGAGGAATATGAAAGTTAGATGTGTGTTAAACATCTTTTTTCTAGGTGATTTTCATGAAAAACCCCTAAGAGGACTTATTTGCCAAAGGTGTAAAATTAGTGGTAGAAATATGAAATAATGGAAATTGTAGGCTGCCATAAGAGGAAAGAACATTTGGCTAGGCTTGGTTAATGCAGAAATTACATGCATTTCATTGTACGAGCCTATGGACTAAATTGTAAAAATGTGAAAGGTTAGAGGCAAAACGATCATTTGGATCGGCAGTGAAATTTAGGCTTAAAAAGAATAATGTGAGGTATTGATGAGTCATTTTCATTGTTATAGACCCCAAGGAGAAAATTCTGGAGGTCGATCGAGGAAAACGAAAGGTTTCGGAATAACTGAAACACGATACGGAGACGAGTACTAGGTAAGTTCGAATAACTTAAAGTAAACTCTTAATATGTCTAATTGCATGATTTACAAATGTGACAGCCCAAAATTGACCCTAGTCGGGAAGTGGTTTCGGGACCACAAAACCGAGTCATAAAAATAATTGATTTCCATATTCTATGCTTATTATGTGTGTACATGAGTATGTGGAAGTTTCATTCTCCAATTTTGCCAATTGCATGAGAAATTATTAAATAGGGATTGATATGAGACATGGTGAAAATATGATAGGCTAATTTAAAATGGTCTATTAATGCATGTTGTGAAAATGATGGGTTTGCATGTCAAATTACCCAAAATTTGAGCTAGTGGTTGGCCATGCTATGGGTGGAAACATGTTGGGAACATGTTGGCCTAGTGAGGTATGTAGGAAAAAAATAAAATAAGGGGCATGGGCATAAAATAATGAAAAGGAGTATGATGAATACAAAAAAAAAATGTGTGTAGTTGTTCCCCCCCCATTGCCGTGAGCTAAAGAAAAGAAAGGAGAAAATTTTTGTTCATCCTTTCTCATCTTCATTTAGCCGAAACTAGAAAGAAAAAAACAAAGAAAAGAAAAATGCTCATCCTTTGGTTCATCCTTGGCCAAAAATTTTAAGGAGGAAGGAAGAAGAAAGGTTGAAGAGGTTCGGCCATGCATGTAGCTAGGCTAAGGTATGTTTGATGATGTTCCATGAGATGCATGCATGTTTTAGTTGTTAGCTTGAGTTCTACCTAGCCCATGGTCTAAATCTTGCTATGTGATGGAAATGACACTCGGCCATGGATGCATCATTCTTGGTTGATGTTTGATGTTGTGGTGATGAGGCATGAGGATGAGTTAAGATTCGGCCTAGGTGGAGTTTGTGTTAATGCCATTGCATGTTAAATATGAAGCTTGTTAATGATGCATGTGATGATGGCTTGATGATTCTTGAACCTCCTTTTTAGCATTTTTGAGTGAGCACATATGTGCATTGGTTGCTAAATGGAGAAGAATCGGCTAGCAAGTTGTGTGCTAAGGCCGAATATAACTTTTGCATGTTAATGAGCAATGCATGTGTTAAATTGATGGAAAGGGAGAGGATGCTTTACTAGTGTGTATATGTGTGTATTAGCCAAGTTTTGAACTTGAAACAAAAGGGTGTTTAGTCAATACAAGTGACCATACTTGTAGAATGTATTAAGTGTTGAAATCGGCCCCAAAATAGACATGCATATTCGGCCAAGGGGGAAAATTAGCTAAAATGTTGAGTTTGATTCATGATTCCGTACATATGTGACTTTAATGTCTAATGTATAAATATGGGCTAAGTGCCTTGTGTTCCTCTTTTCGATGCTCAAATGATTAAATCAATTTATTTGTTTAATTAAGCTCAAGAGCAAAGGGGAACTAAATCCGATAAAGGGAAGGAAAAAGTGGTCGAATAGCTATCGGAATCGTTCGACAACACCCGAGGTAAGTTCTTGAGTAAGAGAGCTTAAATTATGATGTGATTAGATCATGTTTTAAGCAAATTAAAATCATGCTCTTTGTGTGGCTATTGAGCCGAATTTGCAAGAATGATAAATGTCTTGTGTTTGAGTTTTGCTAACGAAAATGAAATACGAATGGGCCATGATTTATTGTTAAATGTGCATGGTTATTTGAATGATGTCCGGGCTAAGTCCCGAAGGCTTGTGCTAAGTGACAATATCCGGACTAAGATCCGAAGGCATTTGTGCGAGATTCTAATTCCGGGCTAAACCCGAAGGCATTTGTGCGAGATACTAATTCCGGGCTAAGCCCGAAGGCATTTGTGCGAGTTACTAAATCCGGGTTAAGTCCCGAAGGCATTTGTGCGAATTACTATAACCGGGCTATGTCCCGAAGGCATTTGAATGAGGAGCTATATCCGGTTAAATTCCGAAGGTACGTGATTTGGGAATGAATGAACTTGCTGTAAAATTCCAGTTAATACTCTCGAAACATCCCAACATTGAGGTATGTTTCGTATGTGCTTGAATTTAGTTGAGCCCTTACAAATAAGTATTCGCTCAGTTGATAAACGAGCTACCGGCCTTTGGCTGAGTTGATCTTTTGTGTATGTACATAAGGGTTGATAATGTGAAGCAAGTACGATATCGTAAATTTGTGCATATGAAATTATCCGTTTAGCTATATGAATGCTATACTTTTGTTGTGCTGGAATTCCTTGCTCAAAACTTACTAAGCATAAATTGCTTACTCCGTTTCATTGCTCCTCTGTTTTATAGATTTGGTTCTCCAGCTATCGGACTCGGGATCTTGAAGTCAAAGTCACCCACACTATCAAAGCCCCCCTTTTGGTACAATTTTGGTTGAACTTCGAAATGGCATGTATAGGACTACCCGTTTGTTGTGGGTCGTGGACCCTTTGGACTTGTATAAATTTTGGATAGCCATGCGAAAATGGCTTATATGTGTTTGAGTATAATGTTATAATCATTTGGTGTGGATATGCTTGACAAGGATTGGCCACGGGGATGGTTAATCACTTTCATAAATTGTGCTATTTATGCAAAAAGGGCTAGTTGAATCATGGAAACCATGAAATAGGTAAAGTCTACCTTAAAGGCAGATGCTGACAGCAGCAATGATGTAGATTTGGAAAATCAGTAAAAATAGTAGGAATGGAATTAAATAGTGAATAAATTATGTAAACAAACCTTGATGAATCTACTTTCATAGGAAAGTAACGAAACAATCATACGGACATTATGTTAAGAGATATTCAGGTTCTCGTGAGACAGGGCCAGAACGGTTTCTGGATTCCCTGTTCTGAATTTGGAAATTCATTATAAATTAGCCAGAGATAATTAGGAGTCATACCATATATTTATAGATTCCTCTCTGAGTCTAGTTTCTATAGAAACAAACGGCATCAGTATTGGAGCCCTGTACAAGGAGATATCCAAGTCGTAATGCGCAAAGGTCAGGGTAGTCGATCCCTGTAACATGGGAGATTTTGACTAATAAACTGTACTAATTGGCCTGACCAAAAATTCTAGAAAAAAATATGAAGATGGGCATATGAGTCTAGTTTCAGGGAAAAATCACAAAACTTATTTTCGAGTTGTGAAACTCAAGATATGATTTTTAAAGCGACTAGTACGCAGATTGGCAGTGTCTGGGAAATATTTTTTATAAGGGGTTTAAAGTCTGTTAACACCTCGTGTTCGACTCCGGTGTCGGTCTCGGGTTCGGGGTGTTACATTTGATTGGTATCAGAGCTACGGTTTAGTCGATTCTAGGACTACCGTAATGCGTTGGGTCTAGCTATACATGCCATTTTATGTGATTACTTGATAGTGTGGTGATTTCTGACAATTGTAAATGTGTTTATTTATAGTAATGGATCCCGATCCCAACCGAGAGGTAGCTGATGATCTTGAGAGTTTAGCGCCTGCTCCCGCACAAGGGACAGCGCCGGCGGACTCTCAACCTAATGCTAGTAACCTGAATGATGAAGCTAGACAAGCTTTCTATAGCGTGATGAATGATTGGTTCAACCAATACATTCGAACTAATACGGCTGTCCCACAACCTCCATTCCCAACTAATACCACCCCCGCACCTACAATACCTCCGGTAACTGACCAAATAAGGTCAAATAAGCCCCCAGTTGACAGAATCCGAAAACATGGGGCTACTAAATTTAAAGCTACGGATAGCGACAATGCCGAGCAAGCTGAATTTTTGTTGGACAACACTATCCGGGTACTCGATGAGCTATCTTGTACACCCGATGAATGCCTAAAGTGTACTATCTCCTTGCTACGTGATTCTGCCTATTATTGGTGGAGTACTCTGACTTCTGTTGTGCCCCGAGAGCAAGTAACTTGGGAGTTTTTCCAAACTGAGTTTCAGAAAAAGTATATCAGTCAGAGATTTGTTGATCAAAAACGGAAGGAATTTCTTGAGCTTAAGCAAGGTTCCATGTCAGTTACTGATTACGAGTGAAAATTTGTTAGACTTAGTAGATACGCTCGGGAATGTGTTTCGTCCGAGGCTATCATGTGTAAACGCTTCGAGGATGGGCTGAATGAAGATATAAAAATGTTCGTTGGTGTTCTTGAAATACGAGAGTTCGTAGTACTGGTCGAGCGAGCTTGTAAAGCCGAAGAGCTTAGAAAAGAAAAACAAAAAGTTGATGTGGGAACTGGAGAGTTTCATAAAAGATCTTCGGGAAAGTCTCTTCAACAGGCATCGAAGAA
This sequence comes from Gossypium hirsutum, assembly GCF_007990345.1. Classification (NCBI taxonomy): domain Eukaryota; kingdom Viridiplantae; phylum Streptophyta; class Magnoliopsida; order Malvales; family Malvaceae; genus Gossypium; species Gossypium hirsutum. The sequence continues at coordinate 103,872,787 of NC_053429.1, read as the reverse complement.
ATTTCGAGATGATGCGGGCCAGTTTAGAGGCACTTCGGGCCTTTTTAGACGAGATCGTGATCGACCCCCTGTGGGTACACGAGGCACTTCGGTCGCCAGTGTTGGGAATGAATGTCGAGATAGAACGAAATGTCGATATTGCGGTAAATGGCATTCGGGGAGTTGTAGATTCCCTGACCGCTCCTGTTACAAGTGCGGATCAGTTGACCACTTCATTAAAGATTGCCCGAGGTTGTTTGAACAGAATGAAAATCAGAGTGGGAAACCGGGTGCTACCACTGCTCGAGGTAGACCATCTGGAAATACGGGCAATGCTAGTGGTGGTCAGAGAGGATCTAGAGATGCTACGACCAGATCCGAGGCTCGTGCGCCTGCTAGAGCTTATGCTATACGTGCCCGCGAGGATGCTTCTTCGCCTGATGTTATTACCGGTACTTTTACTCTCTTTGATACTAATGTAATTGCTTTGATTGACCCCGGTTCTACTCATTCTTACATATGTGAAACCTTAGCATCCAGTAAGACTTTACCTATTGAGTCTACTGAGTTCGTAATTCGGGTGTCAAATCCCTTGGGTCGTTACGTGCTTGTCGACAAAGTGTGTAAGAAAGTGTGCTTGTCGAGGTTCCTGTTTTCCGGCGGACTTGATGCTTTTGCCGTTTGATGAATTTGATGTTATTCTTGGTTTGGATTGGTTGACCGCGCATGATGCGGTTGTGAATTGCAAAAGCAAGACTATTGATTTGAGGTGCGCAAATAACGAAGTAATCCGAGTTGAGTCTACGGACTTGGAGGGGATGCCAGCTGTCATATCAGCAATGTTGGCCCAGAAATATGTAAGAAAAGGGTGCGAAGCATACCTTGCGTATGTACTGGATGACAAAGAATTAGACAAGAAACCCGAATCTGTGCCGGTGGTTTGTGAATACCCGGATGTTTTTCCTGAAGGATTACCGGGTTTACCACCTGTTCGGGAGGTAGAGTTTGGTATTGAGCTTGTACCTGGGACTACGCCGATTTCGATAGCTCCGTATTGTATGGCACCAACCGAGTTAAAAGAGTTGAAAGCTCAGTTGCAAGAATTGACGGATAGAGGTTTTGCTCGACCAAGTTTCTCACCTTGGGGTGCACCAGTATTGTTCGTGAAAAAGAAGGACGGAACCATGAGGTTGTGCATTGACTATCGTCAACTGAATAAAGTGACGATAAAGAACAAATATCCGTTACCGCGTATCGATGATTTGTTCGACCAACTGAAGGGAGCCTCAATGTTCTCAAAAATAGATTTGAGATCGGGCTATTATCAGTTGCAAATTCGAGATTCGGACATACCCAAAACTGCTTTCAGAACGGGATATGGTCACTACGAGTTCTTAGTGATGCCGTTTGGGCTCACAAATGCCCCTGCGGTATTTATGGATTTGATGAATCGGATCTTCAGACCATATTTGGATCGGTTCGTAGTTGTGTTCATTGATGACATCTTGGTCTATTCAAGAGATGAGACCGAACATGCTGAGCATCTGAGGCTAGTGTTGCAAATTTTGCGGTATAAGCAGTTATATGCTAAGTTCAGTAAGTGTGAGTTCTGGTTAAGAGAGGTTAGCTACTTGGGTCATGTGGTATCCGCATCGGGTATTCGAGCTGACCCGAGCAAAATTTCAACCATACTTAACTGGAAGCCTCCAAGAAATATTACCGAAGTTCGGAGCTTCCTGGGACTCGCCGGTTATTACCGACGATTTGTCAAAGGTTTCTCGATGATAGCCACACCAATGACGAAGCTACTTCAAAAGGATGTTAAGTTCGAATGGACGGAGAAATGTCAGAAAAGTTTTGATCAACTAAAAACTTATTTGACTGAAGCTCCAATTTTAGTGCAACCCGAATCAGGCAAAGAGTTTGTCATTTATAGTGACGCATCCCTACTTGGGTTGGGTTGCGTATTGATGCAAGAAGTTCGAGTGGTGGCCTATGCGTCGAGACAATTAAAGCCACATGAGAAAAATTATCCGACCCATGATCTTGAACTAGCTGCCATCGTATTTGCTTTAAAAATATGGCGACATTACTTATTTGGTGAGAAGTGCCATGTATTTTCGGATCACAAAAGTCTCAAAAATTTGATGACTCAAAGAGACTTAAATCTGCGACAAAGACGTTGGCTTGAGTTGTTGAAAGATTACGAGCTTGTCATTGATTACCACCCGGGAAAGGCTAATATGGTTGCGGACGCCTTAAGCCAGAAATCATTGTTTGCTTTACGAGCGATGAATGTGCACTTGTCTGTTCTACCCGACAATGTTTTAATAACTGAATTAAAAGCCAAACCATTATTGATTCATCAAATTCGTGAAGCCCAGAAAGTTGATGATGAATTGGTTACAAAACGGGCTGAGTGTGCTCCGAACAAGGAATCGGAGTTTCAAATTGATGATGATGATTGTTTGAGGTTCAGAAGTCGTTTGTGTATTCCAAGGAGTTCGGAACTCATTTCGATGATTCTGAACGAAGCCCATTGTAGCCGAATGTCAAGTCACCCGGGGAGTACGAAAATGTACAACGATTTGAAACGTTGGTTTTGGTGGCATGGTATGAAACGAGACATCTCCGACTTTGTTTCGAGATGTTTAATATGTCAACAAGTGAAAGCGGAACATCAAGTGCCTTCAGGATTACTTCAGCCGATCATGATAGTGGAAATGGGATCGAGTCACAATGGACTTTGTGTCCGGACTGCCATTGTCAACAAGTAAGAAGGATGCGATTTGGGTTGTTGTTGATAGACTGACTAAGTCGGCTCACTTTATCCCCGTGTGTATGGATTTTTCATTGGATAGACTAGTTGAATTGCACGTTTCTCAGATTGTGAGATTACACGGGGTACCTATTTCTATCGTGTCGGATAGAGATCCGAGATTCACCTCGCGATTTTGGAGGAAATTGCAAGAAGCTTTGGGTACCAAGCTGCATTTTAGCACTGCTTTTCATCCCCAAACCGATGGTCAATCTGAGCGGATAATTCAGATACTTGAGGATATGTTGAGATGTTGCATCCTCGAGTTCAGTGGTTCATGGGAACGGTATTTACCTTTGATTGAATTCGCTTACAATAATAGTTTTCAATCAAGTATTAAGATGGCACCTTACGAGGCTTTGTACGGTCGTAAATGCCGTACACCGCTGTTTTGGACCGAGCTCGGTGAAAGTAAAATTTTCGGAGTTGATTTGATTAAGGATGCTGAACAGAAAGTAAAGGTAATCCGTGAAAGTCTGAAAGCAGCCACAGATCGTCAAAAATCGTATGCGGATTTGAAACGAAAGGACATTGAATATCAGGTGGGAGATAAAGTGTTCCTTAAAGTTTCGCCTTGGGAAAAGGTACTCAGGTTTGGCCGTAAGGGCAAGTTGAGCCCGAGATTCATTGGGCCGTACGAAATCTCTGAACGAGTTGGTCCGGTTGCGTATAGATTGATTTTGCCCCCTGAGCTTGAAAAGATTCACGACGTCTTTCATGTTTTCATGCTTCGACGCTATCGATCTGATCCATCGCACATAATTAGCCCATCAGAGGTTGAAATTCAAGCCGATATGAGTTATGAAGAAGAGCCGATGCATATCCTAGCTCGTGAAGTGAAGGAGTTGCGAAACAAAAGGGTTCCGTTAGTGAAGGTGTTATGGCTCAAACACGGGATCGAGGAAGCTACTTGGGAAACCGAGAGCTCGATGAAAGAACGATACCCAAACCTATTTACCGGTAAGATTTTCGGGGACGAAAATTTCTTAAGTGGGGGAGAGTTGTGACAGCCCAAAATTGACCCTAGTCGGGAAGTGGTTTCGGGACCACAAAACCGAGTCATAAAAATAATTGATTTCCATATTCTATGCTTATTATGTGTGTACATGAGTATGTGGAAGTTTCATTCTCCAATTTTGCCAATTGCATGAGAAATTATTAAATAGGGATTGATATGAGACATGGTGAAAATATGATAGGCTAATTTAAAATGGTCTATTAATGCATGTTGTGAAAATGATGGGTTTGCATGTCAAATTACCCAAAATTTGAGCTAGTGGTTGGCCATGCTATGGGTGGAAACATGTTGGGAACATGTTGGCCTAGTGAGGTATGTAGGAAAAAAATAAAATAAGGGGCATGGGCATAAAATAATGAAAAGGAGTATGATGAATACAAAAAAAAATGTGTGTAGTTGTTTTCCCCTCGCCCCCATTGCCGTGAGCTAAAGAAAAGAAAGGAGAAAATTTTTGTTCATCCTTTCTCATCTTCATTTAGCCGAAACTAGAAAGAAAAAAACAAAGAAAAAAAAATGCTCATCCTTTGGTTCATCCTTGGCCAAAAATTTTAAGGAGGAAGGAAGAAGAAAGGTTGAAGAGGTTCGGCCATGCATGTAGCTAGGCTAAGGTATGTTTGATGATGTTCCATGAGATGCATGCATGTTTTAGTTGTTAGCTTGAGTTCTACCTAGCCCATGGTCTAAATCTTGCTATGTGATGGAAATGACACTCGGCCATGGATGCATCATTCTTGGTTGATGTTTGATGTTGTGGTGATGAGGCATGAGGATGAGTTAAGATTCGGCCTAGGTGGAGTTTGTGTTAATGCCATTGCATGTTAAATATGAAGCTTGTTAATGATGCATGTGATGGTGGCTTGATGATTCTTGAACCTCCTTTTTAGCATTTTTGAGTGAGCACATATGTGCATTGGTTGCTAAATGGAGAAGAATCGGCTAGCAAGTTGTGTGCTAAGGCCGAATATAACTTTTGCATGTTAATGAGCAATGCATGTGTTAAATTGATGGAAAGGGAGAGGATGCTTTACTAGTGTGTATATGTGTGTATTAGCCAAGTTTTGAACTTGAAACAAAAGGGTGTTTAGTCAATACAAGTGACCATACTTGTAGAATGTATTAAGTGTTGAAATCGGCCCCAAAATAGACATGCATATTCGGCCAAGGGGGAAAATTAGCTAAAATGTTGAGTTTGATTCATGATTCCGTACATATGTGACTTTAATGTCTAATGTATAAATATGGGCTAAGTGCCTTGTGTTCCTCTTTTCGATGCTCAAATGATTAAATAAATTTATTTGTTTAATTAAGCTCAAGAGCAAAGCGGAACTAAATCCGATAAAGGGAAGGAAAAAGTGGTCGAATAGCTATCAGAATCGTTCGACAACACCCGAGGTAAGTTCTTGAGTAAGAGAGCTTAAATTATGATGTGATTAGATCATGTTTTAAGCAAATTAAAATCATGCTCTTTGTGTGGCTATTGAGCCGAATTTGCAAGAATGATAAATGTCTTGTGTTTGAGTTTTGCTAACGAAAATGAAATACGAATGGGCCATGATTTATTGTTAAATGTGCATGGTTATTTGAATGATGTCCGGGCTAAGTCCCGAAGGCTTGTGCTAAGTGACAATATTCGGACTAAGATCCGAAGGCATTTGTGCGAGATTCTAATTCCGGGCTAAACCCGAAGGCATTTGTGCTAGATACTAATTCCGGGCTAAGCCCGAAGGCATTTGTGCGAGATACTAATTCCGGGCTAAGCCCGAAGGCATTTGTGCGAGTTACTAAATCCGGGTTAAGTCCCGAAGGCATTTGTGCGAATTACTATAACCGGGCTATGTCCCGAAGGCATTTGAACGAGGAGCTATATCCGGTTAAATTCCGAAGGTACGTGATTTGGGAATGAATGAACTTGCTGTAAAATTCCAGTTAATACTCTCGAAACATCCCAACATTGAGGTATGTTTCGTATGTGCTTGAATTTAGTTGAGCCCTTACAAATAAGTATTCGCTCAGTTGATAAACGAGCTACCGGCCTTTGGCTGAGTTGATCTTTTGTGTATGTACATAAGGGTTGATAATGTGAAGCAAGTACGATATCGTAAATTTGTGCATATGAAATTATCCGTTTAGCTATATGAATGCTATACTTTTGTTGTGCTGGAATTCCTTGCTCAAAACTTACTAAGCATAAATTGCTTACTCCGTTTCATTGCTCCTCTGTTTTATAGATTTGGTTCTCCAGCTATCGGACTCGGGATCTTGAAGTCAAAGTCGCCCACACTATCAAAGCCCCCCCTTTTGGTACAATTTTGGTTGAACTTCGAAATGGCATGTATAGGACTACCCGTTTGTTGTGGGTCGTGGACCCTTTGGACTTGTATAAATTTTGGATAGCCATGCGAAAATGGCTTATATGTGTTTGAGTATAATGTTATAATCATTTGGTGTGGATATGCTTGACAAGGATTGGCCACGGGGATGGTTAATCACTTTCATAAATTGTGCTATTTATGCAAAAAGGGCTAGTTGAATCATGGAAACCATGAAATAGGTAAAGTCCACCTTAAAGGCAGATGCTGACAGCAGCAGTGATGTAGATTTGGAAAATCACTAAAAATAGTAGGAATGGAATTAAATAGTGAATAAATTATGTAAACAAACCTTGATGAATCTACTTTCATAGGAAAGTAACAAAACAATCATACGGACAGTATGTTAAGAGATATTCAGGTTTTCGTGAGACAGGGCCAGAACGGTTTCTGGACTCCCTGTTCCGACTTTGGAAATTCATTATAAATTAACCTGAGATAATTACGAGTCATATCATATATGTATAGATTCCTCTCTGAGTCTAGTTTCTATAGAAACAAACGGCATCAGTATTGGAGCCCTGTACAAGGAGATATCCAAGTCGTAATTCGCAAAGGTCAGGGTAGTCGATCCCTGTAACATGGGAGACTTTGACTAATAAACTGTACTAATTGGCCCGACCAAAAATTCTAGAAAAAAATATGTAGATGGGCATATGAGTCTAGTTTCAGGAAAAAATCACGAAACTTATTTTCGAGTTGTGAAACTCAATATATGATTTTTAAAGCGACTAGTACGCAGATTGGCAGTGTCTGGGAAATATTTTTTATAAGGGGTTTAAAGTCTGTTAACACCTCGTGTTCGACTCCGGTGTCGGTCTCGGGTTCGGGGTGTTACAACAAATGTAAGATAATTGCATTTTTTGATGGCATGAAAATTAATGAAATATATCCTTAATAATGACATGTTAATAATTTTCCTGGTTGAGGTTAAAAATGGGAACTTGATGGTTAAACCATAATTTACATGTGACTTGAGATCCTGCATGTGTTGCAGAAAGGATTTAGCCCAGACGGATAATCCGTTGATCTCAAATACATAAAGGATCTAGCCCAGACGTGTGTTCCTTAAGTGACCGTGCCTCCCGAAGAATATGTTTGTATTGTGGATTTAGCTCGGACGGGTAATCTGATTAGGGTTTGAATTTAGCCTAGACTGGTAATTCAGATCCGAGCTCATTAAGGGTGTTTGTCTTTATAAGGGATTTAGTCTGGACTGGTAATCCCGACATCACCTTCTGAGTTTATATTACGGGGGATTTAGCCTGGACTGGTAATCTCGCCGTAAGATGTGCGGTTCGCGAGAGTGCATATATGAGATGATCACTCTTATGACTTGACGGTAAATGGATTATCCATCAAGATTTCCATTAAACTCAACAGGATTAATATGAGTTATGTATATATATGAAATTTTTGAATGATAAGCTCATCTAAAACTAATCACATGGTGCATTGTTATGTGAGTAACCTGTGGATTAAGTGCATGTGATAGAAAAACCATTCCATGCTTGATGGTTTTATTGCTCATTATGGTTGTATGTTAGTTACCCAGGAAGTTTACTTCCCAGTTATTCAGGCTTACTAAGCATGTAAATGCTTACCCTTCTCTTTTCTCTATCTTACAGAGCTCGTGGGCTCGCGAAGATTGGAAGATGGTTGGAGAGTCCACACATTATCATCTTGTCTAGCTTTGGTATATAGATACTCTTATTTTGTTCAATGGCATGTATAGGGCTTTTGTTTATTTTGTAATACGTGTCATTTGATTAGCCAATATGAAGGCTTGCAAAGTATACATGTCCACATGCATATGGCCATGGGAGTTGGCTCATTTTGTTATAAGCTATGACCTACCAAATTATGCATGTTATGTTCTAGATTTCTTCTGATGATCAAATATGGTGGGTTACAATTAGTCGTGTATATGATATGACCAAACCACATGGAATGGCTAGGCCATAATTGGCAATGAGTTATAATAATGAGCCAATTTTGAATGTATCATAAGACAAAAACATCCTTAATACAAGAGAAATAACCTAGCATGTGTAAGTTCGATGAAATGAGGCTTACATGCAATAAGGTTTATTGAGGTTATTTAAGTGTATAGTTAGGCCTGGTTATGTGTTATGGAAATTTATAAATGAGAATACATGTCAAAGGGTGACCAAAGGCTTTGAAATTAGCCTAACATAGTCCACACGGGTAGACACACGGGCGTGTGTCTAGGCCGTGTGTGACACACGGACCACCCCATGGGCGTATGCGTCGAGGTAGTTGAAACCTAATGAAAGGAATTATCCGAGTCATGATTTGGAACTGGCTGTTATAGTGTTTGCTTTGAAGATTTGGCAACATTATTTGTATGGTGAAAAGTGCCGAGTATATACCGACCACAAAAGTATCATGTGACAGCCCAAAATTGACCCTAGTCGGGAAGTGGTTTCGGGACCACAAGACCGAGTCGTAAAAATAATTACTTGCTATATTCTATGCTTATTATGTGTGAACATGAGTATGTGGAAGTTTCACTCCCTAATTTTACCAATTGCATGAGAAATTATTAATTGGGATCAATTTGAGACATTGTAAAAATATGATAGTCTAATTCAAAATGGTCTATTAGTGCATGTACCAAAAAGAGTGGTTTTGCATGTCAAATTGCCCAAAAGATGATGGGTGGCCGGCCAAGGAGTGATGGTGCTCCACTTATTCCAATTTATTATGTTTTGTTTAGTTAACAAATGACTTAAAATAATTATAATAAAATGGAATGAAAAAGAAAAAGGGAAGAGGAGTGTTCATATTCTTCTCCACCTTGCCAAAACCGAAACCAAAGAAGAGAAAAGGAAAATTCTCCTTTAGGCAATTCGGCACTACTTCTTGCTAGTAGGAGGTAAGTTTTGAAGTGTTAGTTAAATCTTCTTATATGTTTAAGTCAATTTGTGAATGTATTTTGACAATATTAAGAAGGATTCAAACTTTTATGATGGTTGGGCACTAAACCGTGTATCAAAGTACTAGAATTAGTAGTTGTTTACATGTATTATTGAATGAATAGAAGATAGAATGGGGTTTAGATGGAAGGTTCATTTGATTTATTTTTGTCCTTGTATGAAAAGAGGTTCATTGTTAAGGCCGAATGAGTCATGCTAGATTAGTTGAAAAAAAATGTTCATGCTATGAGGTAATTTGAATAATTGACCGAAACATGGAAGGAAGGGCAAGATTTATAAATTATGTTTTAGGGTGAAAGGTATAATGAAAGTTGTATTAAGTTTAATGTGCATACTTTGGTCTAAGTGTTGAGGAGTATTCGGCTAAGATAGTTGAATGTGGGTGTTGCCGATTTTTAAATGTAGATTATGGGAGTAGTTATAATGGGCATTAAGATGTTGAACTTAAGAAATTAGAAGTAAATGAACTTGATAGTATTTAAGAGATAGAGGTGATAGATTAATGTTGCACATTCGGCTATGGTTAGGCATGTTGATGATCTTATCTTGATTTAGATAATTAGGCATAAAAGGGTGGTAAAGGGGATGGAATTGTTGAATGATTAGTTGGGTAACAAAAGAGGCATTCGGCCATCTCTTGAGAGCTTGTGTGATGTTGGGTTTAAAATTAGCAAAGGTAACTTACCTAATGCATGTGCATGTGTGATTAGATTTTTGATGACATGGTAGTTGCATGAGGTTATTAGCCGAATATACTAACATACATATACATGTGAAATTGGATTGTAAATATTTAGCAAGGTGGTTAAACTAGTTAAATTATTGATTTAGCTCAAGGAGTTAAAGGAGGTGAATCGAGCAAAGGCAAAGAAAAGGTTATCGAGTAGCCGAGTTGGAACCGTCTTACCCAACACGAGGTAAGTCATTAAGCATGTAGTTGGTATTATTTCAATGGTCATAATGTTATGTATTGATGCTGAATGGAATGAATAAATATACATATATATATATGCATGTACGTATGTGATGATGAAATTGTTGAATGAAAGAAAAGAGGTAAGATATACTGAGTTGTTGATCTCGGCACTAAACGTGCGGGATAACCATTTATGACCATGAGATTGGCGCTAAGTGCGCGGGATTAAATTGTACAGCACTAAGTGTGCGGTTTGACTATGTTGCACTAAGTGTGCAAAATGAATATGATGCACTAAGTGTGTGAATTGATCATGCGGCACTAAGTGTGCGAGTTTGACTATGTAGCACTAAGTGTGCGATTTGATTACGTAGCACTAAGTGTGCGAGTTGATTATATAGCACTGAGTGTGCGGGCTCAATATACATTCGTGAATCATTATGGACACTATGTGTGCGACACTATTGAGTCGATCGCGGACAGCGGATCGGGTAAGTGTCTTGAGTACATGGCTAATAGGTGCTATGCTTATACTTGGTGTTGAGCGGTAAGTTGAACCTATGTGACAAATATACTTGAAGTCACGTACATAAAATTTATCGTAGAATGGGTGAAAGGCCGTTTTGTTGTTTGATTGTAACGAAAATAAATTGATTTATGAAAATGCTTCAATGTCCTATTGATGAGTATATGGATTGTGAATGCATGAATTGATATGAAATTGAACCGATAGGTTGGAGGAACTATGGTATGGTTGGTATGGATGGAGTAAATTGTCTCGTTCCATTTTGTTTCCTCTTGTGATAATGTTATTGATGGATGGTAGTACATTGCTTATGACTTACTGAGTTATAAACTCACTCGGTGTTTCCTTGTCACCCATTATAGGTTGCTTGGACTCATCTATTTTCGCGGGGTCAGGCCGTCATCGAAGTCATCACACCGGATAGCAAGTTTTGGTACTTTCTTCTTAGTTGGCTTAGAAGAACATTTTGGCATGTATAGGCTATTATGTTGTGTTTGAACTTTGGTATGTAAACTTTTAGCCATGCGAAAATGGCATCAATGTTCAGTTGGGTTTGGTTTCATAACGTTAGGTCGTGAATTTTGATGATTTGACCTTTTTATGCCATATGTCATGGTAAATTGTTTTGGTGTTAAAATTTATGATATGGCAATAATGTAGTAGGGAGAAGTTGACAATGATTAGCCTTGGCATGGTTAGTCATGATCATAATTTGTGATATGCATGAGGAATTATTAGTTGAATCAAGGAGTAAACATGAAGTGGGCATGGTTGCCCTCGTAACAGATGCTGGCAGCAGCAGTGACATGAAATCGAAAAATCACTAAAAATAGTAGGAATGGAATTGATTGATGAATAAATTATGTAATCGAAGCTCGATGAGTCTATTTTCATATAGAAGTAATGAAAAGATCATATGGACAGTATGTTAAGAGAAAATCAGGTTCTCGTGGGACAGGGCCAGAACGGTTTCTGGATTCCCTTCTCCGACTTTGGAAATTCATTATAAATTAACCAGAGATAATTAGGAGTCGTACCATATATGTATAGATTTCTCTCTGAGTCTAGTTTCTATAGAAAGAAACGGTATCAGTATTGAAGTTCTGTGCAGGGAGATATCCAAGTCGTAATGGGCAAAGGTCAGTGTAGTCGACCCCTGAACCTTGGGAGACTTTGACTAATAAACTGTACTAATTGGCCCGACCAAAAATTCTAGAAAAAATTACATAGATGGGCACATGAGTCTAGTTTCTGGGAAAAATTACGAAACTGATTTTCGAGTTACAAAACTCAAGATATGATTTTTAAAACGACTAGTACACAGATTGGGCAGTGTCTGGAAAATAAATTTTGTAAAGGGGTTAAAGTCAGTTAACACCCGTGTTCGACTCCGATGTCGGTTTCGGGTTCGGGGTGTTACATATCAAGTACTTGATGTCACAAAAGACTTGAATTTGAGACAGCGGTGATGGTTAGAATTATTGAAAGATTACGAGCTTGTGATTGACTACCATCCGGGGAAAGCAAATGTGGTTGCCGATGCTTTGAGTAGAAAATTTTTGTTTGCTTTGAGAGCTATGAATACTCAGTTGACGGTGTCTGACGATGGTTCGATTCTCGAAGAGTTGGGAGCAAGACTGATATTTTTACAAGAGATTTGTGAACCTCAGAAAAGTGACAAAGATTTGCAAGCCAAGAGGAAGCAATGTGAGGCTGATACAGGATCAGATTTCATAATTAGTTCTGATGGTTGCTTGATGTTTAAAGATCGGATTTGTGTACCAAAAAATGATAAGTTGATTCAAAAGATCTTGCATGAAGCACATAGTGGTTGTTTGTCAATTCACCCGAGCAGTACAAAAATGTATAATGACTTGAAAAAAATGTATTGGTGGAATGGAATTAAAAGAGATATCTCAGAGTTTGTATCAAAATGCTTAATTTGTCAACAAGTGAAAGCTGAACACCAAGTGCCTTCGGGACTACTTCAGCCTATCATGGTTCTCAAGTGGAAGTGGGATCGAATTACTATGGATTTTGTATCAGGGTTGCCGTTAACTCCAAGAAAGAAAGATGCCATCTGAGTAATAGTCGACAGATTGACTATATCGTCTCATTTTATTCCGATACGTACTGATTATTCTCTTAATAAGTTGGCTGAATTGTATATCAGTTAGATTGTTAAACTTCACGGAGTACCTTTATCGATCATTTCGGATAGAGATCTGAGATTTACATCGTGGTTTTGGCAAAAGTTAAAAGAGGCATTAGGTACGAAGTTAAATTTCAGCACTGCCTTCCATCCACAGATTAATGGACAATCAGAGAGAGTAATTCAGATTCTTGAAGACATGCTCAGATGTTGTGTATTGGAATTCCAAGGTAGTTGGGAAAAATACTTACCGTTGGTAGAATTTGCCTACAATAATAGTTATTAGACGAGTTTGAAAATGGAACCTTCAAAAGCATTGTATGATCGTAAGTGTCGGACGCCATTGTATTGGACTGAACTCAAAGAAAATCAAATTTACGGAGTTGATCTAATTAAAGAAACCAAAGAAAAAGTGAAAGTGATTCGAGATTGTTTGAAAGCTCCTTAAGATAGACAGAAATCCTACACGGATTTGAAACGAAAAGAAATCGTGTTTCAAGTTGGCGATAAGGTATTTTTAAAAGTGTCTCCATGGAAATAAGTTCTTAGATTTGGTCGCTAGTTGAGTCCGTGTTTTATCAGACCATATGAGATAATTGAAAGAGTTGGACCGGTAGCATATCGGTTAGCATTACCACCTGAATTAGAGAAGATTCATGATGTGTTCCACGTATTTTTATCCTTCACATGTAATTTCACCGATGAAATTTGAGCTACAACTGGATATGACTTATAATGAAGAACCGATTAAGATTTTAGCTCGGGAAGTCAAGAAACTAAGAAATAAAAGTATCGCTCTCGTGAAAGTATTGTGGAAAAAGCACGGGGTAGAATAGGCTACATGGGAGCTCGAGGAAACTATGAGGAATCAATACCCACACCTGTTTACCGGTAAGATTTTTGGGGACAAAAATCCCTAAAGGGGAGAGAGTAGTAATATCCCAAATTAGGGCCTAATCAGAATAGTGGTTTTGGGACCACAAATATGAGATAGAAATAATTATTTTATAATTATGTTGAGGTCTATGATATGATTGCATGATTGGGTGAAAATTTCGTGAAGAAATTCTATGCATAAAGTGCTTAATTTGAAATTAGGGACTAAATTGAATAAGTTGAAAAACTTGCATTCTAGAAGCTTTTAGTATGAAATTGCCTTTGAATATTAATTAGGAGGTCTTAAATAGCAATTTAACCAATTTCTAAAATTTTGGACAAAAATGGGCTTGTACATGAAAAATTACAAAGAAAGGCATTAAGGGCATTTTTGACATTTGGTAAATATAGTCATTAAAAAGGGAAAAATAACAAAAAAATGGACTCATCTTCTCCATAGGACTGCCGAATTTTTCTTATCACCATAGCTAGGGTTTTAACATTTTCAAGCCTTGATTATAAGTGATTTCCATGCCCGTTTTTAATGCTCTTTTCGATTTTAAAATCTAGAAAGCATGTTCTATCATTTTCTAGCAATATTTTGAGCTAGGATGCATGTATGAAAATTTATCCATGTGTGACATAATTGTATTGTAATGAATATTGAAGGAATATGATGGTTTGATGTGTGTTTAACAACTTTTACCTAGTAGTTTTATGTGAAAACACCTAAAAAGGGACTTAATTGTAAAAAAGGGTAAAATTGATGGTAAAAATTTGATTTTTAATGTGAAATATGGGCTGTTATAGACACTCAGAAATTCGGCTATGCCTAGATGTCATGGGAAATGCATGTAACTCATTGTACAAACTTAAGGACTCAATTGTAAACAATTGAAAAGCTAGGGGTAAAATGGTAATTTTTATCCGAGACCTTATTAGGGGTTGTTTTGATGAATGTGTATATTGAATAAATTAATTTGGCATATTAGATCAAGAGAAATAAGATTCGAGTCGTGATCGAGGGAAAAATAAAGTTTACGAGGAATAGACTCGATTTCTAACATTTTGTATCGAGGTAAGTTCATGTGTAAATGTAGTAACATAAATGTTATTTTATGTAATTTAATGTTATTTATATGATATGATGATTATTATCATGAAATATTATGATTTCTGGATTATTATTTAGTAATATGCAAATTGTGTGAGCTACTTAATAAATATGAAATACTACCAAGTATCAGTTCTGACATTCCGTGGAAGACGACAAAGAGGTGTGATTGGGGAAAATCCTGTTTGAACCTTGGGAATAACTTAGGATACAAGAGACATGTCACTAGGAGAGTTTCGAGCTCATTGAGTTGAGTCCGAGTTCGTGAGATGTAACTAGGAATAGAACTCGTTGAGTTGAGTCCGAGTTTGCTTATGGGCGGGTTACATGGTAGCTTGGCTACATAACTTCCACAGACTATTGATTTTGTCTAGCTGCGGTTATGGCACTTATGTGCATGCAATCCATGTATCCAAATTATATTCCGATGTGTTCAATGGGTGAATCTTAAGTGAATAAGGAGAATACTTAAGACGAAGATGACATGTTGGTAAGTGTGGTGAATGAGAAAACTAGACAGGTATGCGCTTAAACCCTCGGGTTGAGAACTTGGTATGATGAAATCGTGGTAAGATAGTAAATGCAAATGTAACATGAATGTCTTGGTGATATTTATGCAAATGATATTTTATGTTGGATTGCATGATTATGTTACTTCCTATGTAACGCCCCGTACCCGAGACCGTTGCCGGAGTCGAACACGAGGTGTTAACAGACTTAATTCATTAATTAAACAGCTCATACAATTCATTTTAAAATTTCCAGACAAGCTGGCTAACTGCATCACAGTCGCTTTAAAAATCATATCTCGAGTTCTGAAACTCAAAATCCAATTCCGTAAATCTTTTCTGAAACTAGTCTCATATATCTATCTACTAATTTTTTTCTAGAATTTTTGGTCGGTCCAATTAGTACAGTTTATTAGTTAAAGTATCCCCTGTTTCAGGGTTCGACTACTCTGACCTCTGTGTATTACGAATCAGATATCTCCCTGTACAGAGCTTCAATGACTATTCCGTTTGTCTCTAATAAAACTAGACTCAATAAGGAATATGTACATATAAAGCATGACTTCTAATTATCTTTTTAAAATTTATGGTGAATTTCCAAATTCAGAACAGGGGATCCAGAAATTGCTCTGGCCCTGTTTCACAAAAATTTAAACATCTCATAAAATATAGCTCAAATACCTGTTTCGCTCCTTCCATATGAAAATAGACTTATCAAGATTCGATTCCATAACTTATTCATTATTTAATTGCGTTTCTACTATTTTTAGTGATTTTTGAAATTCACGTCACTACTGCTGTCTGAATCTATTTTATGGTAAATTTTACCTATTTCATGGTTTCCATGGATTAGCTAGCAATTTGACATACATAACAACAAATATGATCATGATTAGCCATTCCAATGGCTAATTATTACCAAGCATTTCCATACCACTCAATAACCATATCATAAGACCATATATACAAAATGATTATAATGCTATACATGCCATACTCAAAATATACAAGCCATTATGCCAAGATGGTATACGGATAGTGTGAGCGAGCCTCCGATCGTTCCCGATTTCTGAGCTGGCTTGTCAAAACTACAAGGAATGAAAAGGAGGGAGTAAGCATAAATGCTTAATAAGTTCACATGCAAATAGAAAGTAACATAACCATATAAGCAAACATAAAACATCATTTGCATAATCATCACCAAGACATTCATATCACATTTTCATTTATCATCTTACCATATTGTTGTTATATCGATTTTTCAACCTGAGGGTTAAGTACATACCTGTTCAAAGTACCCATTTCACAACACTTACCAATATGTCCCTTTCATCTTGAGTATTCCTCCATTTCAGTAGAACTTTACCCATTGAACACATCGGAATATAATTCGGATACATGGAAAGTTTGCACATAAGTGCCACATATGTAGCCAAGCTACCATGTAACCCGCCCATAAGTGAAATCGGACTCAAATCAACGAGCTCGGGCGTTCGCATACATAAGTGAACTCAGACTCAACTCAACGAGCTCGGATGCCTAGTTACATCTCTCGAACTCGGACTCAACTCAACGAGTTCGGACGCTCGCATCCATAAGTGAACTCGGACTCAACTCAACGAATTCGGATGCCCAAATATCCCAGTGACATATCACTTGTATCCTAATCCATTCCTAAGGTTCAACGGGACATTTTTCCCAATCATATGTCTCAACCATCTTCTATGGAATGTCGATACCGATACTCGGTAGTATTTCACATTTTCCTAGTATATCACATAATTTGACATATTATCAAACAATTGTCACAAGTATGATATTTCATAATAATTATCATATCATTTAAATAACATTAAAACATTTAAAACAATAACTAGGTTACCAACATTTACATATGAACTTACCTCGTATGCGAAAATGGCTGCTTTTACCATTTCGTCCACAACTTGGTATTTTCCCCATTTTAGCCCGAATTTCAGTTTTCCTTGCTCTATCATTTAAAATATAGTCTAATTAGGACTCACATTATTCAAATTGACCCAAAATCATATTTTGGAAAAATTACAATTTTGCCCCTAAACTTTTGCATATTTACACTTTTGCCCCAAAGCTCTTAAATTAAACTTCAGCCTATTTTCTTATGTTTTATGACATGCTGATCATTTTTCCCTTCTATGGCAACATCAAATTCTCACTCTAACATGTACTTATGACTATTAGGTATTTTTACCGATTAAGCCCTTTTGCTCGTTTTCACTTAAAACCGAGTAGCACAAGTTGTCTAACATAATTTAAAATCTCATATTCTATCATAAAACACCAAAATACACAAATTTTACCTATGGGTATTTTTCCAAATATAAACCCTAGGTTAAATTATTGCTAGCATAAGCTAAATCGAGCTACCAAGACTCCAAAAACGTAAAAATCATTAAAAACGAGGCTAGAACGGACTTACAATCGATCTTGGAAGCTTGAAAAACCCTATCCATGGTTTCTCCTTGCTATATTCGGCCATGGGGTTGAAGATGAGCAAAATTGGCTTTTAATTTTGTATTTAATTCATTTTACCCCTAAATGACCAAAATGCCCTTACTACTAAACTTTTCAAAAATTCCATCCATGTCCAATTTTTGTCCATAGACTTAGAAATTGGTAAAATTCTATTTAAGTCCTCCTAATTAATATTTCAAAACAATTTCATACTAGAAACTTCTAGAATACAAGTTTTGCAAATTATTTGATTTAGTCTCTAATTTCAAGTAAAGCACTTTATGCATAAAATTTCTTCACAAAATTTTCACACAATCATGCAATCGTATCATAGACCTTAAAATAATCATAAAGTAATTATTTCTATCTCGAATTTTGTGGTCACGAAACCACTATTCCGACTAGGCCCAAAATCAGTATATTACATCCTATTTGCATGTGAACTTACTAATCCTTTATGCTTACTCCCTCCTTTCCATTCTTTGTAGTTTTGACAAGCCAGCTCGGAAATTGGAAATGGTCGGAGGCTTGCTCACACTATCCGTGGACCATTTTGGTATAGTGGCTTGTATATTTTGAGTATGGCATGTATAACTTTATAATCATTTTGTGTATATAATCTTATGATATGGCTATTGAGTGGTAAGGAAATGCTTGGTAATGATTAGCCATTGGAATGGCTAATAAAAAATCATATTTGCTGTTATGTATGCTTAATGTGCTATCTAATCCATGGAAATTCATAAAAAGGTGAAATTTGCTATAAAACAGTATCATACAGCAGCGATGATGTGAGTTCTAAAAATCACTAAAAATAGTAGAGACAGAATTAGATGATGAATAAATATGAAATTGAATCTTATTGAGTCTATTTTTATATGAAAGAAACAAAATAGGTAACTGAGTTGTATTTACTGAAAAATTTGAGTTTTGGTAGAACAGGGTCAGAGGGATTTCTGAATCCCCTATTCTGATTTTAGGAATTCACTAAAAATTGTACAAAAATTATTAGGAGTCATACTTTATATGTAGGCATTCCTTATTAAGTCTACTTTTAAGAGAAACAAATGACATAGTCATCCAAATTCTGTATAGAGAGAAAAGTGATTCGTAGTGAAAAGAGGTCAGAGAAGTCAAACACTGAAACAGGGGAAACTTTAACTAATAAACTGTACTAATTGACCCTACCAAAAATTATGGAAAAAAATTAGTAAATAGATATATGAGCCTAGTTTCAGGGAAAATTAATGGATTTTAATTTTTAGTTTCGTAACTCGAGATATGATTTTTTTAGTGACTGTGATGTAGATGAGC
The DNA here is from genome assembly GCF_007990345.1 of Gossypium hirsutum. Lineage (NCBI taxonomy): Eukaryota > Viridiplantae > Streptophyta > Magnoliopsida > Malvales > Malvaceae > Gossypium > Gossypium hirsutum. The sequence continues at coordinate 103,853,743 of NC_053429.1, read as the reverse complement.
AGTTTATTACGAAAGTTGAGATAAATTGTTTAAAATTATTTAAGTGATAAATTAAGTCTGTTAACACCTCAAGCTCGACTCTGGCCATGGTTTTGGGTAAAGGGGTGTTACATAGAATGCTCTAGTGTTTGGACACGGGCCAGAGACACAGGCATGTGCTTGGCCGTGTGAAATCACCTGTAGGTTCGAAATGAAAAATAAATTTTATAAATTCAACACGGGTGATGGACACGGGCGTGTCCCAATAGCACACGGGCGTGTGCATTATCTCCACACAAGCATGTGAGGCTCTACCTAGAAAAAAGTTGATGAACTTTTGTAAGTTCTCAATTTAGTCCTGGATCATTCTCAACATATGTTTTGGGTCTCCTAAGCCCATAATAGGGACATTAATATGTTATTGGATTGATATAAAATTGAAATGAAATTTTATAACCCGTATTTCCAGAAAATGTTCGAGTACCTGCCTGGTAATGCCTCATACCTGGTCCCAGTCTTGGGTACGGGTAAGGGGTGTTACATTTAATGTATCAAAGCTACGGTTTAGTCAGTTTCAGGACTACCGTAGAGTGCATTGAGTTTAGCTATACATGCCATTATATGAACGTTGATAGTGTGATATCTCTTAACTGTTTAATTATCTTTGAATATAGTAAATGTCTTCCAATTAAGCACAAGATGAGTCTAAGGAAGCCGAGAGCCATGCTCCAGCTTTCGTACAACGAGCAGTTTCAAGTAGTAGTAGAATACCTGTGTCTGAAGGCCGGGAAAAGGCCAGAGCCACCTTCTTTGATATGATGGATGAGTGGTTTGAGGATTATTTGAGAAATCGCCCCAACATACCACGACCTCCTCCGCCCCCTAACTAGCCTGATGAGGAATTGCCACAAGATATGGCACCTGTAAGAATCGCTAAAGCCCCTATAGATAAACTTAGAAAGTATGAGGCTGAGGAATTCAGAGGTAAGATTGATGATGATACTGAAAAAGCTGAGTTCTAGCTTGAGAATACTACACGAGTATTGGATGAATTATTGTGCAGACTTGAGGAGTGCTTAAAATGTGTCGTGTCACTCCTAAAGGATACAGCATACCACTGGTGGAAGACCGTATCTACAGTGGTTCCAAAGGAAAACATCACTTGGGAATTTTTTCAAGCAGAGTTTAAGAAGAAATATATCAGTCAAAGGTTCTTTGACTCGAAGCGAGAGGAGTTCTTGGAACTCAAACAAGGAAATAAGACTGTAGCGGAATACAAAAGGGAGTTTGTAAGGCTAAGTCAGTATGCGACTGAATGGGTTCAAATAGAGTCAGAAATGTGTAAACGTTTCAAGGAAGGTCTAAAAGGGGAAATCAAGTTATTGATTGGGATCCTTGAGATACGAGAGTTTGCCACATTAGCTGATTGGGCCAAGAAAAATGAGGAGCTTAATAATGAAAGGAAACAAGCTAAGAGAGAGCGGTAAGACGCTCTCGTTTCCCACAAAGAAGTCAAGGAGGCAACATAAACACTCCACTTCATTGGTAGGATATCCGAGTAGAGTGAGAGTGTAGCACCCCAAACCCAGCCCAGGCGTTATGGCCAAATCCCACATGCCACATTAAAAAAACCCATGTTCCCTTTTTAGTGTTTTAAAAGCCGACTTTTGTTAAGCTAACCAAGTGAATGGAAGATGGGCACCAGGTAGGTATCCATAACAGAGGAGGTGAGCCATGAAGGCTGCTTAAGTACCAAGGTCTTCGATTGGATCCAATCCTAGACATGCCCACGTCCATTGCCACACTTGGTTATAACGGATTGAAACTTCTTTAAGTGGTTATCTTTGATAAATCGAATATTCGTGACGTCGTGTTATTTTAAAAACAAGTATCGTTTTGAAATCGCGCCCTAAGTCTAGCCCATTTGAATTATTATCCACCAGAATAAAGTTATTAAAAATAATATAATCCCAGAAAATCAAAGAAGAAAATAAAGTTAAAATGACCTTATTACAACCCAAAAATTAAATAGTAATTAAAAATAGCTTAAGAAAACCAATCTCTTTTTCAAACCCAAAAGCGTTCACCATGGCCACTCTGAATCCCCTCCGGCTCCAAGACACTCACATCAAGGCCCACCTGCAAGGTTAAAGAAGGGGTGAGTCTGGAAGCTCAGTATGTAAGGAAAACCCATTCAAAGCCCAGGTCAGCTTAATCCCATCGGGCCTAAGCCCATTTAGATAACAGTGATACTGGGCCAGAGCCCTTTTCAGATTACATTAAACTGGGCCTTAGCCCCTTATTCAGATAATAGTATGGCCCATAGGCCCATTTCAAAATGCGTGCAACATCAATAAACATATGAAAGCTCATTTGGGGAGTCTACTCAACCCACCAACCGCTACACTCCGCCTATACCAGCCCTACACTCCATGTGGGGAATAGCTTAACCCAGCCAGCCCTACACTCCACAGTTGCAGCCTTGCTGCTCAGTTAACAGTAAATTGAGGCAAAGCCTCCAGTACGTGGACAAGCCACTTTCAGTACTTCCTCCATCAATATCCCAGTCCCATGCATCAGATAATAACAACATGGTATGCAGTAAATAACAACAGTCAAACATGAATTTAGGTCAATTTACTCCTAGGGGTATTTTGGTACTTTATCCCCTAGGGGTAAAACTGTAAATTTTCCACTTTTTAAAGGTATTTCAGTAATTTATCTATTTTAGGGTTTTTCATGCATAATCCTACCTTTCACGTACTAACAGAATCACTTACCGAGGGTTCTTACCAAATTGGGACCGTTGGCCCTTTATTCCAATTTTGGCCCAATAAGCCCGAAAATATCGAGGGCACAAAAATCATGCACTTTGCAGTCCAAACATTGCAGCTTACCAAAAACATTAATCGATTTACCTCACGAGCATTCACACACTCGCAAATCTACAAAATACCGATTTTTCGGCATTTCAGCTTTTGCCGATCTAGACTAAGAAAGGGTGTCAGTTACACACCTATTTTATGATGATTCATTGACGAGATCCATGCTCGAACTACCTACAATTATATTACAACCACGTTAATCTACTGCCGAAACGAACTACATAATATCTCCTTACATTATTCGGCCATAACACCTTAGGCACTAGCAATCCTACCTTTGCCGAATTTTGCGACTAGACTTTGATCCCGTTGCTCCACTTGTCCAAGCCTTTGATCAGCAGCCTCTAGATCACATTATTATCAAGACAAAATAGTTATCACAACCCCTTAAGGCTACAAGTCCAAGTCGACAGCCTCCCTAACCTTTAGGGGTTTCAGCTTTTCTAAAATACGAAATAAAGACTAGATTGAAAAGACTTACCACCGATTCTTTCGGTCAATTATCCCAATAAATTTTTACTCAATTTTGATGCAGATCTAAGCCCTCAAATGATAACAAAAGTCGAGCCTTCAGTGATCTCACTATTCGGCCAAGTCCCTAAGAGAGTAGGGTTTTCGGCTTTTGTTGAAGCTGTGTAATGAAAGATGAAATAGGAGGGTTTTGCTATGGTCCTGTCGACAAAACCTTGAGGTTTAGAGAACTAGAGAATCGGTCAAGAATGATGGAAAAGATAATAAAATTGGCTAGGAGAAATCGGCACAGAAAAAAGTATAGTTTTTGGGATTTCGGCTTTTTATGGCAATGGCTATGAAGGTTTTAGAAACGTCTGAAGAAAAAGATGGAGATGCACATGTGATTAGAGAGATTCGGCTATGGAGGAAAAGAAGAAAAGAAAAAGTTGAAGAGAAAAGGAGAAAAGAAAGAAGAGGAGAATGGTCATCAAACAACACAACTTTCCCCCTCATGCCGAATTTATACTGGCACTTAACCTAGCCGAATTTTCCCATGCTAGAGGCCCTTGGCCGGCCAACTCTTGCTCCTTTATCAGCTCCTAAATCCTCTCCCTTATCAGCTCCTAAATCTTCTCCCTTATCAGCTCCTAAATCCTCTCCCTTATCAGCTCTTAAATCTTCTCCGACAGCCTTTCACTTTAGTTCCACTGCTTACCTTTTCTGTACATAAAAATTAATATCACCAATTTGCTTACCTTGCAACTCGAATCTTTGCTCTCCTTGGTCATCCACACGCCACCTCTCAAGCCCCCAAGTGACGCCACAAGCCAACTTACCACGGGCTTCCTTGTGTTTTATTTTACCAGTTAATACCTTAAAGCCCCGCTAACCAGAACCCCTTCTTCTATAAAATTAAAATTAACTAAAATTACTAGATTTTAACTTAAGCTTGGGCCTTCTAGAGACCCACTAACCTAATTAAATCTACGCCAAGCAGATAGAACACCAAAATTTAAAATTTTCCCACACTCACAGAATTCCCGAAAATTGGGACTATCAATTCCTGTATTGCAAGCAGAGTTTCAAAAAGTTGAAGACATTGCTGACTGAAGCTCCAGTTTTAGTATTGCCTGAGCTGGGTAAAGAGTATGTGGTTTATAGTGATGCATCCTTAAATGGATTGGGTTGTGTACTCATGCAAGATGGCAAGGTGATAGCCTATGCTTCAGGCAGTTAAAGTCACACGAGAAGAACTATCCGACGCACGACTTAGAGCTTGCCGCCATTGTTTTTGCCTTGAAAATTTGAAGGCATTACTTATATGGTGAGACTTGTCGTATATTTTCAGACCACAAGAGTTTGAAGTACTTGATGACTCAAAAAGATTTCAATCTGAGATAGTGGAGATGGTTAGAATTAATTAAAGATTATGAGCTGATCATCAATTTCCACTCGAGAAAGGCGAATGTAGTCACCGACGCGTTGAGCAGAAATTCCTTATTTGCATTGAGGGCCATGAACACTCGATTGGCATTGTTTGATAATGGTTCGGTATTGGCAGAGTTAAGGGTCAGGCTGACATTTCTTCAGGAAATCTATAATGCCCAGACTAATGATAGTGTCTTGCAGGCTAAAAGAGCTCAATGTGAGTAGGGCATTGAATCAGACTTTCAGATTGGTCCTGATGGATGTTTGATGTTTAGAGACAGAGTTTGCATACCAGGGAATGATGAAATTATTCAGAAAATCTTACAAGAGGCACATGATAGTCGTTTATCTATTCATCTTGGAAGTACCAAGACGTACAATGATTTGAAAGAAAATGTACTGGTGGAACGGCATAAAGAGAGACATCTCTAAATTTGTTTTGAGATGCTTGATATTTCAGCAAGTCAAAGGTGAACATCAGGTACCTTCAGGTTTGTTACAGCCTATGTTGGTTCCCGAATGGAAGCGGGACAGAGTTACTATAGACTTTGTGATAGGATTACCATTGACCCCGAAAAAGAAAGATTCTATATGGGTTGTGGTTGATAAGTTGACAAAGTCGGCTCATTTTAATCCAGCAAGGACAGATTACTCTCTTGATAAGTTGGCCGACTTTTATATATCTGAGATTGTGAGATTACACAGGGTACTACTATCGATTATTTCAGACAGAGACCCAAGATTCACTTTGAGATTCTGAAAGAAGTTACAAGAAGCCTAGGGTACAAAGTTAAGATTTAGTACAAATTTTCACCCTCAAACTGATGGTCAGTCTGAGCGGATGATTAAGATTCTGGAGGATATGTTGCGATGTTGCATCCTTGAATTTCAGGGCAGCTAGGAAAAATACCTGCCATTGGTAGAGTTCGCCTATAGTTTTCAAACGAGTCGGAAGATGGCACCTTACGAGGCCTTTTATGGCAGGAAGTACTGAACTCCACTGTATTGGATGGAACTCAAGGAGAATCGGATTCATGGAGTTGATCTGATCAAGGAAGCCGAAGAAAAGGTTAAAGTGATACGAGACTGTTTGAAAGCGACATCGGATAGGAAAAAGTCATATACTGATCTAAAAAGAAAAGAGATAAAATTTCAAGTTGGAGATAGAGTCTTCCTGGAAGTATCTCCCTAGAAAAAGGTATTGAGATTTGGCCGGAATGGCAAACTGAGTCTGCGATTTGTCGGACTGTACGAGATCACTGAAAGAGTTTAACCATTAGCCTATCATTTGGCATTGCCACCCGAACTGGAAAAGATTCACGACTTGGTCCATGTGTCCATGTTAAGGCGATATCGATCAGACCTCTCTCATGTGATTTCACCGACTGAGACTGAAATTAGACCGAACATGACTTATTGTGAGGAACCGGTCAAGATTTTTCCTCGTGAGGTTAAACAGCTGAGAAATAAAGATGTGGCTTTGGTAAAAGTTTTATGGCATCGACATGGTGTAGAAGAGGCTACATAGGAGCCGGAAGAAACCATGAGAAGCCAATATCCGAACCTGTTTATTGGTAAGACTTTCGAGGATGAAAGTTCCTAAGGGCGAGAGAAATGTAACATCCCAAAATAGGGCCTAGTCAGAATAGTGGTTTTAAGACCACAAATCCGACATTGAAATAATTATTTTATGATTATTATAAGGTTTAGAATACGAGAATATGCATGTGCCAAATTGAATAAATTGTAAAACTTGGATTCTAGAAGCAATTTGTATGAAACTTCTTTAGATTATTAATTAGAAGGTCTTAAATAGCAATTTTCCCAATTTCTAAGTTTTTTGAAAAAAATGGGCATGTATGGATAAAATTTTAAAGAAAGGGCTTGAGGGAATTTTGGTCATATGGCTAATTAATGAAATAAAATGGGAAAAATAAGCAAAAAAATCAGCCATTCTTCTCCCTCATTAGCCCCGTTTTTAATGTTCTTTGTATTTTTGAAATCCTGGTAGCTTACTCTCTCCATTTCTACCTATATTTTAAGTTAGGGTTCATATTTACAAATGACCTATGTGTGACATGTTTATTCTTTGATGTTTTATGGAGGAATATGAAAGTTGGATGTGTGTTAAACATCTTTTTCTAGGTGATTTTCATGAAAAACCCCTAAAAGGACCTATTTGCAAAAGGTGTAAAATATGTGGTAGAAATATGAAATAATGGAAAAGGTGGGCTGCCATAAGAGGAAATAACATTCGGCTAGGCTTGGTTAATGTAGAAATTGCATGCATTTCATTGTACGAGCCTAGGGATGAAATTGTAAAAATGTAAAAGGTTAGGGGCAAAATGGTCATTTGGACTGGGAGTAAAATTTATGCTCAAAAAGAATAATGTGAGGCATTGATGAGTCATTTTTATTGTTATAGACCTCGAGGAGCAAATTCTGAAGGTCGATCGAGGAAAACGAAAGGTTTTCAGAATAACCGAAACACGATACCAAGACTAGTACCAGGTAAGTTCGAAGAACTTAAAGTAAACTCTTGATATCTCTAACTGCGTGGTTTATAAATGTATGATAATTGCATTTGTTGATGGCATGAAAATTCATGAAGTATATCCTTAATAATGACATGTTAATAAATGTCCTGGTTGAGGTTAAAAAGGGGAACTCGATGGTTAAACCATAATTTACATATGACTTGAGATCCTGCATGTGTTGCAAAAAGGATTTAGCCTAGACGGGTAATCCGTTGATCTCAAATACATAAAGGATGTAGCCCGGACGGGTGTTCCTTAAGTGATTGAGCCTCCCGAAGAGTATATGTGCATTATGGATTTAGCCCAGACGGGTAATCTGATTAGGGTTTGAATTTAGCCTGGACTGGTAACTCAGATCCGAGCTCATTAAGGGTGTTTGTCGTTATAAGGGATTTTGCCTGGACTGGTAATCCTGACATCACCTTATGAGTTTATATTAAGGGGGATTTAGCCTGGACTGGTATTCTCGCCGTAAGATGTGAGGTTCGCGGGAGTGCGTATATAAGATGATCACTCTTATGACTTGACGGTAAATGGATAATTCATCGAGATTTCCAAGAAACTCAACAAGATTAATATGAGTTATGTATATATATGAAATTGTTGAATGATGAGCTCATCTAAAACTAATTATATTGTGCATTGTTATGTGACTAACCTGTGGATTAAGTGCATGTGATAGGAAAACCATTCATGCTTGATGGTTTTATTGCTCATTATGGTTGTATGTTAATTAACCCGAGAAGTTTACATTCTAGTTATTCAGGCTTACTAAGCATGTAAATGCTTACCCCTCTCTTTTCTCTGTCTTATAGAGCTAGTGGACTCGAGAAGATCGGAAGACGGTTGGAGAGTCAACACACTATCATCTTGTCTAGCTTTGGTATATAGATACTCTTATTTTGTTCAATGGCATGTATAGGGCTTTTGTTTATTTTTTAATATGTGTCATTTGATTAGCCAATATGAAGGCTTGTAAAGTATACATGTCCACATGGATATGGCCATAGGAGTTGGCTCATTTTGTTGTAAGCTATGACCTACCAAATTATGCATGTTATGTTCTAAGGTTCTTATGATGATCAAATATGGTGGGTTACAATTAGTGATATATATGATATAACCAAAACCACGTGGGATGGCTAGGCCATAATTGGCAATGAGTTATAATATTGAGCCAATTTTGAATGTATCATAAGACATAAACATCCTTGATACAAGAGAAATAACCTAGCATGTGTAAGTCCGATGAAATGAGGCTTACATGCAATACGGTTTATTGAATTCATTTTAATTAGGCCTGGTTATATGTTATGGAAATTTATAAATGAGAATACATGTCAAAGGGTGACCAAAGGCTTGGAAATGATCCTAACATGGTCCACACGGATAGACAGACGGGCATGTGTCTAAGCCGTGTGTGACACACGGACCACCCCATGGGCGTGTGACATAACCGTGTGTCCCCTGTACCTAAAATTTTAAGTCAGAATGCATGGTAGTAAACACACGGGTAGAGACACGACCGTGTGTCTCAACCGTGTGGAAGGCATGGCCTAGCACACGGGCGCGTGTCTTGGCCATGTGCCCCTAAATGCATGCTGATGTCATAAATAGAATGCTTGAGTTTTTGGACATGGGCGACCACACGGGCGTGTCTAGGCCGTGTGAAGGACACGGGCCAGAGACACGGGCATGTGCTTGGCCGTGTGAAATCCCTTGTAGGTTCGAAATGAAAAATAATTTTTATAAATTCAACACGGGTGATGGACACAGGCCTGTCCCAATAGCACATGGGCGTGTGAGGCTCTACCTAGAAAAATTTTCATGAACTTTTGCAAGTTCTCGGTTTAGTTCCTGATCGTTCTTAACATATGTTTTGGGTCTCGCAAGCCCATAATAGGGACATTAATATGTTATTGGATTGATATAAAATTGGAATGAAATTTTATAACCCGTATTTCTAGAAAATGTTCGAGTACCTGCCTGGTAACGCCTCGTACCTGGTCCCGATCTCGGGTACGGATAAGGGGTGTTACATGATGAATAGGGTATTCTAGCCCCATATTGATCTCGATGTGGTCATCTTCATCAATGATATTCTGGTTTATTTGAAAAGTGAAGCGGAGCATTTGTGAGTGGTTTTTGAATATCCTCTGTGAAAATAATGTTATATGCCAAGTTCAGTATGTATGAATTTTAGCTGAAAGAAGTCCATTTCTGATGCCATGTCATTTCAGTGGATGGAATTAAATAGATCCCGAAAGGATCAAGGCTGTGTTGGACTGGAATACACCAAAAAATGTCACAAAAAATCAGTGGATGGAGTTATGGAAGGTTTATAAGGGATTTTCTATGATTGTGATGCCTTTGACACAACTCCTATGAAAGGATAAGAAGATTTGATGGTCTAATGAATGCTAACAGAGTTTTGATAAGTTAAAGAAGGCATTAACTGAAGCACCAGTTTTAAGCCAACTAGAACTAAGAGCATAATATGTAGTTTTACCAATGCGTCCCTAAATAGTATGGGATGTGTGCTCATGCAAAATGGAAGGGCGATCGGTTGTGCTTCACACCAGATCAGGCCTCATGAGAATAACTATTTGACAAATGATCTGGAATTGGCCACCATTTTTTTGGCTTTAAAATTTTGGAGACACTATCTTTATGGAGAGAAGTGTTGTATATTCTCTAATCACAAGAGTTTAAAGTATTTGCTTGCCTGGAAGGAGCTTAATCTATGTTAGTGGTGATGGGTAGAGTTGCTAAAAGATTACGATCCAAAAATCAAGTACCATCTAGGGAAAGCGAATGTGGTGGCTAGTTCACTAAGCAGAAAGATTGTTTCGACTTTGGCTTCTTTGCCAGCGAAAGTGTGCTTGGCGGGTGATGCATCACTTCTTGTTGAGATAAGGGTGCATCCTATTTTTATTTCTCAAATATTGGAGTCTCAAGCAAAGGATATGCAATGTGGAGAAGTAAAGAAGCAAATAGAATCAGGCGATGCAAGCAATTTCAACCTTGTAAAAGGGGGCGAGCTGCATTTCACGGAAATACTATATGTTCCAGGAGGGGATAATCTACGATGAGAAATTATATGGGAAGCTCATCAAGAACCATTTTCACTTCATCCAGGAAGTGTGAAAATGTATAGAGACTTGAGAAAATTTTGGTGGCCAAGAATGAAGAGGGAAATATATGAATTTGTGATGAAGTGTTTGACTTGTCTAAGAATTAAGGCAGAACATCTAGACCCTTCTGGTACACTGTATCAGCTAAAGGTTCCAAGTGGAAATGAAATAGAATCACCATGGATTTGTTTTTTGTATTTGCCCCTTAGTATGTCGAAAAAGAATTTTGTGTAGGTGATCATTGACAGGATACAAAATTAGCTCACTTTGTGGTTGTACGTGTAAACTATTCTTTGGAAAATTATGCGGAATTGTATATTTTGGAGATAGTTTGTCTTCATCGAATTCTTTCATCAATTGTTTTTTATAACGACACCAGATTCACATTGAGACTCTGGAAGTAGCTACAGATGTCTCTTAGAACCAAGTGTCCGTTTAGCACTACCTTCCATCCTCAAACCGATGGTTAGTTAGAAAGAAATTGTTAGAGGATATGCTTAAAAGTTGCATGATCGACATCAAAATGAATTGAGAGAAGTATTTTCCTTTGGCAGAGTTTGCATATAACAACAATTTGCATGCCAGTTTGGGAATTTCTCCTTTCGAGGTGTTACATGAAAGGAAATGTAGGGTTTATAGTGTCATTTGAAAGGAAACGTAGGTATCCAATAAGCTAGTTAGAACTTAATGAAAAGAAGCTTGTTCTTCTAGAATTGGTTTGCAAAGTAGAATATGAAATGTTGATCATTAAGAATAATTTGAAGACTTTACAAGATCACCAAAAAGTGTATTTGGATTAGAAATGGAAAGACATGTCCTATGAAGTTGGTGAAAAGGAATTTCCCAATGTCTCACCCTAGAAGAATATTATTCATTTTAAGTTAAAAATGGATATTAGCCCAAGGTTCATTGGACCTTACAAGGTTTTGGAGTGTATAGGACCAGTGACGTATCGGTTAGTAGTTCTGCTAGAATTGTCCAAGATTCACAACATATTTCACATGTCAATACTAAGAAGATATCATTCTAATCCAGATCATGTGATGCAATTAAAGGCGTTAGAAATGGAGTCAACCTGTCATACAAAGAAGAGCCTATTTTCATTTTGGACAGATAATTAAAGAAGCTAAGGAATAAAGAAATTTCTTTAGTAAAAGCTCTCTAGAGAAACCTTAAGGTTGAAGGACCTACATGGGGGAGAGAAAGTACCATGAAAGAGCAGTAGAGTTTATCACACCTTCATTTGGCAAATTGGTATTTTTGAAAGTTGTGCTGGCGAAACCTCTTAATTCACAAGATTTAAACTGGTTGGTACTGGCGAATTCCTTGGCTGAGTAGTTCCTTGAGCTTCTCCAATCTTGTAGACTCTCATTCCATAGTTGGCGAGTTTTTTGTCTGGCAAGAACCTTATTTGGTAGATCCTCTTGTGAATAAGTCTGCCACCCGTGTTTTGTGTTAATGTAAACATATTATTTGTGTTAGAAATCATGGTGAGTGGGACGCGTATAGGTCAGAGGGAATCCTAGAGGGGGTATAATATAAATAACCAGGACACTTGAAGAACCTCGTAGTATGTAATTAATTAGTAGAAATGTGTGTGCATGAATATTGATTAGAGAATCTAATTAGAGTGGGATTTGGATGAGAGTTAGCTATAAATAGGACAACCCAATAGTGGAAAGAAAACTTTATGTTCATCTTCTCTACCCACCTTCGTTGTCACATCTGGTTTTCATCAAGGACCCAAAGATAGAAGATTTGGGAGTGAATTGAATTAAATAATGAGTGGGAGAACCCTACTGCGAATTTAAATTTTGGTTTGGTAAAGATGGAACCGACTAGTTTCATAAGTGGGAGAAATAATGATTGTCGATGGATGGAAAGTGGAGTTTGAAAGGCTGCACAAAAGTAGTTAAGTGGTGAAAAATATTCTTCCTAGTCTCGTTTACATTTATTTTCATATGTTTCTTCTTCTTCAATTGCTCCAAAGAAGAGAAGGATGAAGAGAGCTCTACATGTAGCAATATTCGAGAAAGTTATAGTCTGGGAGTTGAGAATTTGAGAAATTGGTAAACCTTCCTATCTTACTATACTTATGGATTTAGGGGAAAGAGAAAGAGTAAGGATTTTCTAACTAGTTTCTGTAAATTGGATATGGGGTTTTAAAAGGTTGGATGCTTTCAACTTAATCAATATATGGTTTTCATGCTTAGCTGCCAGGACGATGAAGGCTCTGGCATTTAGAGAAGTTAAGCTAACTAGGAAGTAGTTCAGGTGAGTTTTTATGTCCATTCTTGTATGATTAGTGCATGAGTGTTGCTTAGGTATTTTGTGTATTCATTTGATTTCAGTTTTGCTTGAAAAGCATAACAACATATGACTTTGATGTATGAGAATGACATGTGTGTTTAATGTAGTCTGTATTCAGAAAAATATGCAAGTCTATTCTGTGAGAAAAAACTATATATCGATGTAATACAATTGACGTTGTCGCGTGTGAATATGCTAAGCAAATTGTGCAAGTATACATGTTAGATCAAGTAACAAAGTGATAAGTGAGATCATTCCCATAGGGATCGATTAGGTATAAATTGGTCAAGTTATTATAAAGGAATGTGTTTAATGCTATGGCAAAAACAATAATAAGAATGTAGAGATAATTAAGGAATACTGATGTGTGTAATATGTGAATTATAACAAATAAATGAAAATGCTATGGCTAGATATGAGTAAGTATGCAATGGCAAAGGTTAAAGGATCTATAATGTTGAATCGTAAGGCTAGGATTACCAAGAATCTACCCTCATTAACCAATAATGCCTCAGCAAGTTGAGTCTTATTCTACTGCTTGGAAAAGTTCTACTATAGTTTGCTTCTTTGAAGAGCTAGGCCTTGAGTTGCCTCACCTAGGACACTATATGTCTATAGGCTTTGAGTTTGGTTCCTACTACTGCTCTTCTCCTCTCCGTACAGAATGCTGCTCTATGTCTAGAGTCTGCTATGAGTATTCTTCCGAGTACTCGTTCATATGGTTCAACTTTGATCTAACTAACCTAACCTTATTAGAATTAGTTTAATTTATAAACATGTAGCATATTCACCTATGTCTAGAGATTACACGCATGCTATTCATAAATACCAGTGAATGAAAAAGTAAATTAAAACTAATCTAAGACGTGGTAAATAATGGAAATAAAAGTTTCATCAAGTAATCCCAACCCTATGAGATTTAGCTCATGGGTTGGTGAATAGAATTCAGATTCAAAATAGTAATCAACATTGTTTCCTTAAATCAGATTTAGCTCATGGCTACGAATTATTTTCTAGTGGCCAAGAGGGACTTACTTCGTCTTCTCCTTTTCGTCTCCATCCTTGTCGCAACTGCTACCCTCTATTTTCATCTAAAAGATTTCTCCTTCCAAAAATGACTCTATAACTGTCTACCTCCTTTAAGTTTTTATGTTTAGGTTTTATATCTCCTCATTAAGAGTAGACCCATCATCCCATAATCCCATAATCCCATGATCCCTTGATCTTTTTCTTTTTTTTTAAGCTGATTTTGTTTGGTACACGTACAGTAGGGATGATAGTGGTTAAGTGTTGACGGGGTCTCATCCTGACATTTCTATGACATTCATCTTGGCAAATTGTCCAACCTTTTTCAATGATAAACGTTCACTCCTTTACTTCTTTTCCTCATTCTGCACCTGCCACTTAACAAACAAATCCTGCCTACAAATAATTAAAAGTAATATGTAATAACGTTTGAGCATAGTCCAATCCTTTTAATGCAATTTCTGAAAAAAACTAATGGAAAATCCTAAAATGCAACTAAACTTACCTAAGCACAGGTAATTAACCAAGTCTAAAGGCATAAAATATAACTCTTTTCAAGAATTATCACACCCCAAAACTTGAGTTATTTCTTGCCCTTAAACAATATATGCATGAATGCATATATGCAAGATTTTGCCATCACACATAACCATCATGAATTTCTAGTCTACTCAAAGAATAATATATACATCAATTCTCAATAATCTTCTTTCTCCAAAAACTTGTTCAAGTGTTAGAGGTTTGTTAAAAAAAGTAGTGCAAAAAATTTCATCCTAAAATAAACAATTTCCTAAGAACTCATGTGTGCTTTCTGTCCATAACAAGCATCTCCTAATTCACTTATTTCATTTGTTACCTAAACTCAAGTTGTTTTAAGCCTACTCAAGATGTATATATATTATTCATATTTTTTTCTTGTTTCTTTTTTTTTAAATTAATGTTGGGGATTTGGCATGTCACAAAGTTCTTTGACTTGATAATCACAATAGAGCAAACATTGAATTACCGAGTACTAAATCATGTCACAATTTCAATAAAAATCACTCTTGAAGCTAAGACTTTTAACTTAGAACAAGGATGAGAAAACAACAACCTCCTTAGCTACACAGCTTGTTACTACAATAGAGTGCCCCTTATTTTTATTACACACTCTTACTCAAACTCACCTTTCTAGTCAACAGCATGATGGAGCAAACAAGTAATGCTGACTTACTTGGCAATTCTAGGCCTTGGAGTGCCTACTGTCCTTTATTTAAGTAATGATTTGGCAATTTGACTGAGTTTTGCTTAAACAGTCTCTAAGTTCATGAAGCGAGACTCGCTATAGCCTGAAACTAAATGAGGTTAGGACATCTCATGTTTAAGAATTAATTTTCAAGCAACCTACCCAAAGCTAAATTCACTTAATCCACTATCACATGTTCTAGGTGTATTGATGAATTTAATATCTTCATCAAACATCATAAGTAAAGACTGTACTCATCATAGTCAAACAAATCGTGGCAATTATGTGTGCCATGGTAAAATGGATGATAAGTGAACCAAAAATTGAAACGTGCTCAACTAACTATTTAATACAATACTAAATGCTCAACACACCCCGAAACCTAAGGGATGCATTGTCCTCAATGCATGTACAGATATACGATAGAAAATGTCTTAGCAAAATAAATGAAATGCATGATGTATGGAAGGGAAAAGAACTTCCCTAGCTTGGACAGGAGTGTAGTTACTTCATTTTGTTTTACTAGTGGATTTATGTGCATTGTATTTATAGCATATTTTTCTTTTCAATGATTGGAGTGGCACGTACTCTTGTTCATCATTGGATTTAGTGATTTCATCAATAATCTGATTTATTTCATGATCCTATTCAGGTATAGGTTCAGTAAAGGGAGGTGAAACAACAGCAATGCTATCCATTGGTGGTGCAAGTGTGGGATTTGCTTATTCTTCTTCTTCCTCACAATTAGTTCCAATACTGACTGGTTCTATTTTCTTTGTTTCTTTCTCTAGTTCTTTGGTTTCTTTCTCAGTAGTGGCAGGGTCTATCTCAGCTGGCTGGGTTTCACCAACCTCTTCTACTACAAGTGCCTACAGTTCCTTTGGAAAGTTAGGAAATGTAGGCAGTGGCTTGGTGAAATTCTTTTGAAAGGACCTTTTCAGGGCAACATCCCTCCTTTCCACATAGGCTAAGTAAAAGAGTCGGTTTGTCTTGCACCTTTGCCAAATCTACAGCAAGCTAAAGCTATTGAGTCTTGAAAAGATTATTTTTCTTTTGCAACTTCTCCTATGAATTGAGCACTTGTTACAAGTCTCAGAGTTGTTGCAGTGACAAATGTTGGCGTAAAGGATGTTGAGTCTGAGCCAGGAGGTTGTTTTCTTGGAAAATCCTCCCCAGATATCTTTACAATAATCAATCTTGTAATGGCCCCTTTATCTAGGACGGTATCCTCATTGGCTTGGATTGAGACATAAATAAGCTGGCAAAGGACGGTGATTAAAGAAGGAAAGTTCAAACTCCTAACATTCTTTTGTGCGTACCAGTGTACTTCATTGAATACAATCTTACCCATATATATTTTGCTACCCTGTATGGTGGAATGGTGCAGCAACATCCGCTCCTTAGAAACTATTGACTTATGGGTAGAAGTGTAACATCTCGAATTAGGGCCTAGTCAGAACAGTGGTTTCGAGACCACAAATTCAAAGTAGAAATAATTATTTTATAATTATTATAAGGTCTATGATATGATTTCATATTTGTGTGAAACTTTCAGGAATTATTAATAAAGTGTTTAATTTGACATTTAGGACTAAATTGCAAAAGTTGCAAAATGTGAGTTCTAGAAGCTTTAACCATGAAATTATCATCGATTATTAATTAGAGGTCCTTAACTAACAATTTGCCCAATTTCTATTTTTATGGACAAAAATGGGCATGTATAAGAAAAAATTGAAAGAAATGCCTTAAGGGCATTTTTTTCATTTGGTTAATAAAAGAATAAAAAGGGAAAAATAAGTCAAAATTGTGTCCATCTTCTCCCACCTTGGCCAAAAACCTCAAAGGTTCCATAGTTAGGGTTTCTTCAACTTTCAACCTCAATAGTAAGTGTATCCTTACCCCGTTTTCAATGTTCTTTATGTTTTTCAGATCCATGAAGCATGAACTAGCTATTTCTACCATTATTTTGAGCTAGGATTCATGTTTAAAAACTTACCCATGTGTTACATGCATGTATTTTGGTGTTTAATGGAGGAATATGAAAGTTTGATGCATGATAAACATCTTTTTTCAAATGATTTTTCATGAAAACACCTAAAAGGTCTTGTTTGTAAAACATGTAAAAATAGGTGTTAAAAATGTGATTTGAGGAAAGATGTGGACTGTTATAAGAGGGAATATGAATTGGCTAGGCTTGGGTGACAAAGAAAATGGACACATTTCATTTTACAAGCTTAGGGACCAAAGTATAAATATGTGAAAGTTTAGGGGAAAAATTGTAATTTTGGCAAAGTATAACTTATTGACTGATTGGAATAATGTGATAATTAAATAAGTGAAATTTGCTATTATAGATCAAGAAAAACAAAGACCGGACCTAAACCGAGTGAAGAACAAGGTTGTGGACTAAATCAAATAGTTAGCTACATTTTTATATCGAGGTAAGTTTATGTGTAATTGATACAACATTTTACTAAACATTTAACACTTAATGTTGCATGAATTGTATATTTGCCTTTGTGAGTATTATTGATGTTGTCCGGCAAAGATTTGAGGCGATGGAAGCCGATTGAACCTTAGGAATACTTAGGGCATAAATATCATGACCTTTGGGTCGATAAGATCCCATGTAAGACCATATTTCGGATATGTCATCGGCATCAATATGTGTTATCCTATGTAAAACCATGTTTGGGACATGGCATTGGCATCGATAAGCGATCCCATGTAAGGCCATGTCTGGGATATGGCATTGGCATCAATATGAGAACATCGTGTAAGATCATAGCTGGGCTATCAACTTCGATATGTGTGATCCCATGTAAGACCATGTCTGGGACATTGCATTGGCATCGATAAGTGGTCCCATGTAAAACCACATCCAGGATATGGCATTGACACACTACTATGTGAATATGGTTTCCTAAGTATCCTTTAGTATTCCAAGTGGTTCAACGGGTAGTCCAAGGATTTGTCAAAGAAATAACGAGGTATGATCATGTTGAAAGAGTACAGGTATGTACGCCAAACTTGTAGTTATTGAGATTAAGAAATGATTAAGCCTTGGTAAGATAAGAATGAACGAATTATGATTTTGAGTTCCAATGAACATTATATAAATCAAATGAGATAGGATATGACTACAATGATTTTCGAGAATAAGATTAATTAAATTATGTTATGTATGTGTATGAAAATGCATATTTTTATTGCTTATTATTTACATGCAAGCTTACTGAGCTTTATGCTTACTCCCTGTCTTTTCAATTTTCTTATAGTGTCACCAAGCTAGATCAGGAATCAAAGGACGTTGGAGGCTCGATCACACTATCAATTGGATCTTTTTAGTATAGTTAGTATCATTATTTTGAGTATGTCATGTATAGGAACTTGGTTATTTTGTTATATGTCATATTTGTCTAGCCAATATGTTGGCTTTTGATGGTGCCATGATTCATTTTGTATAAGGCCATGAGATATGGCTCACAATGAATATTGAGTTGTAAACCTATTCATCTATGCATGTATGTGCCAATTCCATTATGATATGGATATTGGTTGTTGATGGTTGAATGATGATGGCTACTATGTGTGTGTTGGTAAAATGGGGATTGTCATGATATAGAGTCTTATTTTAGTATAATGTGATGAGAAGTTGTCATTCATGAGCTAGGTTCACGAATGTTTAAGTACCTTTGGAGCCATGAATAGGTTGTGAAAATAAGGGTGGTAATTGGCTTGGAAAATAGCCTTAAATTTTTCCACACGGGTAGACAAACGGACATGTGTCTAGACCATGTGTGACACACAAGGGCGTGTGTTCTAGCCGTGTATCCCCTACACCCTAATTAATACAAAACTGAGTGCCTAGTAGTAAACACACGGGCAGAGAAACGGTCATGTGTCTCAGCCGTGTGGAGGACACAGCCTTAGAACATGGGCGTGTGCTCAGGCCGTGTGAAGTCTGCACTTAATTTCAAGAATTTAATTTACCACACGGCCTAAGCACACAGGCCTGTGACTTGGCCATGTAACTCTAATTGTATGATGATTTCATAGTCTGAGAGTTACACGGGCAGAGGACACGGGCGTGTCCCAAGCCACACAAGCGTGTGTGACCACGTGGCCTACCAACTTGGATGTGTGACTTTCCAAAACAAGAAAATTTTCTAAGTATCGAAAAGATTCCGAAAGGTCTTGGTTTAGTCCTGAATCACACCCAATGTATGTTTTGGGCCTCGATGGCCCATATATGAGAAGTTATAGATTTGAATGAAAAGTTTTAAATTGGACGAAAATTCAGGTCTCGATTTTGCATGATTGTGTGAGTTTATGTCCAGTAACGCCTCGTACCTTATTCTGGCGTCGAATACGGGTAAGGGGTGTTATAGTCATATTAGAGTCACGATTTAGTTGATTCTCAGACTAACGTAGCATGTGTATGAGTTTAGCTATACATGCCATACATATATTATGATAGTGTGACGACTCCTGACAATTTTCAATTGTTTTTTCATATAGTAAATGGATCCCGATCGAGCTATGGCAGCTGACATAGAAAGTAACGCACCTGCTCCTACTAAAGGGCCGGTGCCAACTGATAATTGACCTCCCACGATTAGCTAAGAAGGAGGAAAAGGGGCTCGGGAAGCCTTTCACCACATGATGGATGCTTGGTACACGGAGTTCATTTGAGCGAACCCGAACGCTCAACCCCCTCCACCCCCACCTATTCCCCAGCCTATCCCAGTGGCACCCTTTGGTATGGATTTCATGAGACTGAATAGACCTCTGGTAGATATAATTCGAAGCCATGGAGCTGAAGAGTTCCAAGCTAGCATTAACTATGATTCGTAACTAGAAGAGTTTTGGCTCGAAAACACCGTCCGAGTTTTTGAAGAATTGTCATGCACACCGAAAGAGTGCATAAAATGTGTTGTATCACTACTTAGAGATTTAGCTTATCATTGGTGGAAGACACTTGTCTCGGTGTCACCGAGAGAGAGGGTGACATGGGAAGTTTTCCAAGAGGAGTTTTGGAAAAAGTATATCAGTCAGAGATTTATGGATCAGAAAAGAAAAGAGTTTCTTGAGTTGAAGCAAGGTAAAATGACTGTAACTGAATATGAACGTGAGTTTGTGAGACTTAGCAAATACGCTTGGGAATGTGCAAGGGGTTTGAAGACAGATTAAACAAAGACATTCGGATATTTATTGGTATGCTTGAGCTGAAAGAGTTCATTTTGCTCGTTGAAAGAACTTGTAAGGCCGAGGAATTGTCCAAAGAGAAGAGCAAGGCTGAGTCTGAGGCTAGGGACTCATGGAAAAGGTCTACGAGCAAGTTGTTTCAGTCCACATCGAAGAAGTAGTGGGATTTTTATTCTCGCTCCCATGCTTCTGTTGGGCATCTGAACAGAAATAGAGATGAACAATATTCAGATGCTAAGGCCCAGACCACCTTGATTGCTAGTGTTGGCAATGCTCGACCAAGTAGACCGGAGTGTCCACAATGCGGTGGATATCATCCCAGTGAGTGTCGAGGGAGTGACAGGACCTATTTGAAGTGTGGTTCCGTAGACCACTTTATTAGAGAGTGCCCCAAGATGGCAGAAATGGAGAGATATCGGAGTGTAAGATCGAGTAACACTGCTAGTCGAGGTAGACTGCAGAAGAATCTGGGTAATGGAGCGAGCTGCAAGAGTGCCCCTTAAGCGTCTGCTGTGAGACCCGAGGGCAGAGCTCTTGCAAGGACGTCGCCATTTGTGCTCGCGAAGAGGCTTCATCTCCGGATGTGATTACGGGTACATTTTCTATCTATGATGCCACTGTTATTGCTTTGATTGATCCAGGATCTACCCATTCCTATATTTGTATGAAATTGGTGTCTAGTATGAATGTGCTTGTTGAATCTATAGAATTTGTGATAAAAGTGTCAAACCCGTTAGGCAAATATGTGTTAGTTGATAAAGTCTGTAAGAACTATCCTTTGATGATTAGAGGTCACTGTTTTTCGGCTAACCTTATGTTTTTTTCATTTAAGGAGTTTGACTTAATTCTTGGTATGGATTGGTTAACTACTCATGATTTAGTAGTAAATTGTGGAAGAAAATTTATTTAATTGAAATGTGAAAACGGTGATATTCTCTGGGTTGAGTCAGATAGCTTGCCTATAGTGATTTCTTCTATGTCTACTTAGAAGTGTATAAAAAGAGGTTACGAAGCTTAGCTTGCTTTTTTGTTGAATACAAAAGAGTCAGAATTGAAGATTGAGTAATTATTGGTAGTTTTTGAGTATTCGTACGTGCTTTCGAAAGAGTTTCCCAGATTACCTCCAATTAGGGAAGTTGAATTTGGTATTGATCTAGTTCTGGGTACGACACCTATTTCTATTGCTTTGTATAGGATGGCTTCGACCGAATTAAAAGAGTTAAAAGCTCAGTTGCAAGAGTTGATGGATAAAGGTTTCGTGAGACCTAGTTATTCACTGTGGGGTGTGCCAGTTTTATTTGTGAAAAAGAAAGATGGTTCTATGAGGCTATGTATTGATTACCGACAACTCAACAAGGTGACGATAAAGAATAAGTACCCCTCGCCAAGGACAGATGATTTATTTGACCAATTGAAGGGAGCCACAGTATTTTCCACGATAGATTTGAGGTTCGATTATTATCAGTTGAGGGTTAAGGACTCGAATGTTTCAAAAACTGCATTTCAGACAAGGTATGGTCGCTATGAATTTCTAGTGATGCTTTTTGGTTTGACGAATGCTCCTGCGATTTTCATGGATTTAACGAATCGAATTTTCTGACCTTATTTGGACAAATTTGTTGTGGTGTTCATCGATGATATCCTAATTTATTCTCGTGACGAATCTAAACATGCCGATCATCTGAGGACTGTTTTGAAAACCTTGAGAGATAAGCAGCTGTATGCTAAGTTTAGCAAAAGTGAGTTTTGGCTTAGAGAAATCAGATTTTTGGGGCATATTGTGTGGGTGAAAGGATCCAAGTTGATTCGAGTAAGATTTCAGCCGTTGTTGATTGGAAACAGCTAAGAAACATATTCGAGGTTAGAAGGTTTTTAGGCTTAGCCGGTTATTACCGAAGATTCGTTAAATGATTTTCTATGATTGCCTCTCTAATGAAAAAATTGTTGAAAAAAGATATCAAGTTCGAATAGTGAGAAAAGTGCCAACAGAGTTTTGAGAAATTGAAAGTATTATTGACTGAGGCTCCAATATTAGTGCAACTCGAGTTGAGAAAAGAATTTGTGGTTTATAGTGATGCATCCTTAAATGGATTGGGTTGTATACTTGTGCAAGAAGGCAAAGTGATAGCCTATGCTTCGAGGCAATTGAAACCACATGAGAAAAATTATCCTACACATGATTTGGAGCTAGCCGCCATTGTGTTTGCATTAAAGATTTGGAGACATCACTTGTATGTAGAGAAGTGTCAGGTATTCACAAATCACAAAAGTCTAAAATACTTGATGACTCAAAAAGATTTGAATTTATGGCAACGGAGGTGGTTAGAGTTGATAAAAGATTATGAGTTGGTGATTGACTATCACCCATGTAAGGCGAACGTGGTCGCCGATGCCTTGAGTAGGAAATCCTTATTTGCTTTGAGAGCTATGAATACTCAGTTGACTGTGTCCGATGATGGTTCGATACTAGCAGAGTTAAGAGCCAAACCGACATTTCTCCAAGAGATCTGTGAAGCTCAAAAAGGTGACAATGATTTGCAAACCAAGAGAGCTCAATGTGAGTTAGGTGTTGAATCAGATTTTTGGATTGGTTCTGATAGTTGTTTGATGTTCCAGGTTAGGGGCTATGTACCTAGAGATGACGAGCTTATTGGAAAAATTCTTCATGAGGCACATAGTAGTTGTATGTCAATCCATCCAGGTAGTACCAAGATATATAATGACTTGAAGAGATTGTATTGGTGGCCGGGTATGAAAAGTGACATCTCAGAGTTGGTTCCAAAATGCTTAATTTGTCAGCAAGTGAAAGCTAAGCACCAAGTACGTTCAGGTTTACTTCAGCCTCTGACGGTTTTAGAGTGAAAATGGGACCATATTTCTATGGATTTCGTGACGGGTTTGCCTTTGACACCGAGAAAGATAGATGTTGTATGGGTTGTTGCTGATCGATTGACAAAGTCGAATCCTTTTATACTGGTATGTATCGACTATTCACCTGATAAGCTAGCCGAATTGTACATTTCTAGAATAGTGAGGTTGCACAGAGTGCCTTTATCGATTATATGTAACACCCTTAACCCATATCCATCACCAGACTAGGGTTACAAGACATTACCAAACAAAACACAGTTCAAAACAAACATTCTTTACAATTCAAAACCGAGCCTAAATAATCAAATACCATAGTCAAACATATAACTACTTATATATATAACACAATTTATAATCACTCATTGGACCAATGATTTGGCCTTTCTAAACCAAACTACAAGCAAACATTACATAAGCATATGTATTCATATCTCAAATGTCCAAAAATTTAAATCAACAACCTTTAGGTTATCAAATTTAACTCAATAAATCATAACATTTCCATCATTCAATCTATAAGCTAAATAAGTTATCTCATATCTTAACATCAAAACAATATGTCATTTATAGTTATCCAAATGACCCTTTTTCCAAACCATATTAAATCAATAATTTAACCAAAATTCATCGATGAAAAGATGTAGGCAAATGAGAGTTTAGAAGAGTTACCCTTCCACTTCAACATTTTTAACTTCTAAGCAATCAATTTCATTGTTTTCCACTACATGCAGCCGACCTCCTCTCTAGCTTCCATACTCTCCTTCATTCTTATTTCAGTTGAAGAGAATGAAAAAAAATGGACATTATTATGGCCTTGTTTTATTTATTTATTATTAATATACCATTTACTATTTTAATCTTTGTAATTTAATTAGAAACCATATAACATAAGCCCATAACCGTCCATCCCATGATTTAATGGCCAAATTGCAACATAAGGATCCCATCTTTAATTAATCAAAGAAATTAAGCATTTTAACAATTAGAATGTCACTTTTACATTTTATGCGATTAAGACCTTTTAATCAAATTAGACCACCAATCGGTATAATTGAATCAGGAAATTTTCACACATATCAAATAACATGTTGTAATTACCAAAAATAATATTAAAATAATTTTACGACTTCGGATGTATGGTTCCAAAACCACTATTTCGATTAGGGTCTAAATTGGGCTGTTACAACTCTCCCCCTTAGGGATTTTCGTCCCTGAAAATCTTACCAGAAAGTAGATTAAGGATTTTTTCCCACACAATACATTTCAAATTCACACATGGCTTCAGATTTCATTCCTCTTTAAGTTCACAACTAAGATTCTGATTTGTCTTCCACCCTACATCATATCAAGCTGAAACTGCTTATAACTGTATTGAATTACTTTCATTTTTTGTTCAATTTCATTGATGAATTCAAACCCGTGAATCCTTTTTCTCACAAAGCTCTGTCTCGAAACAACAGAGTTCAGTAATTGCAACCATACAATACCTTAGACAATGTCATTTTTATAATCACATGATAGCTTATCAAACAACAATAGTCTTTCTTAGTTGTTTTCAAACTCTAAAACACAGTGACAGGTAAATATTTCGAAAATTTTCAAAACAACCTCATACTCACAACTTACTGTAGTTTCTCCCAAAATTACCATATAAATTTTAGATTTTAATCTGAAACAATGAACACTGACACCATGTGCAAACTGATAGTCTTTGTACGAATAACTCAACTGATTCCTTAAAAGAGAAATTTATACTCACGGAAAGACTTATTCAGATAGTTGACAATAATTCAAATAACGTCTATCTTTTCAATGATGAGAGATAATCCCAATACAAAATTCATCAAATTCTATTTTACAATTACTCATATATCAAAATATGCTGAAGTAGTCCTGAAGACGCTTAACAATTAACTTTAACCTGTTGATAGCTTAGACATTTAAACTTGAGGTCAGAAATTTTATGTTTTATACCCATTATCAATACCACTTTCTCAAATTATCATATATCTTATTACTCCTGTATGAATAGTCTAACAGACACTATGAGCCTCTTACAACAATAGTTATACAATCTTAGAGCTTCTTGGTATACATACTTTATTTCTAAGCAACGAGCAGTTATCAATTACACATTTGAAGTTTTGAATCAAAAATCAATTTATACTGAACCCCTTTTTAACTTATAATTTGATAACACATTTCTATGTTTCACGAATTCACTTAGTTGTATAATTTAACTACTAATCCAGCTAACATATAATCATCCTCTGATAGGATCAGTCATGTATTCATCACTCGTAAAGCACACAAAAATTTATTCTTCAGATCATTCGAAACTATAAACATTTCCCTCGGATAATAATATTTACTTACAGAATCAAAAGTTTTTCGACAACTCGAGCTAGCTTTCTGTGCCAAGTTCAGATCTCGCTCTGCAACGTCAAACATTTTAAACTCTTGTAATCATCAAATATGTCATGTAACTCTTTTCATGCAGCTTTAACAGTATAGAATTCACATGATATCTCTATACACTCTATTATTAGAACACACTTCAAACTGTTCATTGACACATGACTGAAAATCATAAACCTCTTTTTTTTTTCAAATTTGACTGAACTAGAATTGACTTTTCGGTTGACAATATCTTTGTGCAAAAAGAAAAACTTCAACAATTGAACTAACTTTAATTTACCACAACATTTCTCAGATAGAATTGTTCTGATAGATATAATTCTATATTAAATCCTCAAGAATACAAATTCTTTCTCCATACTATCCTTCAATTTAGATATGTGCGTTCAAAGTTTATTTCCAATCCAATGAATAGATTCAAACACATATAACCCAATAACTTTTCAATCAAATAATTTTAGGTCAGATTAAACTATTGAATCAGTCTTTTCAAAGAAATCTTTTCTTCTCGTTAAAAAGGATAACCCAGACATATCATTATATAGATGTCAAAATCATCAAATAGAAATCATAATGTCATAATAAGACTGACGTCTTACCTGTAAGAATAGATAATATCTCAGCTGTTAATAAAGCATTTGAACCCTGAATAAAATCAAATATGATTTGGACAACACCCAATGCAGAAGCACAACTTTTATAACTCTGATAACGGTATTGTAATACTCCCATATTTCAAAACAGAAATTATAATTAATATATATTCATTACCATCAAATGGATATCTCTTATAAATAAACACATAAAATTATAAGAAAACCAAGATAGCGAAGTTTCAACATATGAAGCTATATAGGATTTTTGAAAATTACAACCCATTTAGAATGATAACAATTCCGATGATATCCTAGAAAATTTCCAGAAACAGAATATAATATTCACGTATATTCAAAAGATCAATAGCCAGTAGAAACAAAATATTAGCATCATACAGATTTTACCACCGACTCATATCTACACAATGAAATAAATACTAGAGAAAGACATAACAATGTTGAACATAACCCAAACAGACCAACAATACTTCCGTCTATTAGTATGTTTAGCAAAATAAATACTAGAGAAAGACATAACAATGTTGAACATAACCCAAACAGACCAACAATACTTCCGTCTATTAGTATGTTTAGCAAATGTTCTCATACGATAAGAATTCCTTTTGAAATTAAACAATTACATATATTTCTGAAGATAAATGTACACGTAGAATGCCTAGAAGAAGTCATAGTAACTGCTCGAGTATAACCACTGCACTCAGCCATCAATACAATTCAAATATTATTCAATAGCCTAATTCTATCATCATTAAGTTCATATTATCTCATCAATAACAGAAATCAATTCAGAGAAGTTTCTAGTTAATACTTTCTTTAAATATCATACTTGAATACTTTGTTTCCTCGAATTTAGCTTCTTCGTTAACAGTGACTTTGCATAATACGAATGACCTTTAAAACGATTCAATATTTTTTCTAACATTGTCTTTCCTTGCTAACCCATTCTCTTATCTGACCACATTAGTAATCTTTCAAACACGGACCTCTGTAACTCTATACTCGTTAGCTATTTGATCCAAATCTTATAGATTTCATTATAACATTTTCCTAATAAGGGGGTAAGGGTAGTAAAGCCTTAATTTAACTCGCACACAAATGCACATAACACATACTATCACAAATAGCTAGTTAATTTCTAATTTCACATTCTCAAATCATTTAGTAAACTTTTGCTTTTAATCACTTTTGTTCTTAACACATTTTTCATATGCCAACTCAAATCACTAATTCACAATCAAAGTATTTCAGATAGTAATCATAACTCAAATATCATATCTCATATGCTCATATATTTACAACATTTATCAATAACAACATGTCATACAATTTGATCCTTACCTTTATGAGTTTTAACTCACAATAAACACATTTTCACTCAAACATTTGAGTATTTACTTCTGTTTTATCAGAATTAGCTTGGTTGGAAAACATATCTCTCTCATCAAAATGATTTTTGTCAGATCCGGGAGATATCACACTATCGCTAGTTAACGGTGGCATGTATAGCTAGACTCACATACGCTACAGTAGTCCTAGAGCTGACTAAACCATAGCTCTAATACCAACCAAATGTAACACCTTAAACCCTTATCCATTGCTAGACTAGGGTTACAAGACATTACCAAACAAAGCACAGTTCAGAACAAACATTCTTTACAATTCAAAATCGAGCCTAAATAATCAAATACCATAATCGAACATATAACTACTTATATATATAACACATTTTATAATCACTCATTGAACCAACGATTTTGCCTTTCTAAACCAAACTACAAGCAAACATTACATAAGCATATGTATTCATATCTCAAATGTCCAAAAGTTTAAATCAACAACCTTTAGGTTGTCAAATTTAACTCAATAAATCATAACATTTCCATCACTCAATCTATAAGCTAAATAAGTCATCTCATATCTTAACATCAAAACAATATGTCATTTATAGTTATTCAAATGACCCTTTTTCCAAACCATATTATACCACTTTTCATGCTTTCAAAATGAGTTAATTAAAAAAAACCGAATATACACTATACTTACCACTCCTCATTTCCAAATCATATAACCAACATCACAACATTTTTACCATAAAACATACCTATCACTTAAACTTATAATATGACCAAATATAAATACCAATGTTTACATCATGAACAAGCCATTTTCGCATAGCTATATACATATACAAAATTTCTAAACTGAATATATCAATACTAGCCTATACATGTCGCATAACCAAATGACAAACCATTTATTTACCGAAACGACTATTGGATAGTGTGATGATATCTCCTACGACTTCCAACCTAAGCAAGTCTCCAAAACTCTATAAACAAGAGAAAAATACATGGAGTAAGCTTTGAAAGCTTAGTAAGCTCGTATCTAAAAAAAATATTCTTAAAATAGCAATAATTTCATTACAATGCCATAAGCATGATATGCTATCACACACAACTTTTCTAAATTTTATAACAAGTTCTCATTTCAAATTATCATCATCAATATTATACTACATAACTAGCTAACTGTAGTTTTCACAAGCTTATTCAATTAAATTTTCAGATATCAATTAATTCATATTTTCATATGACCAAATTAGCACATTATGAGAAATAACACATTCAGCTATATATCTTTCTCATATATATATACTCAAATTTATCTTTCATTTATATAGTATTTGACAATATCAGATATGCAACATTATAAACATATCCTATACATTTTTTCATATTTCCTTTACAAATATTCACATTTCATTTCCAAACATTGTATACCTTTCAACGTAGCTAAATCGGAATGTTATTCACTTAATCACTTATTTCTCGGAATGCCCTTTGAACCATTCAGAATCTATAAGGACACACAGATAGCTCGAAAAGCTCATACAACGCCAATGTCCCAGACGTGGTCTTACATGAAATCAAATACGAAGCCGATGTCCCAGACATGGTCCTACACGTAATCACATATCGATGCCACTGTCCCAGACAGGGTCTTACACGTAATCACATATCAATGCCACTGTCCCAGACAGGGTCTTACACGTAAATCATAAGTGGATGCCAATGTCCCAGACGTGATCTTACACGGTAACACATATCGGATCCTATGTCATGACATAGGTATCCTAACTATTCCTATGGTTCGTACGGGCTTTCAGATGTCATCACATTGTCGATGCTTTCTCGTATTCATATATTCTGCTTCTCAAACAATTCAATATCATAATAGCATATACAACTTATTCAAAATACGTATATATTTACATTACCATTCGGCATCGAATTTATTCACACAATCAATGTGCAGTTATAACATGATTTTGTAACGTCTTTTAAAATACAAACTTACCTCGTTCGCAGATGATTATTCCATGACCTTCTCTTTTCCCCGATTTATAATCGATTTGTTTCACGATCAAAACATAATAAATCAATTTGTGAATTAACTCAAATATCAAATCAAGTTCAAACTCAAACCATTCTATCATTTAATTACAATTAGTAAAAATATCTTTATTCCTCACAAATAGTCAACACAAACATAGTCATTATCCATTTCATTCCAATTTGAACAATCATGAATACAGTAGAAATTATAATAGTTCATGAAACCTAAAAGAAAGTCTCAAAGACTTATATATTTGGATAGCATTAAGATACTCTTTAATAAATAACATTAATACACAAATCAAAATATGGTAGTATAATTAGGTATTTAATAAAAATTCAAACAACATTCAAATTCTGCATTCCAACAGCCTAATTGACCCATTGAAATAAACATTAACAATAATTATCAGTTAACTTATTATTGCAGCACATATTAATCACTAATTACACTCTCTTTGACAATTTAAACAACATTAATTAACATTATTATCACCTTTTTCTCTTGTTGTAATAAATGGTCCATTAACCGTCCAAACAATATAACATACGACTATTTATCACTACTTAATCAACTCATTAACTAACACTTAAACCATAAATTCTATAGCATTTACTCTGCTTTTATACTCATTTAATAACTTTAATAACTTTAATAACAGTTACGTTAACCCCTTTAACATTCATATTTTTATACATAAGCTGCAACTAATAAATATCATTAATATAACACCTCAAAAGGCATTCGTTCATATATATGCAGCATCAATCTGGTCTTTTATTATCTTCCCAGATACATTAATAATAGGATCAAAAACACTTTTTCTCAAGTTCGAAACAAAATAAATACATAACTATATATTCATTGACAACTTCAACCATTAAAATAAAAATTTAAAGTCACTCAGACTACATTTATTGACATCTAAACAACAATTTACTTCTGCATTAATATTGTAACAACCCGATTTAGATCCTAATTGGAATGGTGGTTTCAGGACCACGAATCCGACTTAGAAAAATATTTTAAAATTATTTTCTGTGTTTATTTTGTGTGAATTTATATCTGTGAAATTTTCGTGATTTAATTTTATCGTTTAGGTGTCTGATTAAATAAAAGGATTTAATCGCGTAAAATTTAAATTAGGTGGTTATTTCAAAAAGGGGCTAAAGTGCACTTGGCTTTTTAAATGGAAGCCTATATGAAATAAATAAGCCATTAGTAAAATAAGTGGACGGAAAAGGACATTAAAATGTGATAATATTAAGTTTTAAACCAAGGTTAATATGGTAAACTAATATAATAAGTTATTATAACATAAACATATCATAAAAAAATAAGCCATATTCATGTTATTTTTATGTTCTTGCACTGAAACTAAAAAAAAAAGAAAAAGAGAAACCTAGGGTTCGGCTTCATTCAAGCTCAATCAAGGTAAGAGTTTAGCTCGATTTTTGATAATTTCTACGTTTTTGAGATGTTGCTTAGTAATCTTCAAGACCCATGCTTTAATTTTTTATTTGATGAATATTTTGAGTTGTGTCATTGTGGATAGCTTGTTTTTTTGTTGTTTTATGATGAAAAATGAAAGATATGTTTTAGATTAACATGTTTTGTATTGGAGTTTTTGATGATTTTGAGTAATTAGGACTAAATTGCAAAAATAATAATTTGAGGGACTAAAATATGAAATAAATGAAATATATGGACTTGTATGGTAATGGGTGAGATTCGGCCAAACATGAGTACTTTGAAATTTTGCATATTTTGTGTTTTGTGCAATAGGGACTAAATTGTAAAAATTGTGAAAGTCAAGGGTAAAATGGTAATTTTCCCATTTACGTGTTTTTGGACTAAATTGAATGAAAATATGTTTGAATGAGCTTAATTTGAATATGTTTAGATCAAGAACCAAAGAAATCGAATTTGGATCGGGGGAAAGTGAAAGTTGTTGACTAGTCGATTCGTAACGGTTTTTCGTTGACCGAGGTAAGTTTATAAGCAAACAGATGTGTTTAATTGTAGTTTAATATTAAATATGTATGCTGGAATGAAATGTATGAAATTATATACACTATGGCTGAATATGAATAAGCTTGGTTATTACATTCTGAGTTTGTTTTGGCCGAGTTACGACGTTCAAAAGCCCCGTATGAACCTTAGGAATAGTTAGGATACATATGTCATGACATAGGATCCCGATATATGTGTGCGAGTAAAACCATGGTATCGATATGTGATTCCGATATATGTGTACGAGTAAGACCTTGTCTGGGACAGTGGCATCGATATGTGATTACATGTAAGACCACGTCTGGGACGTTGTGTAACACCCCTAACCCGTATCCGTCACCGAATTAGGGTTACAAGACATTAACTAACCGAGAACAAAATAATTTTGCTTTTTCAAACATTCACAAATTATAGACATATCATTTTAACATTATACGAATTATACAACTAATTTAATTTTAAACATATCTTATAAAACATAATACAACATACAAATCATTATACAAGTCAAATATAATGTACTTTTAAGCATAAATACATTTGAACCAACTCATATAATAAGCCAACATCATCTTGAACAATTATGCACTTCCATAATCTATCTTAACATAAATGCATAAAACTCATGATTATTCTTTAGCAAATTCACATATAAGTATTTTAATAGAAATTGACAAAAGTTACTATTCATTTGGTCAATTTTCATCTCATTAACTAAATAGGCACATACCTATCATCATTTTTCCTTTCAACTATTTTTCATCACAAAAAAATATACAACCGCACATGGAAACATGTATAAACATCCCATAATTTCCATTTTCTAAATGCACCATTCAAATATATTTTACCTAAGCCAACCCTAACCGAAACAATTCATTATGCCATGAAATTTTATACATACAATGATCATTACATCAACCACTTCCAAATTTACTAACATCATTAAACCATTTTCAAACATACAACGTTTATCACATAAACCATTCATGTATAATATATAACATCATAACTAAAAGTGAGCTCAAACCATAACCAAAGTATGACCGAAATTATCATGGAAATTAAGACATTTTCGCATGGCTCAAGTTATACATATTCAAGGTCGAACAAAATACATATTAGCCTATACATGCCATAAGTTCGAAAATAAACTTTTAAAAGCACCGAGGTTGTTGATAGTGTAGATGACTTCAATAACGATCCCCGAGCTCATAACTTACAATCAAAATCTATAAAACAGAGTAACCAAAAACACACAGAGTAAGTTAACTTAGCTTAGTAAGCCTTAAGCAATTATCAACTCAATAATATAAATATCAACTTTTCAAAATCTAAATAAACTAATCTACTAAATCAATGAATTTTAAATTTTAACTTAACAAATCCAAAACCACACATGATTATCATATCTACCATTTTGGCCGAATACTTATAAGATTAGCATTTTGCAATTTTTCATACCACTTTCAAAGTCAAATATCATTATAAATTAAAAAATATACTTTTACACATCTATACAAGCTCACAAAACACATTTGACTTCATATACCATCATCATTTATTTAGCAGAATATGCAAGATCAAACATATCTTTACATATATATACATACCTATGTGGTCGAATTTACAAGTTCAATTGGAACACCACATAAATACTTACCTATATGACCAGATATACCAAGTACATTATATCATTTCATAAGTACATACCTATAAGACCAAATATACAAGGTTCAATATATCATCACATATGGTTGATTATACGAAATTCAATATATCATCACATATAGCTGAATATACAAATTCAATATACCATCACATATGGCCGAATATACAAATTCAATAAATCATCAC
This sequence comes from Gossypium hirsutum, assembly GCF_007990345.1. Taxonomy (NCBI): domain Eukaryota; kingdom Viridiplantae; phylum Streptophyta; class Magnoliopsida; order Malvales; family Malvaceae; genus Gossypium; species Gossypium hirsutum. Next base: position 103,820,386 of record NC_053429.1, on the reverse strand, counting down.
ATATGGCCAAATATACAAATTCAATATATCATCACATATAGCCGATTATACAAGGTTCATATAGCTCAATTTTCTTGTTCACTTACCACATCAACATGAATTCTTTGAAATATAGACTTGAAAATAAAATCGCCGGCGTAAAGCTTGCTAGGCATAAGCTTGAATCACACACCGGCACAAGGCCTGCTAGACCCAAGGTTTGATAATTATTCACCGGCACTAAGCCTGCTAGGCACAAAGCCCAATCAAAGTCACCAGCACAATGCTTGCTAGGCTCGAAGCTCGAATATCATGATTATAAAATCATTCCATAACAGTTCATATATCGAATCGTCCAAATATTCCATGTAATTCGTACAAACTTTCAGAGGTTTAAACTCAGTTGAATAAAACTCAACCACATTAATTCAATGATAAATCACATTCGATTATTATACTAATAAACTATAAAATTTGAATCATCATATTAAAACATTCTATGTTCAAAATAAACGATGTCTAATTGCTTAAACACTTACCTCGGATATCGACGGACGTTATAAATCGGCTATTCAATTATTTTTGCTTTTCCTCGATCCAAGTCCGATTTCTTTTGTTCTTGATCTATCTAATTCCAAAATAACCTCATGTAAACACAATTTTATTCAATTTAACCCAACAACACATAAATGGGAAAATTACCATTTTACCCCTAATGTTTCATTCTTTTACAAATTAGTCTTAATTGCACAAAACACAAAATACACAAAATCTCACCACATCATAGCTAGGCTGAATTTTCCTTATGCCAATACTAATCCATATATTTAATTTATTTATCATTTTAGCCCTTCAATTTTATTATTTTTGCAATTTAATCCTAATTACTCAAAATCATAAAAAACTCCAATACAAAACATATTAATCCAAAACATATCTTTCATAAATTATCATCAAACATCACAAAACACAAAAAGTCATCAATGGCATAATTCAAAATTTTCACAAAAATTAAAAATCCAAGCATGGGTCGGGTAGTACTCGAAGCAACGATCTCAAAAACGTTAAAATTATCAAAAATCGAAACCAAACTAACCTTGAATAAAGCTTGAAATTGGCCGAAAATCACAAAAAATCTTGTTTCTTTTTTTTTTATCAAGTTTCAATGATAAGATATATAATGAATATAATTTTATTTTATATTTTAAGATAATATATGTTAACATTTAACATATTTTACTTATTTATCCTTTAATAATAAAATAGAAAACCATTATAAATATGGGCACAACTGTCATCACAAAGGCTTATGGTTTATTTTCAACATAAACACTCCAACTTAAAAAGCCACTAACAATTCAACCCTTATGCTTTAATCTATCAAGTTTTCAATTTACGCGATTAAGTCCGTTTATTTAATCGGACACTCAAACAATAAAATTAAATCACAAAATTTTCACGGATACTAATTCACACATAATAAACATGAAAAATAATATTTAAATATTTTTTGACTTGGATTCGTGGTCTCGAACCACAGTTTTGATTAGGGTCTAAATCAGACTGTTACACGTTGGCATTGTACGATACATGTGTGATTATCCGAGTGTCCTACCCAATTTCATATGGTTCATCAGGCATCGATAAGTGGGGAAAAAATATGTAAAATTAGCTAAGCGATCAGGTATGTATTGGTTTAATATTTATTTGCAACAAGGTAAGTGAGTGTTATGATATTAGTTACAAGCATGTGTAACATGAATGAAAAATATATGTGTAAAATGTCTTGTGTATTCGGCCTTATGGGCAAGAAGTATGACCCTTGTTGGTATGGTTTTATTTTCGCATATATATAATGATCTTGCATATACGGTTACTTAGTTAATGTGTGTATATACATTTTATCTTGATTTAAAAGCTTATTTATACAAAGGTATGTCTATTAGGTTTTATATTAATAATTTGGCTTTTGAAAATTGAACAATGATTTGATGACTTAATCTTGAGAACATTTGGCTAAGGTAATGGATATATGTGTTCAGGTATATTATTATTGAAGTTGAAAGTTGAGAATAAGCTCGATATGGATATTGTAATTCGGTTGGTTAAAATAAGTTGATTATGTTATCGGTTTGTTTGTTTGCTTATGACTTACTAAGCTTAAATAGGTTATTGTGTGTACATTTTTCTTTGTTTTATAGATTTTGGATTCGAGTTACAAGCTCAGGGATCGTCAGCAAAGTCTATCACACTATCTACAGCTTCGGTATTTAAATAATCAATCTCATATTATGGCATGTATAGGCTCGATTTTGTTTTGAAATAATGAACTTCGGTTTTGTATTAAGGCCATGCGAAAATGGCTTAATTTCTAAGATTTACTTTGGTTATGCTTGGTTGTAGTTTGAGTTCGTTTCGGTAATAGTGTTATGTGCTATGAAGAAATGATGTTCATGATAGGTGGATCATGTTATGGAAATGATAAATTATTTTTGGTCGGTTATATAGATGATTCGGCTAAGGTAAACATAGAATAAGGTATATGTGTATGTGATGGGCGTATGTGTTCAATGTAATATGTGTAATTCGGCAATACATGTTGGCTGAGTCTTAACCTAACATGAGTAGATTTAGTTTGGTTGTTACATGGCAGTAAAATTCATGATTTGTTTATATGTCCATTTGTGGTCAATGCCTTACTATTGCAAAGTATAAATTGAAATATGAGTTAGTTGAAAATTATATGCTAATGTATTATAAATTCGTATAAAAGATAAAGGTATATAGGATGGTTATGACTAACTTGTAATTTTTCATATGTTTATATAAATATTTATGCATATGATAATTTGACTTAATTTGTTTCACACATGATATGCAAGATTTATGTTTGAGTGTATTTATATGTGATTTGTGCCTTGTAATGATAAATATAATCTCCTTAGTTGACAAGTGTATTCGGTCAGACTTAGTAGATTGTAGATCAATGCTTAAATTTAGATATCATGAATGTGCTAAATAAGTTTGGTCTCAAACGTTAATAAATAAACCCAAGTGTAAGTTGTTTGAATGGTAACCATTATTCGGTTATTGAGCATGTGCTCTTAGACATGTTGGTTGGCATAGGTAATAGAGTACTTTTAGGTGATGTGTATTTATAAAATGATTAAATTACTAAGGCCAAATGTATATGATTTAATGATTTAAAATAAATATGTAAAGTCTTTAATGATTAATATCTTAAATGGAGTGAGTGATAATGTGTAGTTTGTGCCGAATGAATATACTAATTTGAACATAAGTGCAAAACTTGCAAGTTTCAAAATTGATCTAACTTAAGTTGCATATGATAGTAATTTTATTTATATGTATTATGGCTTAATAAATTACATGAATATGCGTATGATAATTGGTGGTGTATGCATTATTTTATAAGTGATTTAATATAACGTCTGACTATGTTGTCGACGATTATTGTTGTATAAACATGTTTATATACGCATTATATGCAGTAAGTGTTAGTTTGAAATTGATATGATATCTGTTTTCAATGTGCTAAATAGTATATGTACAGAAATGTAAGTTAACTATATGTTTTTTCTTTTTGTATACATAATGGGTTGGATTTGGTTAAAGTTTTATTAAAATTTGTATTTGCGCATTTGTTCGATAATGTCTCATAACCCTATTCCGGTGACAGATATGGGTTAGGGGTGTTACATTTTATTGGTATCAGAGCTACAGTTTAGTCGGTTCTAGGACTAACGTAGCGTGTGTGAGTCTAGCTATACATGCGATAATTATATAATGCGATAGTATGATGACTTCTGACATTTGAAATGTGTTTTCACATAGTAAATGGATCCCGACAGAGCTGTAGCTAATGATGTCGAGAGTGTAGCGCCTACTCCTACGCAAGGGACAGCGCTGATTGATTCTCGACCGATTTTGAGTAACCAAGAAGGAGAGACTAGATAGGCCTTTTACCAAATGATGAATGACTGGTTTACTCAGTATATCTAGACCAACTCGGCTACAAAACAACCTCCACCCCGACTAATCCATCTTCGATACCTGTTGTACCTCAAGTAAGTGATCCGTTAAGATTGTATAAGCCACCTGTTGATAAAAACAGAAAATATGGGGCCAAAAAATTTAAAGCTACTGATGATGATGATGCTGAGCGAGCTGAGTTTTGGCTTGATAATACTATCCGTGTGTTTGATGAGCTGTCCTGTACCCCAGATGAATGTTTGAAGTGTGTCATATCTTTGCTTCGAGATACAGCATATCACTGTTAGAATACCCTAGTATCAGTGGTTCCGAGAGAGTGAGTGACCTGGGGTACTTTCAGACTGAGTTTAGTAAGAAATATATCAGACAGAGATTTATTGATCAAAAGTGAAAAGAATTTCTGGAGCTGAAACATGGTCGGATGACCGTGAAAGAGTATGAGCGAAAAATCGTGAGACTTAGTCAGTATGCCCGAGAGTGTGTTTCTACCAAAGCCATAATGTGTAAAAGATTCGAAGATAGGTTGAATGAAGACATTAAACTGTTACTTGGCATACTTGAGATAAAAGAGTTCGTAGTATTGGTTGAGTGTGCCTGTAAAGCTGAAGAGCTTCAAAAAGAGAAGAGAAAAGCTGATTTTGAAGCTAGAGACTCGCGTAAGAGATCATTCAGTAAGTCAGTCCAGTCTACACCAAAGAAGTTCTGAGATGATTTCAATTGTTCTAGAGCCACTCCGGGTTACTCCATACGGGAGCAGAATAGGCCACCTGCGAGCTAGAGAGCTACCTCAGTAGCTAGTGTAGGGAATGTCAGATTAAATAAACCTGAGTGTAAACACTGTGGTAAATGACATCCCTGCAGTTATAGATTGCATGATTGGGCCTGTTTTAAATGTGGATTGACAAATCATTACATTCGAGATTGCCCAGGGTTAGCTGAAGAAAATCTAGTATAGAACACGAGATGGGATAATACTGCGGCTCGAGGTAGACCACCTAGAAATGCGGGTAACACGAGTGGTAGTTAGAGAGGAAATAAAGATATTACAGTTAGATTGGAGGCTCGTGCACCCGCTAGAGCCTATGCTATTCAAGCGCGAGAGGAGGCTTCATCCCCAGATGTTATTACTGGTACATTAACTCTTTATAATACTAATACAATTGCATTGATTGATCCTAGTTCTACTTATTCTTATGTGTGTGAGACATTAGCATTCAACAAGACTCTGCCTGTTGAGTATACTGAGTTTGTGATTAGAGTGTCAAACCCCTTGGCCCGGTGTGTTATGGTTGACAAACTGTGTAAGAATTGTCCCTTAATGGTTCGAGATTCGTTCTTTCCGGTTGATTTGACACTGTTTCCATTTGAAGAGTTTGACATAATTTTGGGTATAGATTGGTTGACTTTGCATGATGCTGTTGTAAACTCCAAAAGGAAGACTATTGATTTACATGCCAGAATGATGCGATTATCTGGATTGAATCTAATGATCTGAATGGGTTACCAGCATAATTTCTTCGATGCTAGCTAAGAAATATGTAAGAAAAGGGTGTGAAGCTTATTTTACCTATGTGCTTGACAGTAAAGTGGCTGAAAGAAACATTGAATCAGTACCTATTGTATGTCTGTATCCAAATGTGTTTTCTGAGGAATTACCGGGTTTGCCACCTATTCGGGAGGTAGAGTTTGGTATTGAGTTAATGCCTGGACAACCCCAATATTTATAGCTCTGTACAGAAAAACACCTACAAAATTAAAAGAATTGAAGGCTCAGTTGCAAGAATTGACAGATAGAGGTTTCACATTACCGAGTTTCTCTCCGTGGGGTGCACCTGTGTTGTTTGTGAAAAAGAAAGACGGAACTTTGAATATGTACATCGATTATAAACAACTTAATAAGGTGACTATAAAGAATAAGTATCCATTGCCACGGATTGATGATCTGTTTGATCAACTGAAAGGGGCTATAGTGTTTTTGAAGATAGATTTGAGATCAGGCTACTATCAGTTTCGAGTTAAAGATTCAGATATACCAAAGACTACCTTCCGAACGAGGTACAGACACTACGAGTTTTTGGTTATGCCTTTCAGACTCACTAATGCACCTACTCTTTTCATGGATTTGATGAATTAGATTTTAGACCGTATCTGGATAGGTTTGTGGTTGTGTTTATAGATGACATTTTGATCTATTCCCGTGATGAAACTGGACATGCCGAACATTTGAGACTTGTGTTACAGATTTTGCAAGATAAGTAGTTGTATGCGAAATTCAAAGAATGTGAGTTCTGGTTAGGTGAAGTCAGTTTTCTGGGTCATGTGGTATCAGTATCAGGTATTCGGGTTGATTCAATTAAAATTTTAGCTATACTTGATTGGAAACCTCCGAGGTATGTTTCTGAAGTCTGAAGCTTCCTAGGACTTGCTGGTTATTATAGATGGTTCGTGAAAGGTTTCTCTATGATTGCAGCCCCAATGGCAAAGCTATTGTAGAAAGATGTTAAGTTTGAGTGGTTAGAGAAGTGCCAGAAAAGCTTAGATCAGTTGAAAACTCTATTGACTGAAACAGCAGTGCTAGTTCAACCAGAATCGAGTAAAGAATTTATTATTTATAGTGATGCATCATTAAATGGATTGGGCAATGTATGGATGCAAGAAGGCAAAGTTATAGCTTATTCCTCGAGACAGTTAAAGCCACATGAAAAGATTTATCAGTCACACGACCTAGAGTTGGCAAATATTTTGTTTTCGTTGAAAATTTGGTGTCGCTATCTGTTTAGTGAAAAATGTCATGTTTATTCTAATCATAGAAGCCTAAAATACTTAATGACTCAGAAAGATCTGAACTTGAGACAACGTCGATGGTTAGAATTGCTAAAAGACTACGAGCTTGTGATTGACTATCACCTGGGAAAGGCTAATGTTGTTGCTGATTCTTTAAGCCAAAAATAACTATTTTCTTTGCGTGTAGTGAATGCACATATGGCTATGTCTGACGACGGTTCGATAGTAGCTGAATTGAAGGCTAGGCCATTGTTTGTTCAACAAATTTGTGATACCCAGAAGGTTGATAATGAGTTGATAGCAAAACGAACTCAGTGTGATACATATGCTGATTCAGAATTCAGAGTTGATGTTGATGACTATTTAATATTCAAAAATCGAATATGTATTCTGAGGAATTCAGAGTTGATTCAGATGATTTTGAATGAAGCTCACAGCAGTCGATTAGCTATTCACCCAAGTAGTCTTTGTATAATGACCTGAAACAACTTTACTGGTGGCATGGTATGGAACGAGACATTTCTGACTTCGTTTCAAAATGTTTGATCTGTCAACAAGTAAAAGCCGAGCATCAGGTACCTTTAGGATTACTTCAACCGAATATGATACCTGAATGGAAGTAGGATAGAGTTGCGATGGATTTTTTATCTGGTTTACCATTGACACCGAGCAAGAAAGATGCAATTTGGGTTGTTGTAGATAGGTTGACTAAATCGGCTCATTTTGTTTTGATATGTACAGACTACTCACTGGATAAGTTGGCTGAATTATATGTCTCTCAGATTGTGAGATTACATGGTGTGCCTATATCTACTGTTTCAGATAGAGATTTAAGGTTTGCATCGCGATTTTGGAAGAAACTGCAAGATGCTCTAGGTATGAAATTACATTTCAGTACTGCTTTCCATCCACAAACAGATGGCCAGCCTGAGCAAATTCTTCAGATACTTGAGGATATGTTGAGGTGTTGCATTCTCGAGTTTGAAGGTACGTGGGAACGATACCTCTGATTAAATTTGCGTATAATAACATCTTTCAATCGAGTATCAAAATGGCACCTTATGAGGCTTTATATGGTCGTAAATGTCGTACGCCATTGTACTGGACTGAGCTCGGTGAAAATAAGATACACGAGGTCGACTTGATAAGAGAAACTGAACAAAAAGTGAAAGTAATTCGTGAAAGTTTGAAAGAAACATCGGATCATCAGAAATCTTATGCAATATTCGGCCAAAGGTAACAAGGGAGGTACATTTGAAAGAAGAGTAAAGGACGAATAGGGAATCAGTAAATGAAAGGAAGGGCAGGAACAAACCAAGATGGAACAAAAACGAAAATGAGCGATACAAGCATAACCCCTAGCTCAACTAAGCCACCAAATGTGAAAACAAAATTGCCAGAAACCAAAAACTAGAGAGATAACCTAGCTCAGTGGAAATTCTTGAGTAGCTAGCAAACCAATTCGGCACTAACTCTTTCACACTTCAAAATCCCCCATTTTCCTCCTAAAATCCTTCCATCATAACCTCCTCAACCACAAATTCAAACTTCACTCAAATCAGCAGTGTTTCAGTCATCCTCAACTTCCCACACGCCAAAGGCAGCAAAATAAAACACTCATTGGACAAAGTAGGTTTAACATCCCGAAATAAGGCCTAGTCAGAACAGTGGTTTCGGGGCCACAAATCTGACACTAAAATATTTATTTTATGATTATTATGAGGTTTAGAATATGATAATATGCATGTGTTAAAGTTTCATGAAGAAATTCTATGCGTAAGGTGTCCAATTTGAAAATAAGGACCAAATTGAATAAATTCTAAAACTTGGATTCTAGAAGAAATTTTCATGAAATTTCTTTAGATTATTAATTAGACGCCCTTAAAGAGAAATTTTCCCAATTTCTAAATTTTTGGACAAAAATGGGCATGTATGGATAAAATTTTAAAGAAAGTGCTTAAGGGCATTTTGGTCATTTGGCTAATTAATGAAATAAAATGAGAAAATAAGCCAAAAATCAGCTTATCTTCTCCACCTTGCTGCCTAAATTTGAGAGCCACCATAGCTAGGGTTTCTTCACTTTTGAAGCTTAATGTAGGTGCTTTCTAACCCTGTTTTTAATGTTCTTCGTATTTTTGAAATCCCGGTAGCTTACTCTCTCCATTTCTACCCATATTTTAAGTTAGGGTTCATGTATGTAAAGTGACCCATGTGTGACATGTTTATTCTTTGATGATTTATGGAGGAATATGAAAGTTGGATGTGTGTTAAATATCTTTTTCTAGGTGATTTTCATGAAAAAACCCTAAAAGGACCTTTTTGTAAAAGGTGTAAAATAGGTGGTAGAAATGTGAAATAATGGAAAAATGTGGGCTGGCATAAGTGGAGAGAACATTCGGCTAGGCTTGGGTAATGTAGAAAATTCGTGCATTTCATTATACAAGCCTAGGGACCAAATTGTAAATAATGTGAAAGGTTAGGGGCAAAACAGTCATTTTGTCCAGAGGTTAAATTTAGAATCGAAAAGAATAATGTGAGGTATTAATGATTCATTTTTATTGTTATAAACCCCAAGGAACAAATTCTGGAGGTTGATCAAGGAAAATGAAAGGTTTCGGAATAACTGAGACGGGTACCAGGTAAGTTCGAATAACTTTAAGTAAACTATTAATATGCCTAATTATATATGTTATGAATGTATGATAATTGGTTCTAATGATGGCATTAGAATCCATGAAATGTGTTAATAATAATGATATGATAATAAATGTCCCGGTTGAAGTCAAGGAAAATTAGATGGATAAACCATGGCTTACATGACCTGAGATCCTGCATGTGTTGCAGAAAAGTATTCAGCCCGGACGGGTAATCCATTGATCTCAATATAGAAAGGATCTAGCCCAGACAGGTGTTCCTTGATTGATCGAGCCTCCCAGAGAATATGTGTGCATTGTGGATTTAGTCCAGATGGGTAATCCAATTAGGGTTTGAATTTAGCCTAGACTAGTAATTCAGATCCGAGATCATTACGGGTGATTGTCGCTACAAGGGATTTAGCTTGGACTGGTAATCCCGCCGTAAGATGTGAGGCTCATGGGAGTGTGTACTTGAGATGATTGCTCTTATGATTTGACAGTAAATGGATAATCCATTGAGATTTCTGGTAAACTCAACGTGATTAACTTGAGTTATAAAAATCAAAATGTTGAATGATGAGCTCATCTAAGACAAATTACATGGTGCATTGTTATGCGACTAACTTGTTGATTGAGTGTATATGATAGGGAAACCATTTCATGCTTGTTCGTTATATTGTCTAATATGGTTGTATGCTAATTAATCGGTATATTGTCTAATATGGTTGTATGCTAATTAATCGGTAAGTTTACTTTCTTGTTATTTGGGCTTACTAAGCATGTAAATGCTTACCCTTCTCTTTTCCCTGTCTTACAGAGCTCGTGGACTCACGAAGACTGGAAGACGGTTGGAGAGTCAACACACTATCATCTTGTCTGGCTTTGGTACATAGATACTCTTATTTTGTTCAATGGCATGTATAGGGCTTTTGTTATTTTGTTATATGTGTCATTTGATTAGCCAATATGAAGGCCTATAAAAGTATACATATTCACTTATACATGGCCATGGGAATTGGTTTATTTTGATGTAGGTTACGATCTACAAATTTGTGCATGTTTATGTCCAAATGTTCTTGTGATGATTAAATATGGTGTACTACAATTAGTCATATGTAACATGACCAAATCAGATGGAGTGGGTAGGCCACAATTTGGCAATGACTTAAAATAACGAGCCAAGCTTAATTGAGTTACAAGTCATAGAAATCCTTAATATAAAGGGGATAACTTAGCATGTATAAAAACCGATGAGATAAGCTTTACATGCATTTAGGTATATTAAGGTCATTTAAGAGTATAATTAGACTATGTCAAGTGTTATTGAAAACTATAAGTGGATATGCATATTAGAGGGTTATGATCACGTGGTTTGCATGATGGGTTTTAAATATTTATAATTACTTCTTGAACTAACTATTATCACGATGTAGGCAAGTGTACCTATCGAGCAGTAGTATAGTTTTAGCAAGACCGGATTATCGAACCCATAGGAACTAAAAGTACTAGTAATGACTATCTTTTTATTATCTAGCCTAAGAACAAAGAGGTTTTGTTTTAACTAACTAATTATCTAAACTAAGAACGCACAGAGAAAAGAAGTATGGAATTGCTTTTGGGGAAAATCGATTGACTTAAGACAATACCTAAGGAAAAATCCACCTAGACTTTACTTGTTACTCTGGCTCTGAATCGAAAGATTTATTCATTCAACTTATTCCTTAGAGATCCCTAAGTTATGTTATTATCCCTATTCAAGACTAATAACGTCTAATCCCTAGATTGAATAACCGAGACTTTTCTCTAATTAACACTCTAGGGTTGCATCAACTCGATCTATGGATCCCCTTATTAGGTTTCACCCTAATCTGGAAAAATCTTGTCACCCTATTTCTAGGCGCACAATCAACTCCGCTTAACTATGACAAATGTACTCTTAGACAGGGTCTATTCCTCCTCTCAATAAGAGCTTTTCTTGAATCAGTATCCTGGGATATTAAAACAAGAATTAAGAACACATAATTAATAACAAGTTAAATATTTATCATACGATTCAGAAAATAATAACAAGATTCGTCTTAGGTTTCATTCCCCTTAGGTATTTAGGGGTTTTAATTCATAACTAAATAAGAAAACATCTCAGAAGAATAAAGAATACAAAACATAAAAAAACCCAAAACTCCTGAAGGGAAATTGAGGAGAGATCTTCAGTCTTGATGATGAATCCGGCTTCTGAGATGGATCAATTGGCTTCCTTGGAGTAATTTCTTACCCCCTATTCTCCGCCTCCTTTTTCTTCCTCCTCTAGGGTGTATTTATAGGCTTTGGGATGCCTAGAAGCCCTTAAAATTAGCCTTTTCAGAATTGGACTCAACTTGGGCTCGGCAGGGACATGCCTGTGGCACACGCCCGTGGTCGATTACTTAAGGCTGTGTTCGAGCCTGCCAAATTGACACGGCTGTGTGGTCTGCCCGTGTGAGGAGGTCTAGGTCGTGTTGATTTCGTTCTTTGGCCATTTTCTCCATTTTTGGCCCATTTCTTGTTCATTTCACTCTCCTATGCTCTCCTAAGTATAAAACATGAAATTAAAGCATTAGGAGCTTCGAATTCACCAATTCTAATCAGAAATCATCCATAGAATGTATTAAACATGGGGTAAAAATATGAATAATTTACGGTTTATCAAATACCGCCACTCTTAAGCATTGTTTATCCTCAAGCAAAATTCTCAACTCATAATCAAAATAAATTCTTCTCAAGTTATAATTTCTATCGAAAATATCTCACATTAATCCATAAGTAATCATACATTGAGAATTCAACTAAAAGGACATAAAAGTTCCAAACATTCCAACTCGAGCATTTTATTCATGCAAACATAGGTGTCTCCCCTCATCTAAGTAATTACCTTTGATTTAGAATATCACAAAGTTTTACATCCTCATTAAAGATTCACCCAAATCACTCGAGGTGTTCAAGGATAATAAATGAAGCACTCAATAGTCAATAATGAAAAGTCATTACCATAGGCTTGCATGAAAATCAAATCTCCACCACTATAATTTAAGGTGATACATCAATCAAAAGGTCTTTAGAGGGTTGTAATGAGGCTTGGTTAGAGGGTGTAGTCACAAGCTGAAAGAAAGAGTTAGAATCGAGATTGAATTGAAAAATTACCTAACTAGAAAAAGAGTTAATCTTCACTTGCGTACAACAGAGCTTCTTCTCAGAATATAAAATTACAGATATGTATACATAGTTTTTTTTTTAAGAACAAGTTAAATAATATAGACTAACTGTTAAGAACAAAACATAGCTAAGCAATCCATTCAACTCAAATCTCGACAAAAATAGGGATTAATTTAGTGTATTAAAACAATAATGGGTTAAAGGTTAATATTAAGGGTAATACAAGAAATGGCTTGTTAGGCTTAAGGGGTTTACTAGGGTTTAATCGTGAAGGTAGGCTTTTCATGGCATGAGTGGGTTAATCTTAAGTGCCTTAATCATTTTGACATATCAAATCAAATGGTGTGGTCTCGACATGCATAATCAAGCAAGTTTTAGAATAACAGTTCAATACTAACGCACTCAAAGCAATAGTAAAAGTGAGCATGAAAGAATTAATAGATGTTCAAAAGTCTCAAAAATCTCACAAAAATTATGCCTTTTTGATGTTTATGCTTGTGAATTCCAATTCAAAGTAATAGCTAAACATTGGGGAAATAACCTAGGATTTTGAATTCTTAAAAATTAACTCATCATGCTTAATTCTCTAATGTCTTAAAGTTTAAACAATCAATGTATAAATGCCTATGTTTTAATTTAAGATATATCAATCAAAATCATAAATCAATTAAAATTTATCCTAAATATGATATGAGAGCTTTTTAAGAGAACAAGGCAATCATTCAGGGATTTTTCAAATAAGGAATGAATGCCCCCCACTTAAGATGTACATTGCCCTCAATGTACAAAGATAGGTATTATAGAATATAAAAATAAGATAGGGAGATAAGTGAAACTTCCTGTATGATGAATTCCTCAAACTAGAGTTTTGGAAAGTGATTGGTTTGAGAGTGAAGGAGGATACTCCGGCGGTCGTAGAGGTTCATTAGTCCATAAGTCCTGCGCCAAAAGAATATTATATCTAGTGATAGCTATGGTCGTGGTCGATCAGGACATGGCAATCGTGGAGAACCTTTCCTGGTGGAGTTTTAGTTCCTATGTGACAATGAGCTTAGGAGCTTTATATAACTGTGATAAAATTAGGAACTTTTTAGGGGATATTAGGAAGAATAATTACTCAAAAAGGAATAACTGAAATTAATACTTAAAAATAAAATTTCTAAAATCTAATAAAAATAAAATGTAGTTTCAATAAAAATTAAAAACATAAAATAATAAAAAAATATTTTTAAACATCTTCATCGCTGGATGGTTCGCGAGCTGGGACTGGCGATGAGATGTGGAGGTGCTCACAAATCTGCTCTAGAGTAGCATCAATGTTGTTAAATTGTTGAAAACACTGTTGCTCGAATCGGGTGAGGCGCTCAGAGATGTCAACATATGAAGCCGCCGCATGAATTGGACGAGAGGGTGGTGGCAATTGAGTTGGTGGGTCCTCGTGCTACGGGGGGAAATCATCAGGAATTTCCTCGTAGACCTCCTCCTCGGTAGATTGGGTGAGACGATACTGGGGAGGGTAGGTTCCTCGGTGCCTCTCGATCATCCTCATGCTAAGGATGCTCGAGATACCTTGTGGAGTCATTTGGCCGATGAGGGTGAGGGATGATTCTTGGGCTGCAGTGTCGAGGAGCCTGAAGTGTCGCCCCAGTCGAGTCACGTAAGGGCCAATGGAGATGACCCCCTTCCTATGCCGCTCTGTCTGGTGTTGAATCGCGAGGGCGATGAAATAGGCAAGGTCGATGATGTGCCTTTGCAACATGCACCATAAGAAGTAGACATCATGGGTGTTGATGACGGTAATGCTCTCTCGCCTCCCTGTAATTGTGTGAGCTAAAATAGCGTGTAAGTACCTCAGGGATAGTGGGAGAACTGATGCCTTGGAGCAGCTAGGATTGTAGGAGGCAATGCTAGGGGCCAAAGTGTGCTAGCACTTTGAGGGAGAGAAATGTAGGTGGTGACTGAGAGCATTTTGTTCATTCTCCTCCTTGAACTCCTCCGTATATAAGCCTAGTGCATCACCAAACTCTGGGACGCTTAGCTGGCAGACTAATTAGCCTAGGCGAAACTGTACCGTGTCGGGATCATTGTAGTTCGTCATTATGGTCTGGAGATTGAACGTTGAGCATAGTTCCATCGCGAGCTCGAGGTATGTTAGTTCGATGATCCTAAAGAAGAGCTCACAAGGGTCGGTTGTTAAAAGGGCCCGAATCGCATTAGCCATCTGAACTTGTTCTATGGCAGCCCAGTTGATGCAGTGGCCCACAATTAAAGGTCGAGCCCGAAGTATTTGGAACAGTTCTTCCTGGGGCCCTCGGGGGAACTGTAGGAGAGGGTGACGAATTTTTGCGGTTGGACCTGCGGAAGAGGACGCTCCCTTCCTCTTCTTTGAAGCAAGGACGATAGTTTTCTTTCCTCTTGAAGACGACACTGTGAGCTTGTAATAAAAAGAATAATAATAATAGGTAAACAAATTTGAAAAAATAAAAGGCATGAACTTGGAACTAATTATTTCGGCCAATACTATTGATATGAAGCAAACTTAACCACAATATCAATGAGAATGAGAATAGAAATGTAATGGGTATGAGGTTTTCCTAATCTCAATTTAACACGGAATGTATGATAACTAACTTAGGAATGCAAATTAAATGATATACATTGGCAGGGTAATAGCATAAGAATAAACATAGTGATGTCGTGGGTATAAGGTGTTCCTAATAACTTGACTTAACACGAAATGTATGATAACTAATCTAAGGATGCAAATTAAATGATGGAAAAATGAAAAATAGTTCAAAAGATATGAAGATTATGTTGATAATAAGCATTAGAAATAAGTAAAATAGAAGTGAAATGAGTAAACAAACGCTAAGGGAAAGAGATTGAGCGTCAAAAATGGAGTTGTAGGTAGCGCACGGGCATGGCAGAGAGGCCATGTGGAGTTGCAACGGCTAGGGTTAGGGTTTTTGAATGGGGAAGAAAGTGAATAGTGCAGGGTATTTATAGATTTTGGGCCACATGGCTAGGGCACATGCCCGTGTCCCCCAATTTCAGCCCTTGTGATTCGCTAATTTCAAATTTAGGCGCGTCTGACATTTAGTACATGCCCGTGTTCCTCGGGTGTATGGGTTCACACGGCAGTGTCTGGCATCGTTCTCTTCTCCCACGCCCGTGTGTTCAAGCCCTACGCCCGTGTTAATTTAACAGGTTCGACCACGGGTGTTCCACACGGGCGTGTCACATGCCCGTGTTGTTTTGGCAGGCTCCCCCACGGTTCTTCCACACGGGCATGTTGCACGCCCATGTTGTTTTGGCAGGCTCGACCACAGCCATATTGAACGGTCGTTGCATTTAATCGTAGCCCGTGTGAGGAAAATCTTTTGCCCTGTTTTCACATGGCCTTAAGCACACCCGTGTGCTTGGCCGTGTCTCTGTGGAAACACATGTATTCAAGATTCCTATTAGTAAGTTAGGAGTTAAATACCAAAATTTAAAGAAATTAATATTGTTAGTGCTCAGGTTGCCTCCTGAGAAACGCTTATTTATAGTCTAAGCTCGACTTACCTCTTCAGTGAATGGTCATGGTGGTTTGAGGAGTTTATACTCCTCATTCCTACTATCAATCTCATCAAAATAAGGTTTTAATTGGGTGTTGTTTACCTTAAAAGTGCCGAACTTGGGATGACTCACCTCCACCGTACCAAATGGAAAAATACTAAGTACCGTAAGAGGGATTTCCTCATTCGACATGGTAGTGACAATATGGGGATCTGCGGCATCTAATAAGACCTTATCACCAACCTTAAGTTGATTTGGAGAGGTATTGAGCTCGTTTTGGCGTAGTTTCAGTTTGTTGGGTGTTCTTGGTTTGTGCATCTGCCATTCATCGAGTTCCTCAATTTGTAATCTTCGATCTTCATGAACAGGTCCTCTACTGGTGCTTGAGAACAACTCCTGTGCTTCTTTCTGACTCATTTTCTGCAAAGTAAGTTGCACCATATTGTTAGTTTTAGCAGAATGGTTTAAATGATCACCTTCGATTCTTGATGTGTTGCTAGAATTGCGAGCTTGAAGGGTGATTGTTTCATCTCCCACCCAGAGTGTGAGTTCATCTGTGCCAACATCAATGATGATTTTAGCAGTTGTTAAAAAGGGCCTTCCTAGAATTAAGGGAGTATTGCTATCCTCTTCTATGTCTAGAACAATAAAGTCAACAGGAAATATAAATTTATTGATTTTAACTAGCACATCTTCAATAATACCTTTAGGGAATCTTATAGTTTTATCTGCTAATTGAATACTCATCCTAGTCTGTTTGGGTTTCCCGAGACCTACTTCCTTAAACATTTTGTAATGCATGACGTTGATACTAGCCCTTAGATCAGCTAATGCATGATTAACATCTAAACTACCTATTAAGCAAGGAATAAAAAAGCTCCTTGGGTCTTTTAGTTTGTTAGGTAGTTTATTTTGGAGAATGGCCGAGCAAACTGCGTTCAGCTCCACATGCGATGCCTCGTCCAACTTCCGCTTATTTGCTAATAACTCCTTTAAAATTTCATTGCGTTTGGCATCTGCAATAGAGCTTCAATAAACGGTAAGTTAATATGTAATTTTTTTAAGAGTTGAAGGAATTTACCAAATTGTTCATCTGAGCAGTCTTTCCTTGTCGCGTTGGGGTATGGCACACGAGGTTTATATTCGACAGTCACTGGTTTTTTTGTATTTTGATCTACCTCACCTTGACCTTTGTTTGCCACAGTTTCTTGCCTCGGTTCTGGTTCAGGCTCAACGACTCCTTTGTCATCTTGAATATTAATTGCGTTGAGTTGTTCCCTTAGGTTAGGTTCGGTATCACTTGGCAAACTACCTTGTGGTCGTTCGGAGATTAGTTTGGAAAGCTGGCCTATCTGAGTTTCAAGGCTTTGGATTGACGCTTGTTGATTTATAAGTGTTGTCTCGGTGTTCTAAAAATGGGTTTCTGACACTGATATGAACTTTGAGAGCATCTCTTCAAGGTTTGGCTTCTTTTCCTGTTGGTAGGGTGGTTGTTGGTAGCCCGGAGGATGTTGTGGTCTTTGATTTCCTTGACTGCCCTACGAGAAATTGGGGTGGTTCCTCCAACCTGCATTATAAGTGTTACTATATGGATTGTGTTGAGGTCGAGGATTATTACCCATGTAGTTTAGTTGCTCATTATGCATGTTATGGCCATAAGGTTGGTATTCAAAATAGTTTGTTCCGCCTCCACTTGCTTCGCACAGCATTACTAGGTGAACCTTAAGAAAACCATCAATCTTTTTATTTAAGAGTTCTACTTGATTAGAGAGCATGGTGACCGAATCGACGATATAAACGCCAGCTGTTTTCGTTGGCTTTGTCCTCATGACTTGTCACGAATAGTTATTCAGTGACATCTCCTCTATAAACTCATAGGCATCTTCCGGTGTTTTATTATTAATGGTTCCGCCAGCAGCTGCGTCAACCATTTGCCGAGTCGAAGAATTCAGACCATTATGAAATGTTTGTACTTGGAGCCGAAGCAGTAACCCATGGTGAGGGCACCTCCTCAGTAAGTCCTTGTATCTCTCCCATGCATCGTAGAGGGTTTCTAAATCCATCTGCACAAAAGATGAGATGTCATTACGTATTTTAGCCGTTTTAGCCGGCAGAAAATATTTTAGTAAGAATTTTTCGGTCGTTTGTTCCCAAGTAGTAATTGACCCTCATTGTAATGAGTTCAACCACTGTTTAGCTTTGTTCCTCAATGAAAAGGGAAACAACCGAAGACGAATGACATCATTAGAGACGCCATTGATTTTAAATGTATCGCAAAATTCTAAAAAGTTTACTAAGTGAGCGTTGGGATCTTCATCCTGGAAACCATCAAACTAAACAAATTGTTGTATCATCTAAATAGTGTTAGGTTTTAATTCAAAAGTATTTGCAGCTACAACAGGTCTAACTATGGTAGATTCAGTTCCTGTTAAAGAAGGTTTAGCATAATCATACATAGTGCATGGAGCAGGATTTTCAATAGCCACAATTGCAGGAGGTAGCTGATTGTCTTGGTTTTCAGCCATTACTTTGATTGGGGGTTGAGTATCGTATTATTTCTCGTTTTTCGTGTATCTTAAGCTTCACCTTATTTCTCTTTGGTTTCTATGAACTGTACGATCGATTTCTTCATCAAAAAGTAATGGTCCTGACGGGTTTCTTCTAGTCATGAACTATAAAAACCTGCCAAGAAAGCAAGAAAAATAAATGGCTAAAGTAATAAAAATTGAGCGTTCCTAGTATTTCAGTTCCCCGGCAACGGCGCCAAAAACTTGATCGCGTGGTTTTGTCATAGGTTTTAAATATTTATAATTACTCATTCTTGAACTAACTATTTTCGCGATGTAGGCAAGTGTACCTATCGAACAATAGTATAGTTTTAGCAAGACCGGTTTGTTTAACCCAAAAGAACTAAAAGTACTAGTAATGACTGTCTTTTTATTATCTAGCCTAAGAAAAAAGAGGTTTTGTTTTAACTAACTAGTTATCAAAACTAAGAACACATAGAGAAAAGAAGTAGGGAACTGCTTTTGGGAAAAATCGATTGAATTAAGACAATACCTAAGGAAAAATCCACCTAGACTTTACTTGTTACTATGGCTCCGAATCGGACGATTTATTTATTCAACTTGTTTCGTAGAGATCCCTAAATTATGTTATTATCCCTATTCAAGACTAATAACGTCTAATCCCTAGATTGAATAACCGAGACTTTTCTCTAATTAACACTCTAGGGTTACATTAATTCGATCTATGGATCCCCTTATTAGGTTTCACCCTAATCCAGCAAAATCTTATCACTCTATTTCTAGGCACGCAATCAACTCCGCTTAATTATGACAAATGTACTTTTAGACAGGGTCTATTCCTCCTCTGAATAAGAGCTTGTCTTGAATCAGCATCCTGGGATATTAAAATAAGAATTAAGAACACATAATTAAGAACAAGTTAAATATTTATCATACGATTCAGAAAATAATAACAAGATTCGTCTTAGGTTTCATTCCCCTTAGGATTTAGGGTTTTAGTTCATACCTAAATAAGAAAACATCTCCGAAGAATAAATAATACAAAACATAAAGAAAACCCAAAACTCCTAAAGGGAAGTTGAGGAGAGATCTTCAGTCTTGATGATGAATCTGTCTTCTGAGATGGACCAATCGGCTTCCTTGGAGTAATTTCTTACCCTCTATTCTCCACCTCCTTTTTCTTCCTCCTCTAGGGTGTATATATAGGCTTTGGGATGCCTAGAAGCCCTCAAAATTAGCCTTTTCTGGATTGGATTTAACTTGGGCTCGGCAGGGACACGCCCGTGGCACACGCCCGTGTTCTATTACTTCATGTCGTGTTTGAGCTTGCCAAATTGACACGACCGTGTGGTCTGCCCGTGTGAGGAGGTCCAGGCCATGTTGATTTCGTTCATTGGCCCATTTTCTCCATTTTCGGCCCGTTTCTCGTTCCTTTCGCTCTCCTATGCTCTCCTAAGTATAAAACATGAAATTAAAGCATTATGAGCACCGAATTAACTAATTCTAATGAGAAATCATCCATAAAATGCATTAAACATGGGGTAAAAATATGTATAATTTATGGTTTATCACCCTAACATACCACGAACTCCCCCACCCCCTAACCGACCTGATGAGGAAGTGCCACGAGGTATGACACCAGTAAGAGTTGGTAAAGCCCCAGTGGACAAGCTTAGAAAGTATGGGGTTGAATAATTTAGAGTTAAGATTGATGATAATGCTGAATGTAACGCCCTGAATTTTGGGATTTTTTTGGTTATTGTAATTTTTGGTAAATTTTGAAATTTTGGTGTTCTGAATATTGGAATTGTGTTTAAGTGTGTTAGTGGGCCTTTAGAAGGCCCAAGCCTAAGTTAAACACGTTAAAATATCAAGGTTGGATTTTAAGTGAATAGGAGACTTGGTTAAGTGGGCTTTTAAGAAGAACTTCGTAAATTACGACACAAATAAGGCCTTGGTAAAGTGGCAAGGTGGCACCACTAAGTTCCTAAAAAAATGGCGTCTGGGAAGGAATTAAAAGTCCAGGGTTTAAGTTGCAAGGTAGGCATATTGTTACTTTTTAATTTTAGGCATGTGCCGGGCATGTGATCACTTAAGTGAATTTCAACAAGGGTCTTAGGGAGGTTGGGCCAACTGTTTTAGTTGATATTAAGGTTAGGTTCTTTTCTTTTTCTGTTTTGGAGAATTAGGGCTAGCCATCTGAAAGCTTTCACTGTCATTCATCCTTTCTGAGTTCTTACAAAAGCCTAAAACGCAAATTCCTTCTCCTTAGTGCTGATTTCTTCTTCCTATTTTTTTCCTCCATTTTCTTTCTTCCTTTTTTCTTTCTCTTCTAGCCGAAACCTTTTGATCACCTTAATCACCTCCTCTGTCAATCCCATCCTCCACAAAACCTCCATAGCCGATTGCCATAAAACCCGAAATCTCGAAAACTCACTTCTTGTGCCGATTTCTCTAAGCCAAAATCGTTCAGTTATTTTTGTTATTTTTGATCAATGTTCATCTTCTCTAAACACTTCTTGTGCCGATTTCTCTAAGCCAAATTTGATAATCTATAAAACAGAGAAACGTAACAACAGAGTGAGCTTTCAAGGCTTAGTAAGTCTTAAGTAAAACAATTAACTTTGCTAGATTAAATTCATTTATAACTTACACAAAATCCAAGTGAAGTCTCGATGGGCTTAATAAGCCTACACAAGTACATAATACATACCTGGCCAACTTAATGTACTGATCATCCGTAATTGTTGATTTATTACTAAGTCGCTTAAGATTAAGACAAATCACGTTTTGAAATGTCAAGATATATCACCATTCGGTCAAATAGATTAAACCCTATGTATGCATATGTAATTCATCTATTTCATCCAAATTTAAGAGTATATACCCCTTCGCATTTAAAAACATCCATGCTATTTTTAGTTTAATCAGTCGAACTAAAACATAACACTATAATCACATTCGGTTTCCATATTTGGAAGCACATATTCATGTTTTCATCTTACATAAACAATTTGATAGAGTCAATACTCGTTGAATATAACTATAACCATCTCATAAGTGATTCCCCAAGTACATTTGTAATACAAACGAAATCGAGTTCACATAGCAAGTAAGTATCACTTACCATATACTTAACCTTTGTACACTTACCGTTTCTATAGTTACCAATTACCAATTCAATCTTTCAATACCTCTAACCACTTAATCATATGCACTCATTCCGTGCACATACATAATTGTATATATGTATTTAGGAGCTTAGTTCTTTAGATCATATTCACATTAATATTTCAAATAACCAAATCATGACAAGTATTAAAGTTTCGTATATGTATATAAAGGACCAAACTTATTCCTTATCACATATACATAAATGACCAAACGCAATCCATACCTTGTATTTGCACATCCTGCCGAATACAACTCAAATTAGTAATTTTTTATGAAACTAATTAAATCCTTATCTTAAAGATATACAAATGGTCTTCGGTTTGAAATAATTCAAGGCACTTAGCCATAGCCTGCTAGGTTTTAAAAAAAAATCCGAATCCAATTACCAGTACTAAGCCTGCGGGACTTTAAGCCCGGATATATCATCATAGTTAATTCACAAAGTTGTATACACATCAATTCACATACCTTCAATTTTTCCAACACGGAAACACATTAATAAGGTATCACTTCATTCGAACTTATTCGTATCTCAATATAGCTAGTCTCATTTCACAACAGCCATTAGGCCACATCACGTAGTCAGCGAGTCTTAACCCGGATACTTTCCAAATTCCATGTATATTTAATCACATGTTACCACATTTCACACAAACTATCACCATTGTAATTCATTAACCTCATTCGAATATAAGCATATAGCATGTACCTTATCTTCATGTCATAATATCATTGGACTTTAACACATATTTATACATATATATATCCCTTTCAATAAACTTCCAACTAAATAAGAAAATACACACATGACTTACATTCTTCTCATGACAACCATTCGGCTAAACAACATATAAGTCACCACACCTTCAATTTATAAAACTATCAACACATATTACATATACATTGCTTACGTTTATAAAATAGCCAGTCGGATAACTTGCACACATTTAAATTTTAGCCATTTTTGCCTCACCACCTATATATTTATCTTGTACATCAATTCAGCAATAGCTTATAAGCAACGCAATTAGTTTCATCAATGTTTACAACAAAATCATAGATTCACTACAAGCTATTTTCTTGAGCAACA
The DNA here is from genome assembly GCF_007990345.1 of Gossypium hirsutum. NCBI lineage: Eukaryota > Viridiplantae > Streptophyta > Magnoliopsida > Malvales > Malvaceae > Gossypium > Gossypium hirsutum. The sequence goes on along the minus strand of NC_053429.1, from coordinate 103,797,434 downwards.
ATCATTAAATTTTTTGTAACTGGAGCTACGAAACTCCAAATGAAGTACCGTAAATTTTCTCTGAAAATAAACTCATATATCTTCTATCCATAAAATTTTCAGGATTTTTGGTTTGGCCAATCAAAACCATAATTTTCTTAAAGTTTCCCCTATTTCACTATTTGACTATACTGGTCACTCTTCACTACGAATCAATTTTCTCATTGTACAGATTTCAAAATATGTTATTATTTATTTCATTTGAAACTAGACTCGTTAAGGAGTCTAAGAATATAAATTTTATCTTACAAAAGTTTTTGTACTATTTATAATGATTTTCTAAAAATAGAACAGGGGATTTCAGATTCATTCTGACACTGTCACACACAACTTTAAATATCTCTCTATAGGAAATTCTTTTTCTTGCACTGTTTATTTTATAAGAAACTAGACTCATTGATCTTTGATTACATATTTTATTCAGTCTCTAATTCCACTCCAACAATTTATGGTGATTTTCAAAAATCACGCTACTGCTGCTGTCCTAAGCAGATTATTACAATTTGCTCTTAAATTTCCAAGTCCAAACACTTAAGAACTTACCATTTTAGTTTAAAACATATCATCATATATAAGTACTTCTTATTATCACATACAAATCATAATTTAAATATCACTTTTCTAATAACCAATCGGCTAAGGCTCATAGAAGTAACTTATTCCTTATCATTTTGCTATAGGTAATTACACCAATTCATAGTCCCATCTTTACCCGTATTCCATATCATTCTTCATTATAACTAAACTTATATGCTAGAAACTTATTTATTTCAATATGTAATTCAAGTAGAACCATTAGGTCACATTTTATTTATTATGTTCATATAAATATATATCATCGTTTATCAAATCTTAAGCTAAGTTCCATTACTCAAAGACTTACCTTAAGTCGGATGAAACGGTTCCAAACGGCTACTCAATACACTTTGTTTTGCCCTTGCTTGATTCTCCTCCTTTGGGTTCTTGAGCTTAAATAAATAAATTAACTAGTTTAATTACCTTTCTAGTTATTTATATCCCATAACATTAATAGTTTCATATCAAAAGAATCATACGGCAACATTTGATTTTTTATTCACCTTATGCTTTTACTAACTTTAAGCCATTCGGCTAATGATCACCTAAGATCCAATTACTATAATTAACCCAATAAATATTTCAATAAAACACACATAAATATTATATACACGGCAACCACCCTTATTAATTACTCATATATATTTTAATAATTTTTGTTTCATCTTACAACCATTCTTGTTCAAAATATTAGAACCTTAACTAAAACTTATAGATTGCCTCAAGGCCGAATGCATTCTTACTTCCAAAGTAACATAGTCTATGATATATTTTATTTCAAGGTACATATTCATAAATCAAATTTAACCATATAAACCAATATCACCCACTTGATCAATTATAGAGAATTAAAGTTAATATCAAAATGTGTACCCTATATGGCCCATTATACATAATCAAATTTAACATCATCTATATATTTACTCATATGGCCGAATATACATACCCCCATATAATATCATTTTCATTTCATTTAACACTTAATTTCCACCACATAAACACTTGCCCGAATAATCCTAAACTAGCAAAACTCCACATTTGTTCATACCAACTTTTAAATTCACATATATCTATTTAGGTAGCTCATATTTTCCCCTTTCTAATATTTCTATCCAAAACATCAAAACACTATCCTTTTAGCATTTATCTAATAATACCGTATGCACAATTTGTCACCAAAACTAAAGAAAAATCAACATATGGGTTACAATAAGAGCTTGACTACTAACTCGATTCTCATAAAAATCAATAGAAATAACATGAACTCCTACCTCATTTAACCTCCAAGATAGCCGAATGCCCTAGACAAATTCCTTCCTCTTTCCCTTTTGTTTCGACTTTGCAAGAAGGTAAGGAAGATGAACACACTCTTACATTTATTTCTTATTTTATTCATCTTTTTCTTATAAATTTATTACATCATTTGCCAATTAAAATTGTTTTTTAATTTGACTTAGTGGAATAGCATCATTTCATGGTCGGCCACTACATGCTTTAAGGGTAAATTGACATGCAAACCCAAGCTTTCTCACCTCATTGTTTTTGGATCCTTACAAATTACGTACCATCTTTTCTAAATTTTTCCACTAAGTCATTTCAAGAAAAATTTACATTCCTAAGACTAAATTGAAACTTTTAATTTTTCCTACATACACTATCACACATAAATATATGCAACAAAAATTAAAATGAATTTTTGTGACTCGGTTTTGTGGTCCCGAAACCATATTCTGACTAGGGTCTAATTAGGGATGTCACAATACTGGTTGTGGTTCTCATATTTGTACTTCTACACAGGGACTACAAAAGAGTAGGACTTTGGCTAGAAGAGATGTGGACCTGCGAGTTGGAAATAGAGCAACAGTTGTTGCATTAGCTGTGGGAACATATACTTTATCTTTTCCTAGTGGACTTGATATACGTTTAGAGGATTGTTATTTTGTGCCCAGTTTGACTAAAAACATTATTTCAATTTCTTGTTTAGACAAAATTGGTTTGAGATAATTATTAATAATAATTGTTGTTCCTTTTATCTCGATAATGTTTTCTATGATTCAGCACAATTGATTAATGGCCTCTATATTTTAGATCAAATGAATCTCATTTACAACATAAATACTAAAAGATCTAAAATAAATTACTCAAATCAAACTTATCTTTGGCATTGTCGTTTGGGCCACATAAGTGAGAAATGCATATCCAAACTCCATAAAGATGGTCTCTTGGATTCATTTGTTTTTGAACAATTTGAAGTATAGGAATCTTGCTTATTGGGAAAAATGACTAAATCCACTTTTACTGGTAAAAGTGAACGAGCTAGTGATTTGTTAGGCTTAATAAATCCTGATGTATGTGGACCAATAAATACACAGGCCAGAGGTGGATTTCACTACTTCATTACTTTCACTGATGATTTCAATAGATATGAGTATGTTTATCTCATACGCCATAAGTCTAAGGCCCTTGAAAAGTTCAAGGAATTCAAAAATGAAGTACAAAATCAACTAGGCAAAACTATCAAGACACTTCGATATGATCGAGGTGGAGAGTATTTAAGCCTAGAGTTTGATGATCTTTTGAAGGAATGTGGGATTGTTTCACAACTTACTCCTCCTGGTACTTCTCAATGGAATGGAGTTTCTGAGAGAAGAAATCGAACTCTGTTAGACAGGGTTCGATCCATGATGAGTCATGCTGATCTACCGACTTCCTTTTGCGGACATGCACTTGAAAAAACTATTTTCACACTAAATCGTGTTCCATCTAAATCGGTTCAAAAGACACCATATGAGATGTGGACTGGGAAACGTCCCAGTATGTCTTTTATAAAAATTTGGGGTTGCGAAGCTTATGTTAAACGTCAGATGTCTACCAAGCTTGAACCCAAATCTGAAAGGTGTATTTTTGTGGGGTATCCAAAAGAAACCAAAGGATATTATTTCTTTAAGCCCACTAAGAACAAAATGTTTGTTGCTTGGACTGGTGTCTTCCTAGAGAGAGAATTTGTTTCTAAAAAAGAAAGTGGGAGAAAGATAGAACTTGAAGAAATTCGAGAATCAAAAGATACCACTAAACCAGAGATAGAACAACAACAAATTCCACAAGAAATTGAGGAACAAGTAACTGCTGTAGAAACACAACCACCGCACAGATCTTTAAGAGAACGCCATACACCTGAGAGATATGGATTTCTCATTACAACGCATGGTGACGTTCTTCTTATAGGTCAAGATGAGCTTAAAACTTATCAAGAAGCGGTGACGAGCCCAGACTCTGAGAAATGGCTTGAGGCCATGAGATCTGAGATGGATTCCATGTATGAAAACCAAGTATGGACTTTGATTGACCCACCTGAAGGGGTTAAACCCATAGGATGCAAATGGGTTTTCAAAAAGAAAACCGACATGGATGGTAATGTACAAACATACAAGGGGCGATTAGTCGCTAAAGGTTTTCGCCAAATTCATGGTGTTGACTATGATGGAACCTTTTCTCCTGTAGCTATGTTTAAATCCATCAGGATCTTGCTCGCCATAGCTGCATTTCATGATTATGAAATCTGGCAAATGGACGTCAAAATAGCTTTCCTTAACGGGAAACTTGAAGAGGATGTGTACATGACACAACCTGAAGGTTTTGTCAATCCAAAGGATGCTAGAAAGATATGTAAGCTACAAAGATCCATTTATGGATTAAAGCATGCTTCTCAAAGTTGGAATATTCGTTCTAACGATGCAATCAAAGAGTTTGGTTTTAACAAAAATGAAGATGAGCCATGTGCTTACAAGAAAGTTAGTGGAAGCACTATCACATTCTTGGTACTTTATGTGGATGACATACTTATCATGGGAAATGGCATACCTACCTTGCAGTCTGTTAAGACTTGGTTAGGAAGTTGTTTTTCTATGAAGGACTTGGGCGAAACCACTTACATATTAGGAGTCAAGATCTATAGAGATAGATCAAGACGACTACTAGGTCTAAGCCAAAGTACATACATAGATAAAGTATTGAAAAGGTTCAACATGGAAAAATCTAAGAGAGGATTCCTACCTATGAGACATGGTATTTCACTCTCGAAAGAAATGTGTCCTTCAACTCCACAAGAGAGAGAACACATGAGTAAAATTCCATATGCTTCTGCTATTAGATCTATCATGTATGCCATGTTATGTGCCCGTTTAGATGTCTCATATGCCTTAAGTATGATGAGCAGGTACCAAGTAGATCCCGGCGAAGGTCACTGGACCATAGTCAAGAATATCCTTACGTACTTGAGAGGAACTAAGGATACGTTCCTAATATATGGAGGTGAAGAAGAGTTAAGAATAAAAGGTTACACTGATGCCAGCTTCCAAGCCAACAAGGATGATTCTACAAAAGAAGCCGAGTATATTGCAGCTAGTGAGTCAGCAAAAGAAGCGATTTGGATCAATAATTTAATTACTGGACTAGGGGTTGTGCCTAGCATATCAGATGCTATAGAAATCCGATGTGATAACAATGGAGCCATTGCACAAGCTAAAGAACCCAGATCTCACCAGTGATCCAAACATATACTTAGGCGCTACCATTTTATTTGAGAGATTATCGATCGAGGGGATGTAGAGATATGCAGAGTACCTACAGATGATAACATTGTTGATCCCCTAACCAAGCCTCTAACACAACAGAAGCATGATCATCACACTAAGTCACTTGGTATTCGATATATGAGTGATTGGTCTTAGTGCTAGCGGGACATTGTAAGAGTATGCCCAAATATCAATCATGAGATGATTGTAATAACATACTTGATTTACCATGTTTATTAATATAAGGCATTGCCATTATTATTTCAGTTTCTTTTCTGTGTGTATAAATAAACTGTTTTATAATAATGTCCTGAGAATAATATGATTATTCTTAAAAGGTCCTTAGTCAAGTATTATTGTTGACTAAGACAACAATAATGCATTAAGACTAACATGTAGTTGATTGATGATTAAGAGTTGTCATTGATATGGAGTGTCGAAATCAATGCATGAATATGTGTGTTAGAGAACAACATATTGGACTAACCCGTTTCTTAGATTATTATGTAATTGTCACAACATTACTCATAGTGATTAATATGTATATGATCCTCAGACTTGAGATCATCATTATCCCAACATCATGAGCTGTATATTTTGATACAGTTAAATGTACACCGTAATTGGTTGTTTTATAAAGGCTGATGTTAGATATACCACAATCTATGTAGAGGGATATGGTTGATCAATATAGGATAAGTCCCTCCTACATAATGGGAGTAATATCTTAGGCCACTTGATTGAATGAGACTAGAAATGCATGGCCATGCTCAAATAAGTTTATATGAGATGTCATTCTTATTTGTATGGTCTACTCAAGATATCAAGAAACATGGGATGGGACTATGCAAGTGTGACTATTCCATGACTTGTGTCCATTCCGGAGATAAATGACTTAAGGATTAATGCATGAAAGGTTAATCACAAAAGGTTATGTCGAATCATGACTTCTTGTAAATTAGGTAGCAATGATGCATTGCTAGATGCCACTCATTGTTTGTAAAATTAGAATCGTTCCAGTATTACTACTAACGTTACAAGAACCTACAGGGTCACACCCTATGGTTGAATTGAACGGAATAAAACATAATTGGTTTTGGTTTTGGTTATCACATGAATTAATTTAATTGGGCAATCAAATATCGAACATATTATATGTACATGGATGCCGTACACATAAGGAGAACATAATTCTATTAACATATGAATTTGGTTTGTATATAAATTTAAATAAATATAGTTTACTGAAATCTTTATTATAATTAATGTAATTATAGTTTTCGGTTAAAACATTATTATATTTATTTATTTTAATTATGATTATTATGGTTAGATTAAAATTTAATAAATTGAGAATTCGTTATATACATACCAATTATAAGGGAAGTTATATATAGAAAGGGAGAAAAACCCTAAAAAGTGAATATATATACAAACCCAAACTTTGTTACTAGGTCGAGCAGTTGTCAAGCAAAATATCTCTGAAAATAGTTTTGGGGATTTCTTCTGTTCATTGTCAACTAGGTGGATTACGTAAGGTTAGGATCATAAAGATTGCTGCTTGGATTCGAAAGCAAAATAGTATTCTCATTGCCGAGGCTTCACTGTCTATTCAGATCAAAGTTTGGGTAATTTCGAAACCTTTTTCACTTCGATTCATTACTCGCACATGGATCCATGGTTTGGATCACCAGAGTATTTTTTTCCCGCTGTGCCATGGGGGTACCGGCGTTCCAACAAGCCTTGCATGATATAATTGTAAACTGTGGTAGTAAGTATATTGAACTGAAGTCCCCAGATGGTGAAACTCTACAAGTTGATTCAAGAAAATTGGATACACCGCCGGTTGTAATCACAGCAATGGTTGCTCAAAGATATATGATAAAAGGGTATGAAGCCTACCTTGCTTTTGTACTGAACACTAAGGAAACAAAGTTGAAGATTGAGTCTGTACCAATAGTATATGCATATCCAAACGTGTTCCCGGAGGAACTACCCGGGTTACCTCTTGATTGAGAGATAGAGTTTGGTATTGAACTAGTGCCTGGAATAGCCCCTATTTCTATTACTCTGTACAGGATGGCACCAACCGAGTTGAAAGAGTTAAAAGCACAGTTGCAAGAACTGACGGATAAAGGTTTTGCAGGGCCGAGCTTTTCGCCTTGGGGTGCTCCCGTATTGTTTGTAAAGAAGAAAGATGGTTCGATGAGGCTATACATAGATTGTCGGCAACTGAACAAGGTGACTATTAAGAATAAGTATCCTTTGCCAAGAATCAATGATTTGTTCGACCAGTTGAGGGGAGCCACTGTGTTCTCTAAGATAGACATGAGATCCAACTACTATCAGTTGCAAGTTAAGGAATCGAATGTGCCTAAAATAGCTTTCAGAACGAGGTATGGTCACTATGAATTCCTTGTCATGCCATTTGGGTTAACAAATGCACCGGCCTATTTATGGACCTAATGAATAGGATTTTCAACCGTACTTGAACAAGTTCATCGTTGTGTTCATTGATGACATTTTGATCTATTCTAAGGATAAGACAAAACATGTAAAGCATTTGAGCACTGTGTTGCAGACCTTACGAGAAAAGCAATTGTATTCTAAGTTTAGCAATAGTGAATTTTGGCTCTAAGAAGTAGGGTTTTTAGGTCATATTGTTTCGGGTGATGGCATTCGAGTTGATCCAAGTAAGATCTCTGCCATCGTTGAATAGAAACCACCTAGAAATGTAACCGAGGTTAGAAGTTTTTTGGCCTTAGCCAGTTACTACCGAAGATTTCTGAAAGGATTCTCTATGATTGCAACTCCAATGATGAGGTTGCTACAGAAAGATCTTAAGTTTGAATGGGTAGAAAAGTGTCAGCAGAGTTTCGAAAAGTTGAAGACATTGCTGAGTGAAGCTCCAATTCTAGTATTGCTCGAGTCGGGAAAAGAGTTTGTGGTTTACAGCGATGCATCTTTAAATGGACTAGGTTGTGTACTTATGCAAGATGGCAAGGTGATAGCCTATGCATCACTGCAGTTGAAGCCACACGAGAAGAATTATCTGACGCACGACTTAGAGAACTTGCTGCCATTGTTTTTACCTTAAAAATCTGGAGGCATTACTTATATGGTGAGACTTGTCGTATATTCACAGACCACAAGGGTTTGAAGTATTTAATGACTCAAAAAGAACTGAATCTAAGACAGCAGAGATGGTTAGAACTAATTAAAGATTATGAGCTGATCATTAATTACCACCCGGGAAAAGGGAATGTGGTCGCCAATGCGTTAAGCAGAAAATTTTTGGTTTCACTAAGGGTCATGGATGCTTGATTGGCATTTTTTAATGATGGTTTAGTCTTGGTAGAGTTAAGGGCTAGGCCGACATTCCTTCAGGAAATTTATGATGCTCAAACTAATGATAGTGACCTGCAAGCTAAAAGAGCTCAATATGAGTTGCGCATTGAATCAGATTTTCAGATTGGTTCTGATGGATGTTTGATGTTCAGAGATAGAGTTTTCATACCGAGGGATGATGAAATTATTCAAAAAATCTTGCAAGAGGCACATGATAGCCGTTTGTCTATTCATCCGGGAAGTACCAATATGTATAATGATTTGAAGAAAATGTACTAGTGGGACGGCATGCAAAGAGACATCTCCGAATTTGTATCGAAATGCTTGATATGTCAGTAAGTCAAAGCTAAACATCAAGTACCTTCCGGTTTACTACAACCTGTGATGGTCCCCCCGAATGGAAGTGGGACAGAATCACTATGGACTTCGTGACAGGATTACCATTGACCTTGAAAAAGAAAGATGCTATATGGGTTGTGGTTGATAAGTTGAAAAAGTCTGCTCATTTTATTTCGGTAAGGACAGATTATTCACTTGACAAGTTGGCCAATTTGTATATATCTGAGATCGTGAGATTACACGGGGTAGCATGATTGATTATTTCAGATAGAGACCGAAGATTCACTTCGAGATTCTAGAAGAAGTTACAAGAAGCTTTGGGTACTAGGTTGAGTTTTAGTACAACTTTTCACCCATAGGCTTCTGGTCAGTCTGAACAGATGATTCAGATTCTTGACGATATGTTGTGATGCTACATCCATGAATTTCAGGGCAGCTGGGAAAAATACTTGCCATTGGTAGAGTTCGCCTACAACAACAGTTTTCAAATGAGTTTGAAGATGGTGCCTTATGAGGCCTTGTATGGCAGAAAGTTCCGAACTCCATTGTATTGGACAGAAATCAAGGAGAGTCAGATCCACGAAGTTGATAAAATCAAAGAAACTGAAGAAAAGGTTAAAGTGATACGTGACTGCTTAAAAGCAGCATCGGATAGACAAAAGTCTTATGCTGATCTGAAAAGAAAAGAGATTGAGTTCCAAGTCAGAGATAGAGTATTCTTGAAAGTATCTCCATGGAAAAAGGTATTGAGATTTGGCTGGAAAGGCAAACTGAGTCCGCGATTTATCGGACCATACGATATCACTGAAAGGGTTGGACCATTAGCCTATTGCTTGGCATTGCCACAAAAACTGGAAAAGATTCATGATGTGTTCCATGTATCGATGTTAAGGCGATATCGATCAGACTCCTCTCATGTGATTTCATCGACGGAGATTGAAATTAGATAGGACATGACCTATAGTGAAGAACCGGTAAATATTCTGGCTCGTGAGGTTAAATAGCTGAGAAATAGAAATGTGGCTTTGGTAAAAGTCTTATGGCATCGACATGGTGTGGAAGAGGCTACATGGGAGCCAGAAGAAACCATGAGAAGCCAATATCTGAACCTGTTTACAGGTAAGACTTTCGAGGACGAAAGTCCCTAAAAGGGGAGAAATGTAACATCCCGAAATAAGGCCTAGTCAGAATAGTGGTTTCGGGACCACAAATCAGATGTTGAAACATTTATTTTATGATTATTCTAAGGTCTAGAGTATGAGAATATGCATGTGTTAAAGTTTCATGAAGAAATTCTTTGAGTAATGCGTCCAATTAGAAAATAAAGACCAAAATGAATAAATTACAAAACTTGGATTCTAGAAGAAATTTGCATGAAATTACTTTAGATTATTAATTAGAAGTCCTTAAAGAGCAATTTTCCCAATTTCTAAATTTTTGGACAAAAATGGGCATGTATGGATAAAATTTTAAAGAAAGGGATTAACGGAATTTTGGTCATTTGGCTAATTAATGAAATAAAATGGGAAAATAAGCAAAAAATTAGCTCATCTTCTCCACCTTGCTGCTGAAATTAGAGAGCCACCATAGCTAGGGTTTCTTCACTTTTGAAGCTCAATAGTAAATGCTTTCTAGCCCCATTTTTAATGTTCTTCGTATTTTTGAAATCCCAGTAACTTACTCTCTCCATTTCTACCCATATTTTGAGTTAGGATTCATGTATGTAAAGTAACCCATGTGTGACATGTTTATTCTTTGATGATTTATGAAGGAATATGAAAGTTGGATGTGTGTTAAACATCTTTTTCTAGGTGATTTTCATGAAAAACCCCTAAAAGGACCTTTTTGCAAAAGGTGTAAAATATGTGGTAGAAATGTGAAAAAATGAAAAAATATGGGCTGGAAGAAGTGGAAAGAACATTCGGCTAGGCTTGGGTAATGTAGAAAATTCATGCATTTCATTATACGAGCCTAGGGACCAAATCGTGAATAATATGAAAGGCTAGGGGCAAAACGATCATTTTGTCTAGGGTAAAATTTAGACTCAAAAAGAATAATGTGAGGTATTAATGATTCATTTTTATTGTTATAGACCCCGAGGAACAAATTTCAGAGGTCGATCGAGGAAAACGAAAAGTTTTAGAATAACAGAAATGGATCCAGGTAAGTTCGAATAACTTTAAGTAAACTATTAATATGCCTAATTACATGTGTTATGAATGTATGATAATTGGTTATAATGATGGCATCAAAATCCATGAAATATGTTAATAATAATGATGTGATAATAAATGTCCCGGTTGAAGTCAAAAGGGAAATTTGATGCATAAACCATGGCTTACATGACCTGAGATCTTGCATGTGTTGCAGAAAAGGATTTAGCCTAGATGGGTAATCCGTTGATCTCAATATAGAAAGCATCTAGCTCGGACGGGTGTTCCTTGAGTGATCGAGCCTCCCAAAGAATATGTGTCCATTGTGGATTTAGCCTGGACGGGTAATCCGATTAGGGTCTGAATTTAGCTTGGACTGGTAATTTAGATCTGAGCTCATTATGGGTGATTGTCGCTACAAGGGATTTAGCTTGGACTGGTAATCCCGACATAACCCTATGAGTTTACATTACGGGGATTTAGCCTGGACTGGTAATCCTGCCGTAAGATGTGAGGTTCGCGGGAGTGCGTACTTGAGACGATCGCTCTTACGATTTGATAGTAAATGGATAATCCATCAAGATTTTCGACAAACTCAATGGGATTAACATGAGATATAAAATTGAAAATGTTGAATGATGAGGTCATCTAAGACAAATTACATTATACATTGTTATGAGACTAACTTGTTGATTGAGTGTATATGAGAGGGAAACCATTCCATGCTTTTTTGTTATATTGCCTAATATGGTTGTGTGCTAATTAATTGGTAAGTTTATTTTCTAGTTATTCGGGCTTACTAAGCATGTAAATGCGTACCCTTCTCTTTTCCCTATCTTACAGAGCTCGTGGACTCGCGAAAATTAGGAGACTGTTGGACAGTCAACACACTATCATCTTGTCTAGCTTTGGTATATAGATACTCCTATTTTGTTCAATGGCATGTATAGGGCTTTTGTTATTTTGTTATATGTGTCACTTGATTAGCCAATATGAAGGCTTCTAAAAGTATACATATTCTGTAACACCCCGTACCCGAGACCGTTGCCGGAGTTGGACACGAGGGGTTAACGGGCTTAATCCACTTATTTCCACAGTCCATTTGAAAATTTTCAAGACAAGATGGTTACTGCATCACTGTCTCCTTAAAAATCATATCTTGAGTTTCAAAACTCAAAAACCAGTTTTGTAAATTTTTCATGAAACTAGACTCGTATGTTCATCTACAAATTTTTTTCTAGAATTTTTGGTTGAGCCAATTAGTACAGTTTATTAGTTAAAGTCTCCCCTATTTCAGGGTTCGACTACACTGAGCTTTGCGCATTACGACTTGAATATCTCCCTGTACAAGGTTTCAATACTGATGCCGTTTGTTTCTATAGAAACTAGACTTGAAAAGGAATCTATAAATATATTGCATGACTCTAATTATCTCTGGTTAATTTATAATGAATTTCCAAAGTCGGAACAGGGAATCCAGAAACTGTTCTGGACCTGTCTCACGAAAACTTAAATATCTCTTAACATACTGTTCATATCATCATTTTGTTACTTTCCTATGAAAATAGATTCATCAAGGTTCGATTACATAATTTATTCACTATTTAATTCCATTCCTACTATTTTTAGTGATTTTTCACATTCATGTCACTGCTATCAGCATCTATTTTTAAGGTAGACTTTACCTATTACATAGTTTCCATGATTCAACTAGCCCTTTGGCATAAATAGCACAAAATATGATCATGATTAACCATTCCAATGGCTAATCGTTCCCAAACATTTCCATACCTCTTAATGAACATCATACAAGACGATTATAATACTAAGCTCAAAGTGTATATAAGCCATTTTCGCATGGCTATCCAAATTTATACAAAACTAAAGGGTACATGACCCACAACAAAATGGGTAGTCCTATACATGCCATTTCAAAGTTCAACCAAAAATGTACCAAAAGGGGGTTTGATAGTGTGGGCGACTTCGACTTCGACACTCCCGAGTCCGATAGCTGACGAACCAAAATCTATAAAACAGAGATTCAAAGAAACGGAGTAAGCATTTAATGCTTAGTAAGTTTTGAGCAATGGAATTAGGCTCAACTGAAGTATAGCATTCATATAACTAAACGGATAATTTCATATACACATATATTCTCAAAAATCAGTCCTACTTCACATTTCCAACCCTTATATTCATACATAAGGGATCAACTTAACCAAAAACCGGAAGCTCCTTAATCGACTGAGCGAATGCTATTTAAGAGGAATCAATTAATCCAATGCATGTACAACACATACCTCGTTGTTGAGATTTTACGAGCGTATTAATTGAAATTAATACAGCAGATCGCTCATTCCCAAACTCAAGAAATCTTCGGGATTTAGCGGGATATAACTACTTGCACAAGGCCTTCGGGTCTTAGCCCGGATGTGGTCACTAGCATAAATGCCTTTGGGACTTAGCCCGGATATAGTCGCTAGCACAAATGCCTTCGGGTTTTAGCCCGGATATAATCGCTAGCACAAATGCCTTCGGGTCTTAGCCCAGATATAGCAACTCGCACGAATGCCTTTGGATCTTAGTCCGGTTATAGTCACCTAGCATAAAAGCCTTCGGGACTTAGCCCGGATATCATTCGAATAACCATGCACATATATCAATAAATCATGACACATCCATATTTCATTTTCATTACCAAAGCTCAAACACAAAACACTTACCACACTTACAAATTTCGGCTCAATAGCCACATACAAAGAGCATGATTTTGATTTACTTAAGACATAATCTAATCGAATCATAATCTAAGTTCCATTACTCGAAAACTTACCTCAGATGTTGTCGAACGATTTCGGCGGCTATTCGATCACTTTTTCCTTTCCCTTATCCAACTTTGGTCCTCTAAGCTCTTTAGCTAATTCAAACAAATTTAACTTGTTAAAGTCTCATTATGCTAGCTTATGGCCGAACATGACAATGAATTTGATGTGTCATATGGCCACCTTTAGCTCAAATACAAAATGGTCATACGCATTTTTAATCACATTAAGTAATTTAATACAATTCATTCGAACATCAAAAGAGAAGCTCAAGGTACTTAGCCCATATATACATTAGACATTAGAGTCACATATGTACGAAATCACGAATCGAATTCAACATATTAGCTAATATTCCCCTTAGCCGAATTTTCTAAGTCAAGATAAAGCCATCAATATGCTTACCTATGGCCGAACATACACATCAACTTATGTACTCATTCATGTGGCCGAACATACATGTCTATGTTGAGGCCGATTGCAACACTTAATACATTCTACAAGTATGGTCACTTGTATTGACTAAACACCATTTTGTTTCAAGTTCAAAACTTGGCCAATACACATATATACACTAGTAAAGCATCCTCTCCCTTTCCATCAATTCAACACATGCATTACTCATTAATATACAAAATTATGTTCGGCCTTAGCACACAACTTGCTAGCCGATTCTTCTCCATCTAGCAACTAATGCACATATGTGCTCATTTGTTAGACTCTACTTCATCTAACAACAACCATATTTTCCCTTCTACTTCCTACCATGGCCGGATGCTCAAGATACCTCAATATCGAAACTTTTAGCTTGGATTGCTTAAAGAACTTGGTGATGAGTTCAAATTTACCTAACACCTCAAGCCTCATAACACATCCATATAGCTAACATGCTAATAGTCTCAAGGCTTCAACTAAAACTTTTGAAGCCTCTTAGTCGAATACTAACTCTCTAATAATCCCAAATCCATCCATGAGATAGTTAGAATTTAGACTAATCATCCAAGGGATGTATGAACTTTCAAAGCAACATTAAACATTGCAACATTAAACATACCTTAATCTAGTGAGCCTTCATAGCCGATTTTTCTCCAAGCTCATTCCCTTCCTTTCTTTCTTCTATTTGGTCAAAGATGTTCAAGGATGAACACTTTTTTTTTCTTTGTTTCCTTTCTTCCATTCACGGCAAAAGGGGGGGCATGGATGAGACCATTTTTTTTCATCACTCCACCTTTTTGCATTACTTTAATCCTAACCCCTTTTTTTATTCTTTCTAACATAACTCACTAACACAACATGTTTACAACATGTTTCCACCCATAGCATGGCCGGCCACTATGCTTTAATTTTTGGGTAATTTGACATGCAAACCCATCATTTCACAACATGCATTATTAGGCCACTTTACATTTGCCTAGCACATTTCCAAATTTTCTCACATAAGTCCTATTTGATAAAATTCACTTACTACTAACAAAATTCAAACATGAAATTTTCACACATGCATATGCACATATAATGAGCATCAACTATGACGGTTAATTATCTTTATGACTCGGTTTAGTGGTCCCAAAACCACTTTCCGACTAGGGTCAATTTAGGGCTGTCACATATTCACTTGTATATGGCCATGGGAATTGGTTTATTTTGATGTAGGTTATGACCTACAAATTTGTGCATATTTATGTCCAAATGTTCCTGTGATGATTAAATATGGTGTATTACAATTATTCATATGTAACATGACCAAATCACATAGGGTGGTTAGGCCACCATTTGGCAATGAGTTAAGATAACGAGTCAAGCTTAATTGAGTTACAAGTCATAGAAATCCTTAATATAAAGGGGATAACTTAGCATGTATAAAAACCGATGAGATGAGGTTTACATGCAATGAGGTATATTAAGGTCATTTAATAGTATAATTAGACTATGTCAAGTGTTATTGAAAACTATAAGTGGATATGCATATTAGAGGGTGACCAAAGGCTTGGAAAATAGCCTAACAAGGTCCACACAGGTACACACACACGCGTGTGTCTAGGCCGTGTGTGACACACAGACCGCCTCATGGGCGTGTGAAATGGCCATGTGTCCCCTGCACCTAAAAATATTAAGTCAAAATGCATGGTAGTAAACACACGAGTAGAGACATGGCTGTGTGTCTTAACCGTATGGAGGGCACAGCCTGGCACACAGGCGTGTGTCTTGGCCATGTGTCCCTAAATGCATGTTGATGTTATACAAAAACATGAGAATGTTCGAATGATCCTATGCAATATTCAGCCAAAGGTAATAAGGGACGTACACTTGAAAGAAGAGTAAAGGAAGGATAGGGAATCGGTAAATGAAATGAAGGGCAGGAACAAACCAAGATGGAACAAAAATGAAAACGAGCGATACAAGCACAACTCCTAGCTCAACTTGGCCACCAAAAGTGAAAACAAAATTGCCAGAAACGAAAAACTAGAGAGATAACCCACCTAAGTGGAAATTCTTGAGTAGCTAGCAAACCAATTCGGCACTAACTCTCTCACACTTCAAAATCCCCCATTTTCCTCCTAAAATCCTTCCATCATAATCTCCTCAACCACAAATTCAATCTTCACTCAACTCAGCAGTGTTTCGGTCAACCTCAACTTCCCACACGGCAAGGGCAGCAAAATAAAACACTCCTTGTGCAAAGCAGGTGTAACATCACGAAATAAGGCCTAGTCAAAACAGTGGTTTCGGGATCACAAATCTGATGCTAAAATATTTATTTTATGATTATTATGAGCTCTAGAATATGATAATATGCATGTGTTAAAGTTTCATGAAGAAATCCTATACGTAAGGTGTTCAATTTGAAAATAAGGACCAAATTGAATAAATTGCAAAACTTGGATTCTAGAAGCAATTTGCATGAAATTTCTTTAGATTATTAATTATATGTCCTTAAAGATAAATTTTTCGACTTTCTATATTTTTGGACAAAAATGGGCATGCATGGATAAAATTTTAAAGAAAGGGCTTAAGGGTATTTTGGTCATTTGGCTAATTAATAAAATAAAATGGGAAAATAAGCCAAAAATCAGCTTATCTTCTCCACCTTGCTGCCTAAATTTGAGAGCCACCATAGCTAGGGCTTCTTCACTTTTGAAGCTCAATAATAAGTGCTTTCTAGCCCCGTTTTTAATGTTCTTCGTATTTTTGAAATCTTGGTAACTTACTCTCTCCATTTCTATCCATATTTTGAGTTAGGGTTCATGTATGTAAAGTGACCCATGCGTGACATGTTTATTCTTTGATGATTTATGGAGGAATATGAAAGTTGGATTTGTGTTAAATATCTTTTTCTAGGTGATTTTCATGAAAAACCCCTAAAAGGACCTTTTTGCAAAAGGTGTAAAATATGTGGTAGAAATGTGAAATAATGGAAAAATATGGGCTGGCATAATTGAAAAGAACATTTGGCTAGGCTTGGGTAATGTAGAAAATTTGTGCATTTCATTATACGAGCCTAGGGACCAAATTGTAAATAATGTGAAAGGTTAAGGGCAAAACAGTCATTTTGTCCAGAGGTGAAATTTAGACTCAAAAAGAATAATGTGAGGTATTAATGATTTATTTTTATTGTTATAGACCCTGAGGAACAAATTCTAGAGGTTGATCGAGGAAAACGAAAGGTTTCGGAATAACCGAGACGGGTACCAAGTAAGTTCGAATAACTTTAAGTAAACTATTAATATGCCTAATTACATGTGTTATGAATGTATGATAATTGGTTCTAATGATGGCATTAGAATCCATGAAATATGTTAATAATAATGATTTGATAATAAATGTCCCAGTTGAAGTCAAAAGGAAAATTCGATGGATAATCCATGGCTTACATGACCTGAGATCCTGGATGTGCTACAAAAAAAGATTTAGCCCGGACGGGTAATCCATTTATCTCAATATAGAAAGGATCTAGCCCGGACGGGTGTTCCTTGAGTGATCAAGCTCCCGGAGAATATGTGTGCATTGTGGATTTAGCCCGGACGGGTAATCCAATTAGGGTCTGAATTTAGCCTGGACTAGTAATTCAGATCCGAGATATTACGGGTGATTGTCGCTACAAGGGATTTAGCCTGGACTGGTATTCCTGACATCACCTTATGAGTTTACATTATGGGAAATTTAGCCTGGACTGGTAATCCAACCATAAGATGTGAGGCTCGTGGGAGTGCGTACTTGAGACGATCGCTCTTATGATTTGATGGTAAATGGATAATCCATTGAGATTTCAGGGAAACTCAACAGGATTAACTTGAGATATAAAAATGAAAATGTTGAATGATGAGCTCCTCTAAGACAAATTACATGACTGACATGATGCATTGTTATGAGACTAACTTGTTGATTAAGTGTATATGATATGGAAACCATTCCATGCTTGTTGGTTATATTGCCTAATATGGTTGTATGCAAATTAATCGGTAAATTTACTTTCCAGTTATTCGGGCTCACTAAGCATGTAAATGCTTACCCTTCTCTTTTCCCTGTCTTACAGAGCTCGTGGACTCACGAAGATTGGAAGATGGTTGGAGAGTCAACACACTATCATCTTGTCTAGCTTTGGTATATAGATACTCTTATTTTGTTCAATGGCATGTATAGGGCTTTTGTTATTTTGTTATATGTGTCATTTGATAAGCCAATATGAAGGCTTATAAAAGTATACATATTCACTTGTACATGGCCATGGGAATTGGTTTATTTTGATGTAGGTTACGATCTACAAATTGGTGATGTTTATGTCCAAATGTTCCTGTGATGATTAAATATGGTGTATTACAATTAGTCATATGTAACATGACCAAACTACATGGGGTGGTTAGGCCACAATTTGGCAATGAGTTAAGGTAACGATCCAAGCTTAATTGAGTTACAAGTCATAGGAATCCTTAATATAAAGGGGATAACTTAGCATGTATAAAAACCGATGAGATGAGGTTTGCATGCAATTAGGTTTATTAAGGTCATTTAAGAGTATAATTAGACTATGTCAAGTGTTATTGAAAACTATAAGTGGATATGCATATTAGAGGGTTACCAAAGGCTTGGAAAATAGCCTAACAAGGTCCACACGAGTAGACACACGGGCATGTGTCTAGGCCGTGTGTGACACACAGACTACCCCATGGGCGTGTGAAATGGTCGTGTGTCCCCTGCACCTAAAAATATTAAGTCAAAATGCATGGTAGTAAACACACGGGTAGAGACACGGCCGTGTGTCTAAACCGTGTGAAGGGCACGGCCTGGTACATAGGCTTTTGTCTTGGCTTTGTGTCCCTAAATGCATGCTGACATCATAAACAGAATGTCCAAGTTCTTGGACACGGGCGATCACACAGGCGTGTCTAGGCCGTGCGAGGAACACGGGCAAGGGACAGGGGCGTGTGCTCGGCCATGTGAAAACCCCTATAGGTTCGATATAAGAAATAAATTCAATTAATTGCACACGAGTAGGGGACACGGGTGTGTCTCAAAGCATACGGGTGTGTGAGGCTTAACCTAGCAAATTTTCCAGGAACTTTCTTAAGTTCTCAGTTTGATTCCAGACCATTCTCAATGTATGTTTTGGGTCTCGTTGGTTCATAATAGGGACATTAAGATGTCGTTCGATTGGTTTTAACTTAGAACAAAATTTTGCAACCTGTATTTCCCGAAAATGTTAAAGTACATGTCTGGTAGTGCCTCGTACCTGGTCACGGTCTCGAGTATGGGTAAGGGGTGTTACAGCAGGACTCAAACTCAAGACCCTCAGAAACAGTGACACGCCACCTATCCCTTAGACCAGTAGACCCATTCTGACATAAAGTACCCACATTTATTTAAGAATCTACTAACTAGAGACAGGGCTTATTCAAATTAAAAATAAAACTTTTGCACAAGCCAAGGCTTGAACCCAAGACTTTTCGAACTTTTCTTAGAACACTTAACCACTAAAGCAGACATGCACTTGTGTCAACCATACAAAAATAAATACTTAGGATTTGGGGACGTTACAAAGACCATGTCTGGGACATGGCATTGATACGAGATATCGTGTAAGACCATAGCTGGGATATTGGCATCGATATATGTGATCCCATGTAAGACCATATCTGGGATATAGCATTGACATCTTATTATGTGTATGAGATTTTCTTGGGTATCCTTTAGTATTCCAAGTGGTTCAACGAGTAATTTGAAGATTTTTCCAAAGATGTGAAAGGCTATGATTATGTTATGAAGTGGTATAGGTACGTACGAAAAACTCATGAGATATGAGCTCGGTTTATGATGCATTATTGGTAAAGATGCAAATGGTAAGATAAGCCTACGATCATTTGATGATTATGTGCAAATTTATAATATGCTATGTGTATGTTAATACATGTTTAATGTTGCTTATTATTTACATGCAAACTTACTAAGCTTAAAGCTTACCCTTTCCTTTTTTTTATTTCTTTTAGTGTCGCCAAGTTAGCTCAGGGATTGGAAGTCGACGGAGTATCGATCACACTATCAACTTAGTCATTTGGGTATAATTGGTTTTGATATTTTGATTATGGCATGTATAGGGGACTTGGTCTTTTTGTTTATGTGTCCTATTAATTTGGCCCAATGCGTTGGCTATTAATGACTTGACTATTCATTTTTTATATGGCCATGAGATGTGGCTCATATTGATTATTTGTAACAGTCTGATTTAGACCCTAGTTAGAAAAGTGGTTTCGGGACCACAAATCTGAGTCAAAAAAATATTTTAATATTATTTTTCGTACTTATTATATGTGAAATCTATGTGTGGAAGTCTCGTATGAAAATTCTAATATTTGTGTGCTTAATTTTCAAAAATGACCTAATCGCGTAAAATGTAAAAGTTGCCTGTTATATATTAAAAGTACCTATTTGATATGGCTTATTATTTGAGAGGTCCTTATGTGGTTAATATGCCATTTATATGGTTAATGGACATTGATGACCTTGATATTCATGTTTTAATAGTTTTATAACAAAGGCTAAAATGGGAATTTAATTAATATGTTAATAATAATAAAACGAATGCATGAAAATGGATCATTTTATGTTAATCCTTGGCCAAAAATACAAGAAAAGAAAAGAGAAAAGTTTGCTTAGGGTTCGGCACTTGTAATCTTTGATTAAGGTATGTGTTTTGATTGGTTTTTGTTGATTTCTACGTTTTAGTAATTGTTGGTTTGGATACTATCAAGCCCATGTCTCAATTTCTAATTTTGTTGATGATTTTGAAATGTGCCATTGATTAAATTATGAGCTTTGTGATGTTAGTTGCTGGAAAAATAAAAGATATATGTTGGGTTGATATATTTTGTCTTTGAATTTTTGGTGATTCTGAGTAAAATGGGCTAAATTGTGAAATTTGTAAATTGAAGGAATAAAATGTGAAATAAATGAAATGTGTGGACTAGTATGAATACTAGGAGAATTCAACCAAGCATGAGTATATGCAAATTATGTGTATTTTGTGATTTTGTGAATTAGGGACTAAAGTGGCAAAATGTAAAAATGTGAGAGCTAAATTGTAAAATGCTCTAAATGAATGTTTATGGATTGATTTGAATTATTTGGTGAATAAAAGGGTAAATTTTGAATGCATATGGATCAAGAAAAGAGGAATTCAGATTTAGACTGAGGGAAGTCGAATTGGAAATTTCGAAGGTAAGTTCGTACGTGATACATGATGTTACAAGTATATTTTTGATTCTTCGATTATCATAAATTGTGTATATATTTTTTTATGGTTGAATACGATGATAAATCAACTGCATTTGGCACTGAGTGTGCGATTCAAAATAGCTTCGGCTATAAATAGCACTAAGTGTGCGCAAGGGTATAGCTTCAGCCGTGTGAGGCACTAAGTGTGCGATACTGAGATAGCTTCGGTTAATTGAGATGGCACTAAGTGTGCGGAATCGTTCTAGCTTCGGCTAAACCTTAAAGCACTAAGTGTGCGGATGCTTAAAGCATGTGCGGATGCTTAAAGCATGAATAATATTTGAAAAGTTTTAAAATATCTAGACGAGAGATGAGAATGAAAATGAATAAATACAAGAAGGTTCAGGTATGTACAATACCTATGTGGTAGATGATATTGTGTATATGAAGTTAGTGGATTGGTATAAACATATGAATTGTGTTGGCATAGAATTGATAGATGAATTGAGAACTAATAAGTGTTTATGTGTTGATGTTTTATATTTTATAAGCTGTTGGTGATATTTAGTACAAGCTTACTAAGCTTTTGAAAGCTTACTTTGTGTGTGTTGCATTGTTTTATGGATATCGAAGCTGCTGTGAGCTCGGGCATCGTCGAGGATCGTCACCACACTATCAAATCTCATTTTGGTACCTTTTGAAATTGTATATAGTAAAGTATGGCATTTATAGGCTAGAAGTACTTTGGATAGGTTTTGTAATGTTTATATGTAACACCCTTATCCCGTAACCGTCGCTGGAATAGGTAAAGGGTGTCACCGGACAGACAGAGCATTTTTGAACAATACGGATTCATAGATACCATCTGAAATTAATACATTTGCATTCATCAAAAATTCATCCATTAAGATGGTTTACGAGACCTAAAACTTACATTTAGGGAAGTTAGGGACTAAATCGAACCCATTTAAAATTTTCAGAACTTAATCAAACTTTTCAAAACTAACAAAGTCACACGCCCGTGTAGCCATGTGACTCACACGGGCACAAGACACGCCCATGTGGTCCTACCGTGCCAAAAAGAGGTCCTATATTGAATTTTTAACATGGCCAACAGACACGATCGTGTGCCATGACCGTGTAAAATTTATCTAGCTACTGACTTTTTTACACGGCCACAAGGCACGCCAGTGTTCCCTGGCCGTGTGGCACAATGCAGGCTTGGTTTAAGCCAATTTTCCACCCCATATGGTTTCAATCTTACAAGCATTAATATGCAGCAATTATACGAACATTTCCAACCAATTCCATACTCAATTATGACCAAAACACATTAGAACATGGCACATTACCACATACACCAAAACAATACACAAACATATCATTTGCTTGCCAATTGACATGGCATAACTTATATACAATTCAAAACATAATAGATAGACATTCTAGCCTATACATGCCATACTTAGCAATATTTACACTTCAATAGTACCAAAAATGTGTTCGATAGTATGGTGACGATCCTCGACTATCTTCGAGCTTTCAGTAGCTACGATAACTGAAAAACAGACAGAATTCACAAAGAGTAAGCTACGAAGAGCTTAGTAAGCCAAATTCAATGGATCAAATTACTAAAGTATATATATAGTACAAAACAACACTAAGAATTCATAGCCATTTCTCAAAGTAGTTTATAAGCTTAACCATGCTTGTTTATTTGTATATATATCATATTCATTTCCAGGATTTCGATCCTACTTCGAATTTGCTATTTCACAGAAACAGAGTCTTTCATATTTAGAAATTAAGTACGATATAAACGTACCTATATAGATTATACATTTTATATATTCCTTTCCATATTGCGTACTTTATCATCAGACAGTTTAGAAATGATACAGATACTCATAAACGGGTATAATGCCAACGTCCCGGACGTAGTCTTACATGTAATTCAGTATGATGCCTTTGTCCCAGACAGGTCCTATACGAAATCAGATATGATGCCGATGTCCCGGACATGGTCTTACAAGTAAATTTCAATTCGATGCCTTTGTCCTAGACACGGTCTTACACGATAATTCAGATTAATACCAACGTTCTTTTAAAGGCATATAGAACTTTCCAAATACTAGTATATTATCAAAGTTTACTCAAAATCTATTCATCAAGCTCTCAAGGCCGTCCAATACAGATTACAATTTATATACACAGAATTTATTCAATTAACATGTAATTGTAATTTGACTTACTGTAACACCCCGTACCCGGGACCGTTGCCGGAGTCGGACACGAAGTGTGAACGAACTTAACTCACTTATTTCCACAGTCCATTTAAAAATTTCCAGACAAGCTGGTTAACTGTGTCACTGTCGCCTTAAAAATCATATCTTGAGTTTCAAAACTCGAAAACCAGTTTCGTAAATTTTTCCTGAAACTAGACTCATATATCCATCTACAAATTTTTTTCTAGAATTTTTGGTCCAGCAAATTAGTACAGTTTATTAGTTAAAGTCTCCCCTGATTCAGGGTTCGACTACTCTGACCTTCATGCATTACGACTTAGATATCTCCTTGTACAGGGCTTAAATACTTATGCTGTTTGTTTCTATAGAAACTAGACTCGAAAAGAAATCTATAAATATATGGCATGACTTCTAATTTTCTTTGGTTAATTTATAATGAATTTTCAAAGTCGGAACAGGGGATCCAGAAACTGTTCTGGCCCTTTTTCACGAAAACTTAAATTTCTCTTAACATACGACTCATATGATTGTTTCGTTTTGTCCATATGAAAGTAGATTCATTAAGGTTCGATTACATAATTTATTCACTATTTAATTCCATTCCTAATATTTTTAGTGATTTTTCAAATTTACATCACTGCTGCTGTCAGCATCTGCCTTCAAGGTAAACTTTACCTAATTCATAGTTTCCATGATTCAACTAGCCCTTTTAGCCTATATAGCATAAAATATGATCATGATTAACCATTCCAATGGCTAATCGTTTCCAAACATTACCATACCTCTTAATGAATAACATACAAAACGATTATAATACTACGCTCAAAGTGTATATAAGCCATTTTCGCATGGCTATCCAAATTTATACAAAACCAAGGGGTACATGACCAACAACAAAAAGGGGTAGTCCTATACATGCCATTTTCAGAGTTCAACCAAAAGTGTACCAAAAGAGCTTTGATAGTGTGGGCGACTTCGACTTCAATAATCCCGAGTCCGATAGCTGACGAACCAAAATCTCATTGTTGGGATTTTATGAGCGTATTAATTGAAATTATTACAGCAAGATCGCTCATTCCCAAATCAAGTACCTTCGGAATTCAACCGGATATAGCTACTCGCTCGAATGCCTTCGGGACATAGCCCGGTTATAGTAACTCGCACAAATGCCTTCGGGACTTAGCCCGGATATAGTAACTCTCACGAATGCCTTCAGGACTTATCCCGGATATAATAACTCGCTCAATTGCCTTCGGGCTTAGCCCGGAATTAGTCACTAGCACAAATGCCTTCGGGACTTAGCCCGGTTATCATCCGAATATTTATGCACATATCAATAAATCATGACACATCTCTATTTCAATTTCATAACTAGAATTCAAACACAAGTCACTTATCAAGCATTATCATTTCGGCTCAATAGCTGCATACAAGAGCATGATTTTGATTTACTTAAAACATGATCTAATCAAATCATAATCTAAGCTCCATTACTCAAAGACTTACCTCGGATGTTGTCGAACGATTTCGACGGCTATTCGATCACTTTTTCCTTCCCTTTATCGGATTTAGTTCCCCTTTGCTCTTGAGCTTAATATTAACAAATAAATTGATTTAATCATTTGAACATCAAAAAGAGAAACTCAAGGTTCTTAACCCATATATACATTACACATTAGAGTCACATATATATGAAATCATGAATCAAACTCAACATATTAGCCCACACTCTCTTTTAGCCGATTATCTAAGCCAAGATAAAAGCATCAATATGCTTGCCTCTAACCGAATACATGCAACACCAATCCATCTCATGTGGCCGAATATGCATGTCTACGTTGAGGCTAATTATATACTTAATACCACATATAAATGGCATACATTTTACTAACTAATGCATTACATATTATAACTCAATACGCACCCAACATTTACTCCATAACTGAAACACCATCATATATAAATATATACCTTGAGATAATATATATGTCACACCAATACATCATGTGCAAATATATATATGTGCAAGAGCCGAACCATAAAGTTGATTATAACCACCTCATATATTTTCATCATATACTCGAATGCACAAGTACATTATAGTATCTTCCAACTCAATTCATGTTACAAATTTATACTTCACAAGAATAAATCATTAACCAAATATAAGCATACCAAAATAAACTCTTTCTATTTTCGAATATAACCTAATATCATTTAATACCAAATCATGTATAACACCTCAACTAAATATAATAACCAAATTCACATGTATATTTTATTTTTAGATGAACCATAGCCGAATCATTTTACCCATGAGTAACATAACAAGCATAAATCATACTTATGGATCTAAGGTAGAACCAAGAAAGGAACTCATAGATATCAAGATGTAAGCAAACTACCATTGTTCATCTAGATTTAGCATGAAACACAACCATCACCCTTATTACTCTCCATAGCCGAAAACCTTACTTATTCCAAAATCACAATTTCAACATGGGTTACCAACAATAACTTGATATCTCACTCAATATCAACTAGGATTTCAAGAACTAGTATCAACTTCCTTACCTTAATATTGACCTAAGGTGACCGATTGCTTCACTTCTTTCTTCCTCCTTTCAATTCGACCAAGAAGAACCAAAGAACACAACTTGTTTTCATCACCGAATGCTCTCTCTTTTTTTTGTTTTCTTTCTTCAATTCACGACAAAGGGGGGGGGAAACATGGATGAGACAATTTTTTTTTTCATCACTCCTCCCTTTGCATTACTTTAATACTAACCCCTTTTTTTATTCTTTCTAACATAACACACTAACACAACATGTTTACAACATGTTTCCACCCATAGCATGGCCGGCCACTAGCTAAATTTTTGGGTAATTTGACATGCAAACCCATCATTTTTATAATATGCATTATTAGGCCACTTTACATTTGCCTAGCACATTTCTAAATTTTCTCACATAAGTCTTATTTACTAAAATTCACCTAGAATTAACAAAATTCAAATATGAAATTTTCACACACGCATATATACATAAAATAAGCATCAAACATGACAGCTAATTATTTTTATGACTCGGTTTTGTGGTCCCGAAACCACTTCCCGACTAGGGTCACATTAGGGCTGTCACACTTACCTCATACAAATTTAGGACGAACCAAGTCAACTATTCAATTACTTTACACTTTCCTCGATCTAAATCTAATTTTCTTTGTTCTCGATCTAATAAAATTCAAATTCAACCATTCAATAATTCATTTCATTCAAAATAATCCATGAGGGCACTTTACATTATAGCCCTTACATTTTCACACTTTGACAATTTAGTCCATTTTTCATAAAATCACAAATACGCAAAATTTACCATGACTAAAGTTTGGCCGAATATACATGGCTTCTATACAAGCCCAAATAACATATTTAATTCATAATTTAGTTCTTCAAAACCTCATTTTCACAATTTAGCTCAATTAGCTCATTTCATCAAACATTCAAGAACAAAACATATAACCCATCTAACAAGCCTTCATAATTCATTCAAAAACATCACAAAACTCATGATATCAACAATGGCATTTCATGAAATCTTTAACAGAAACAGAAATTCAGACATGGGCTTTGGAGAACATGAAGCAACGATCACAGAAGCGTAGAAATTATCAAAAATGGACGAAAACACATACCTTAATTGAGTTTTAATCCAGCCAAACCCTAAATGCTTATATTTCTTTTCTTTCTCTTTGAATTTTGGCAAGAACAAAGTGAAAATAGCCATTTGCATGCTTTGTTTTATTATAATAAACATTATATCCATTTTTTACCATTTTGCCCATCATTGAATTTTTACCAACTAATGTTCATAATTGTCCATGCATTATTACAATGGTCCAATTGCATCATAAGTACCTCACATTTATAAAGCCAAGTCAAATAAGCACTTTAACAATTAGCATGCAACGTTTGCATTTTACGCGATTAATTCCTTTTTCATAATTAAGCACAGAAACAGACAAATTAAATCAAAAAAATTTCACAGATATAAATTCACATATCACAGACACAGAAAACAATATTAAAATATGTTTTAGACTCAAATTTGCTGTCCCAAAACCACTATTTCGACTAGGGTCAAAACCCGACTATTACATTATATTTAGCCATGTGATATGGCTTGATATGGTTATGCTTATGCTTTTGATTATGGTATATGAAATGTGATGCAAGATATCTATTTGATGTTTTCATGAATGGCTAAGAAAAATGGTAAGTTTGGCAAGTTTTGGTATGAGAGTTGGTCATGAGTTTAGAGATGATGAAACCATATGTTTGATATGATTTGGTCTTATGTTTTGGCACAATTCAGTTTAGTTTATGAGCTTGTAAATGGTTGATAATGTTATGGCATGAATGATGTATGATTTGGTATAGAAATTGGCTGAAGTTGTTGTGTATATATGCTTGGTTTGGTGCTTGTAGGTTTGACCCAATTGGGGTGGCAAGTTGGCTATTCAAATGGCCTATTTTTGTCCACACAGGCAGAGACACGAGTGTGTGTCTCAGCCGTGTGTGATACAGGGTCACGTTACACGGTCGTGTCCCTTGGGGTACCCTATGAAGTAAAGTCAGTATACCCTCCAGTTTTGACAAGGCCTAGACACACGGGCGTGTCTATTGGTCGTGTGTGTCACATGGGTTGGCACACGGGTGTATGGTCGGTCGTGTGGCCAAGTCAGTAGCCTCCCTAATTTTCACACGGCCTGGCATACGGGCGTGTCTTATGGTCGTGTGGACAAGTCAGTATATATGCTCTATTTCGCCATGGCTTAGACAGATGGGCATCTCTAGTTTCGTGTTAGGCACACGGCCTGTTCACACGGGCATGTAACACTTGAAAAGTTAAAATTTTTCTAAGTTTCTGAACTTCCATGTGTTATTGATTTGGCCCCTAATGCATGATTGGCTTATATTTATTGAAATGAGATGATATTTGATATATGATTGCTCTGAATTGAGTTACAAGTCTGGTAACACCTCTTAACCTATTTCGACAATGGTTACTGGTTAGGGGTGTTACATTATTGGGGTGTAAACCTATTCATATATCCATGCATGTGCTAAGGTCATACATGTTGTGGTTAAAATTGTTTGGCATGGTTGAATTGTGAATGCGACCATGGATGTTGATGATGGAATCGTGAGTAAATGGCATGATGACAACTAAGATATGAATGTGTAAAATGGAGTAAATTGATGTTACATATTGCATGTGATTTGGTAAACTTGGCTTAACAAGGTATGGTAACATGAGCATGTATAAGTTGATATGGTGTTGCCATGAACATGACTTAATTGATGATGTTTAAGCACCTAATTATGCCATGTTAAATCCCTTTGAAATTATGTATGTGTTTGAGCGAAAAAGGGTGGCAATTGGCTTGGAAAATAGCCTCAAAGTTGTCCACATGGGTAGACACACGGGCATGTGTCTAGGCCGTGTGTGACACGCGGCTTGCCCATTGGGTGTGTGATCTAGTTGTGTGTCCCCTACATTCTTGAATTTTAGCTTTGAATTGGCCACACGAGCAGAGACACGGCCGTGTGTCTCAACTGTGTGAAGGACACAACTCAGGGACACGGGCATGTGAAGTCTGCACCTTATTTATGAAAATTCATGAAAACTAAATTCACCACATAGCCTAGCACACGGGCGTGTGACTTGGCCGTGTGACCCTATTTTGTTGATGGCGTCATAAACAAAGTGTTATACGGGCTGGGGACACAGGCGTGTCCCAAGCCACACGGGCGTGTGAGACCACACGGCCTACCCACACGGGCATGTGACCCTCCAAAACAAGAAAATTTTTAAAGTGTTGTAAAAGTTCTAAAATTCCTCGGTTTAGTCCCGAACCACTCCCAATGTATGTTTTGGGCCTTGTAGACTCGTATAAGGGACGATATGCATATGTATGAATGGTTTTAAATTGGGCACATTTTTATTACCCGGTTTGGTATGAATGTTTATGTTTAAGTCTGGTAGCGCCTCAAACCCTGTCCTGGCATCGGATACGGGTAAGGGGTGCTACAAGTCAAGTTCTACATGGCCTAAGACACAGGCATGTCTCTTGGCCATATGAGTCACACGGCCTGGCCACACAACTGTGTGACCACTGCAGTTGGTAAATTTTCATCTTTTCCCTAAAATTTCTATATGTTTCTGATTTATTCCCGATTTGTATCTAATGTGTTTCTAGGGCCTCAAAGGCTCGTATAAGGGGCAATAAGTATACTATTGATAATGTTTTAAAATTTTTGATAGTTTTGAAATGTAAACTCTAGTAATGCTCCGTAACTTTATTCTGATGTCGGATACGGGTTAGAGGTGTTACATTTATTGGTATCAGAGCTATAGGTTAGTCGATTCTCAAACTTAACGCAGTATGTATGAAGTCTAGAAATACATGCTATTATATAACCTGTGATAGTGTGATATCTCCTGACACTGATGTGATTTGTTTCATTTTAGATAGAGATACTTTCTAACCAAGCTAATTCTGATAATATTGAAAGCGATAATCAAATATCTGAGTAAAAATGTTGCTTATGATGAGTCAGAACTCATAAAGGTATGAATAAAAGTTCATAATATTATGTTGTTGATAAATGTTATGTCATACGTGTGTGTATATGAGAGTCAAATTTTAAGGCTTTATGACCTTTACCATCTCACATGTACGTCGTATACAATGAAATTCAAAAAATTTATATTGATTAAGTTCACAAGCGTGAAATCGAAGAGTTCAGTGGTTGAATGATTAGTAATGCGGTAAGAGTTGAGAATGAGATAGCAAGTAAAGACAGTTTTAGAAGAGATATTAGATTTTTCTGAAGATCATTCGGATTACGCAATGTCGCTATTAAAGAATAAGTTAATCTGGACAAATCGATTTATTTAGGTATGGTATCCAAAGAAAGAGTTAACTAGAATTTATTCTAAATTGATTTCTTTAGTGAATAGGATAATGTGGGATTATTAATGACTGTAGTAGGAAATAGAATAATGTTTGAATTGCAAAGATATTTTAATGTAGTTGATATAGTTGAATATGTTATAGTAATCTCCTCTGGTATTCTATATGCTTTTTTATTCTCAGAGATATATGTAACTGTTGATTTTCATCTATGAATCTTACCATATAGAAAGGTTGGTAATCTTAATATTAGGCAGAGTTATTGTTAGTCTGGTTGATTGATGATTGGAATCACCCTATCTTTATTTGGTTTTCAAATCCATTATGTTCGACAGAAGACTTGATGATAAGACTTATATGATGCTACTTTCTACTTCTACTGGTTGATGCTCTGAATTACATATATGTAATTTACATTGTCTCTATCGCAACTATTTCCAGTGCGTATGGGCAATATTCTTCTTCTAGATTTTCTCTGGGATATCATCGAGCTCTTTATCATTCAATACGGGTTGTATTCTAGAAAATTCAGTATAGCTTCACAGCATGGATTTCATTATCTCGGCTTTCTTATCACTCTTATTGTTTAATTTATCAAACATGGTTCATCTGTAAAGGATATTCATTGGTTTGAAGTAATTATATTTGTTATGGTTATGATTCTTGGTGAGATCATGGAAGTACGGTTATATAGATTTTAGGTTTTTAGATGTTGTGTTCCTGTACTGGTTATTATTACATTCAGTTTTCCTCTTTTATTTAGGAGTGCACTATTGATGTGGAGGTGTTGTTCTATCTATATAGTCAAAAAGTCAGTCTTATTATAACACTATGGTTTTACTTTATCTGATGGTTGTGGTTTCAATATTGTTCAAAGTTTCGATGTTAGTAATTGAAGTAGCTTTATTATATATAATTCCTTTCAGGTTTTCATGAAAGGGTTGGCATCAGCAAAAGTGTAGATAGTGGAAGATCAAGCTCAAATTTGTATATTGATTATCATTCCTGAGGTAATCTTGATTAATGTCAACGAGTTAAAATGGGATACTATGTTTCGTTTGAGTTGTAACACCCCAAACTGGCCTAGACATTATAGCCGAATCAGGCGTGTCACATCGAAGAGTCTTTTGAAAACTGATCTTTTCGGTAAAATCCGTTTCTAAGTTTAATTCCTTTTATTGTTATTTAAAAAAATAGTTCTTGTCAAAACGTTTACCAATTTATTTGACTTCGGTACATTTACACAACTTAAATTACGGAAGCATTTCGAAAACTTTGTTATTGAAAGCTCGTGTTCCTTAAAAAACTGTGACGATTTGAAAACTTGTGTTTTCCTAGACTAGCAGTTTATCATAGAAATTCAAAAGCCCAATTAAAACTTAAAATCACCAATGGCCTTATTACATAATCAAAACCCCAAAATGAAACTTAAATAAATAAAGTTAAAAGTAGAACATCTACAATCGTGTGGTCACCTCTGAGTCTCTCACCGTACCAAACCATCTAAGGCTGGGGATTACCTGCACAGTTAAAAGAAAGGGTAAGTTTATGAAAACTCACTGTGTAGTTCCCTATCAGTTAGACAGTAAACAACATGCAGTAACAGTCTGGGCCTTAGCCCTATAAATTATCAGTATAGTCTGGGCCTTAGCCCTATACAGTAACAGTGTGGGCCTAAGCCCAATTCAGTATTAGTACAATGCAGTCATGTAACCCACACCACCGGTGCCAACCAACACACCATGTGGGGATTAAATCGACCCACCCAGCCAACACACCAATATTGCAACGAAGCTGCTAACAGTAACGCAGTAATGCTGCTAATAACAATAAACGTGGCAAAGCCACCAGAGCAGTAGCTACGTGGCAAAGACACTAATACGGTACTTCCTCCAAATCAGAAACCTTACCCCATGCAGTATGTCATGTCATAAATATTACGTGTATGCAGTATTTCATACTCAAAACTAGTCATATAAATGTCATACATACATCAATTAACCTACCACTAGGGGACCATTGTCATTGTGTCGATTAGGGGTAAAATAGTAATTTTACCCTTTAGGGGTATTTTGGTCATTTTGTCTATTTTAGGGTCTCGATACAGATAATGACCTCTCCAAATGTCTATAGTCGCTTCAAGCATCACAGATAGCCTAAATGATAACAACAGTGTAAATGGGCCCAAGGCTGTTACTCGACCCAAATGGGCCCACATGCTCGTGTAGCCCATTTAGCCCAAAGTCAATTAAAGCTATGTGACCTACATAGCCCAGTCGAATATTTATCACTTATTGTGGATTTAATCTATATGGGGCCCACAGCCCATTAGGCCCACACAGCCCATTTTGGCCCAACGTGGCCTATAACGGCCCAAGTCCATGAAAAAGCTTATGGTGGCCTTTATAGTTTACCGCCCATGATTTGTGGGGTCGGTTTACCCCACAAGCAATTGCACGCTTGTGAGGCCTCAAATGTCGAAGTTTCAGCATTTTGACTTTTCGGCTTTTGTCGATTCCCAGTTAGATAAGGGTGAGGATACACACCTTTTTAGTGTATGGTTACATACCTTTTCATGAAAGCCTATGAACACTCTTTGAGCACCAACCTACAAGCATCGAGACACTACGTTACTCACTTCCCAAAGACAATACTCATACCAAATCCAACATATCACCATATATTACCTTGATCGAACAAAAAGAGGTTTCCCACTTGAACTGATACCCAAGACTAGCAGCGATTTCCTCTTCTCCAAAACCCTGTATTTTCAAACACTATTAACGGACTACATTGTACATACAAGTGCTAAAGTAAGGGCAGAGTCACTTACCGAGATTAAAAGAGAACTAATCGGCCAAGGCACTTCCAGAGCACAAGAGTGTAATATTCGGCCTAGCACCACTAGAATATTTGAGAAAGGAACAAGGTGATGGATTCGGCCTAGATTGAGACAAGGGAGGGAGAAAAGAAATGATCAATAGAACTCAAAGAATGAAATAGGAAAGGTTCAGCTATAGAGAGGCAAACTGATAGCACTATGGGAAAAAAGGAAATGAAAGGTTAGAGGAAAAGAGTAATGTGATCCGGTAAAAAGTAGAAGAAACGAAATTGAGAATAGGGATTTCGACACTAAGAACTTACACTAATCAAATCCCGAAAGAGCACGAAAGGTAACTTTTGAAATCGGCACTAGGGAGAAAAGAAGCCAGAAACGCCAAAAATAACAAAAACTCGAAATGATAGAGAGGAAATTCGGTACCCATTCACTCACTAATTGTTGAAAATGCACACCAAGGGACCCTTAACCGAATTTGCATACTCCAAATCCCCCAATCAGCTACAACTCTCCCTAATTTGAATTTCGTGACTTTCTCCTAAAACCTCTCCCCTTATCCCTCCTTGATTTACTCATTGAATCACTCTTCATCACTCTCCACAACTCCTCCATTAGAATTTCACTGTAACACAACCACTAGCCAAAACCAACTGCGAAACAAATACCCTAATTGTGCTGCTCCATGCTCAAACCTCAAACCTTGAACACCATTCCACATGTCACTACCACTAAGCCACAGGCTCTTTCTGTGACATCAATCAGTCGTAATAAAATATAAGCCCTACATACCAATGTCCAGATTCACTTAAGAGCAAAAATTAAAATTTCTTCAAAAGTCAGGACTTGAACCCAGGCTTCTCAGACACTCCCTAACTCACCCAAATTGTAACGCCCCCACGCCCGAGACCATCGCCGGAGTCGAGCTTGAGGGGTTACCGAACAATATTTATCAAATTAAGAACTTCAAATCATTTATTTCTACATTCACAGCTTTCTAACTACCTGCATCACAGTTACAAGAAAAATCATATCTCAAGTTATGAAACTCGAAATCAAGATCCGTAAATTTTCTCTAAATCTAGACTCATATATCTATTTACTAATTTTTTTCTAGAATTTTTGGTTGGGCCAATTAGTACAGTTTATTAGTTAAAGTCTCCCCGGTTTCAGGGTTCGACTGCCCTGACCTCTGTGTATTACGAATCAGATATTTCTCTATACAAAAATTAAATGACTATGAGGTTTGTTTCTCTTAATACTAGACTCAATAAAGAACCTGTAAATATAAAGAAAAACTTCTAATTATTTTTTTAAAATTTATTATGAATTTTTAAAGTCAGAACAGGGGATTCAGAAATCACTCTCGCCCTGTTTCACAAAAGTTTAAATATCTCATAAAATATAATTTATATACCTATTTTGTTCAATCCACATGAAAATAGACTCATTAAGATTCAATTTCATAACTTACTAATCATTTATTTCTATTTATACTATTTTTAGTGATTTTTCAAATTCATGTCATTACTGCAGCAATATTCTGTTTTAAGGCAAGTTTCATCTTTCCATGAATTTTTATGAACTAGATAACCTATTAAACTTCCATAATATCAAACATGATCTAAATTAGCCATCACCATGACTTATCAATATCAAACATTTCTCAACCAAACATGGCCATATCATAAAATTATTTACACAAAATAAGTATATTGCTATACATGCCATACTTAAGTTTTACAAGCCATTTACCCAGATAAAAGTCCTTTGGATAGTGTGATCGAACCTTCGACCCGTCCCGATTCCCGAGCTGGCTTGTTCAAAACTACAGTAAATAAAGAGGAGGGAGTAAGCATAAATGCTTAGTAAGTTCATATGTAAATAACAAGTAACATAACAATACAAATATACCAAACAACTTTAGCATGGTATCACCAAAACATATATCACATTTCTAAACATCATTCATCATCTTACCACCTTATCGTTGTTGTATCTAATTTCAACTCGAGGGTTAAGAACATTCTTGTCCAAAGTGTCCATTTCACAACACTTACCAAAACGTCACTTGCATCTTAAGTGTTCTTCCATTTCACTAGAAATTTCACCCGTTGAACACATCGGAATACAACTCAGATACACGGATAATTTGCACATAAGTGCCTCATATGTAATCAAGAAATCATGTAACCCGCCCCTAAGTGAACTCGGACTCAACTCAACGAGTTCGGATGCCTAGTTACATTTCACGAACTCGGACTCAGCTCAACGAGTTCGGACATTCACATCCATAAGTGAACTCGGACTCAACTCAACGAGTTCGGATGCTCAACCATCCTAGTGACATGTCACTTGTATCCTAATCTATTCCTAAGGTTCAAACAGGCATTTTCCCTCGATCTCACATTTGTCGTCTTCCATGGAATATCGAAATCGGTACTTCGGTGATAGTTCATACTCATCAAGTAATTCACATAATTACATATTATTCAACAATAACCACAAAGCATAATATTTCATGCAATAATCAGCATCATATCATATAAACAACATTAAATTGCTTAAAATGACAATTATGTTACTACATTTACACATGAACTTACCTTGGCACCAAAATATAAAGATTTTGCAATTTAGTCCACAATCTTTTCTTTTCCTCGATCGCGACTTGAATCTCGTTTCTCTTGATCTATGATGCCAAATTAATCTTATTTAATACATACATTCATCAAAACAGTATTTAATACGAACTTTGGAAAAATTACGCTTTTTCCCCTAAACTTTTGCATAATTACACTTTTGCCCCTAGGCTCGGGAATTAAACTTTATTCCTTATTCTTATGTTTTATAACATGATGATCACTTTTTCCTTCTATGGCAACATCAAATTCTCTCTCTAACTTATACTTGTGACTATTAGGTATTTTTGCCGATTAAGCCCTTTTACTCATTTTCACTCAAAACCGAGTAGCACAAGTTGTCTAACATAATTTAAAACCTCATATTCTATCATAAAACATAAAAATACACAAATTTCACCTATGGGTATTTTTCCAAATATAAACCCTAGGTTGAATTATTGCTAACATAAGCTTAATCGAGCTACCGGGATTCCAAAAACGTAAAGAACATTAAAAACGGGCCTTGGAATCACTTACTATGGAGCTTGGAAGCTTGAAACAAACCCTAGCTATGGAGAACCCTTGAAATTTCGACCTAATGAAGAAGATGGACAAAAATTGGCTTTTAATTTTGTTTTTAATTCATTTTAATAATTAAATGACCAAAATACCCTTACTACTAAACTTTCCAAAAATTCCTTCCATGTCCTAATTTTGTCCATGAACTTAAAATTGGTCAAATTTCTATTTAAGACCTCCTCATTAATATTCCAAAACAATTTCATACTAAAAACTTCTAGAATGCAAGTTTTGCAACTTATTCGATTTAGTCCCTACTTTCAATTTAAGCACTTTAGGCATAGAATTTCATCACGAAATTTTCACACAATCATGCAATCATATCATAATCATCAAAATAATTATAAAATTATTATTTCTATCTCAGCAATGGATACTTGTTTTTGATTGTCACCTTGTTTAACTGACGATAATCAACACATAATCTCATAGAACCATCCTTATTTTTCAGAAATAACACGGGAGCACCCCAAGGTGAAAAACTTGGTCTCACAAAGCCTTTATCAGTCAACTCTTGCAACTACGACTTTAATTCTTTCAACTCTGTTGGTGCCATTCTATATGGAGCAATCGAGATTGGAGCTGTTCCCGATATCAAATCTATACCAAATTCTACTTCCCTGACTGGAGGCAAACCCGGCAATTCTTCTGGAAATACGTCCGCAAATTCACACACAACCGGCACTGATTCAACTTTCTTTTCAACTTCTGCTGTATTAATTACATACGCCAAATAAGCTTCATAACCCTTTCTCAAATATCTCTGAGCCGACATCGAAGAAATCATACTAAATATTGCCTCTGATTTGTCTGGTTCAACTCGCAAGATCTCACCACTTTCACATTTTAATTCTATAACCTTTTCTTTGCAATTTACTATAGCATCATGCAATGTCAACCAATCCATACCCAAAATAACATCAAATTCATCAAACGGCAACAACATCAAGTCGGCCGGAAAGTAATGACCCCGAATCATTAAAGGGCATTTCTTGCATACTTTATCAACTATCATGCATTTGCCTAACGGGTTCGACACTCTAATCATAAATTCTGTGTTGTCAACAGGTATATTCATACTAGACACCAGTTTCATGCATACATATGAATGAGTAGAACCGGGATCAATCCAAGCAATAACATTAGTATCATAAAGAGAAAATGTACCGGTAATCACATCGGGTGAGGAAGCATCTTCACGCGCTTGAATAGCATAAGTTCTAGCTGGAGCTCTTCCTTCAGATCCAACAGTCGCATCTCTGGCTACATTCTTACTGCTTGTTTCACTTCCAGCTTTTCTCGGATACCTTCCCCTCGAGTTTGCACCACTAGCTTTTACATTCTGAAATTTTTCTTTCTCAGCTCTCTCTAGGTAGTCTCTAATAAAATGATCCGGAGAACCACATCGAAAACATTCATTTGCTCTGCACGGACCAAAATGATTTCTACCACACTATTGGCACTCGGGTTTAACAAATCTCGTATTTCCCACACTAGCCGCAGAAGTAGTCTGAGATTTAGGACCCACATTCTACTTCTTAAAATTTCCATACGATTGCCCAGCTGAAACTTGGGAACGAGGATTCATATTTTTTGACTTTCTGGTTTGTTGTGAGGGTGCATTACTCATTGGTCTTTTCTTCCAATTTCGTGTTTCAGATTCTACCTTTTTCTTTTCCTTCAGTAATTCTTCAGCCTTGCAAGCTCGATCAACCAGTACTACCATTTCTTTCAGTTCAAGGATCCCGACAAATACCTTAATGTCTTCGTTGAGCCCGTCTTCAAATCGTCGGCACATCTTGGCTTCTGTAGGAACATATTCCCTGGCATACTTACTCAATCGAACAAACTCTCTTTCATATTCTGAGACTGTCATATTACCTTGCTTCAGCTCAAGAAACTCTTTACATTTCTGATCAATAAATCTTTCACTAATATATTTCTTCCGAAACTCTTCTTAAAAGAATTCCCAAGTTACCCTCTCTTTCGGTACCACCGAAATCAAAGTCTTCCACCAATTATAGGCTGAATCTCTCAACAAAGATGTAGCACATTTCAAACATTCTTCAGGTATACAAGATAATTCATCAAATACCCGGACAGAATTTTCAAGCCAGAACTCTGCTTTCTCTGCATCATCATCAATATTTGCTCTAAATTCTTTAGCCCCTTGTTTACAAATTCTATCAACGGGGTTTCTGTGAAATTTTATCATATCCACTCCTTGAGGCATTGGAGGCATAGGTTGAGGAATTGGGAGAGGTGGGGGAGGTCGTACATTTGGGTTCGTACGAACGAACTCAGTGTACCATGCACTCATCATTTGGAGAAAGGCTTCCCGATCCCTTTCTCCTCCTCCCTGACCAACAGTAGGAGGTGGGTTTTCAGTCAGAGCTGGCGCATTACTCTCTACTTCATCTGCCACAGCTGGATCGGGATCCATTTACTATATAAAAATTCATTTAAAAAGGTCAGAAGTCGTCACACTATCACAATTCATACATATGGCATGTATAGCAAAATCTGTACATACAACACGTAGTCCGAGAACTGACTAAACCTACTCTGATACCATTAAATGTAACGCCCCCATGCCCGAGACCATCGCCGGAGTTGAGCTTGAGGGGTTACCGAACAATATTTATCAAATTAAGAACTTCAAATCATTTATTTCTACATTCACAGCTTTCTAACTACCTGCATCACAGTTACAAGAAAAATCATATCTCGAGTTATGAAACTCGAAATCAAGATCCGTAAATTTTCCATAAATTTATACTCATATATCTATTTACTAATTTTTTTCTAGAATTTTTGGTTGGGCCAATTAGTACAGTTTATTAGTTAAAGTCTCCCCTATTTCAGGGTTCGACTGCTCTGAACTCTGTGTATTACGAATCAGATATTTCTCTATACAAAAATTAAATGACTATGAGGTTTGTTTCTCTTAAAACTAGACTCAACAAAGAACCTGTACATATAAATCAAAACTTCTAATTATTTTTGTAAAATTTATTATGAATTTTTAAAGTCAGAACAGGGGATCCAGAAATCACTCTCGCCCTGTTTCACAAAAGTTTAAATATCTCATAAAATATAATTTATATACCTATTTTGTTCAATCCAAATGAAAATAGACTCATTAAGATTCAATTTCATAACTTACTCATCATCTATTTCCATTTATACTATTTTTAGTGATTTTTCAAATTCATGTCATTACTGCAGTAATATTCTGTTTTAAGGCAAGTTTCATCTTTCCATGAATTTTTATGAACTAGATAACCTATTAAACTTCCATAATATCAAACATGATCTAAATTAGCCATCACCATGACTTATCAATATCAAACATTTTCTCAACCAAACATGGCCATATCATAAAATTATTTACACAAAATAAGTATATTGCTATACATGCCATACTTAAGTTTTACAAGCCATTTACCCAGATGAAAGTCCTTTGGATAGTGTGATCGAACCTTCGACCCGTCCCGATTCCCGAGCTGGCTTGTTCAAAACTACAGTAAATAAAGAGGAGGGAGTAAGCATAAATGCTTAGTAAGTTCATATGTAAATAACAAGTAACATAACAATACAAATATACCAAACAACTTTAGCATGGTATCACCAAAACATATATCACATTTCTAAACATCATTCATCATCTTACCACCTTATCGTTGTTGTATCTAATTTCAACTCGAGGGTTAAGAACATACCTATCCAAAGTGTCCATTGCACAACACTTACGAAAACGTCACTTGCATCTTAAGTGTTCTTCCATTTCACTAGCAATTTCACCCGTTGAACACATCGGAATACAACTCAGATACACGGATAATTTGCACATAAGTGCCTCATATGTAATCAAGAAATCATGTAACCCGCCCCTAAGTGAACTCGGACTCAACTCAACGAGCTCGGGCGTTCGCATCCATAAGTGAACTCGGACTCAACTCAACGAGTTCAGATGCCTAGTTACATTTCACGAACTCGGACTCAGCTCAACGAGTTCGAACATTCGCATCCATAAGTGAACTCGGACTCAACTCAACGAGTTCGGATGCTCAACCGTCCTAGTGACATGTCACTTGTATCCTAATCTATTCCTAATGTTCAAACAGGCATTTTCCCTCGATCCCACATTTGCCGTCTTCCATGGAATATCGAAATCGGTACTTCAGTGATAGTTCATACTCATCAAGTAATTCACATAATTACATATTATTCAACAATAACCACAAAGCATAATATTTCATGATAATAATCAGCATCATATCATATAAACAACATTAAATTGCTTAAAATGACAATTATGTTACTACATTTACACATGAACTTACCTTGGCACCAAAATATAAAGATTTTGCAATTTAGTCCACAATCTTTTCTTTTCCTCGATCGCGACTTGAATCTCGTTTCTCTTGATCTATGATGACAAATTAATCTTATTTAATGCATACATTCATCAAAACAGTATTTAATACAAACTTTGGAAAAATTACGCTTTTGCCCCTAAACTTTTGCATAATTACACTTTTGCCCCTAGGCTCGGGAATTAAACTTTATTCCTTATTCTTATGTTTTATAACATGCTGATCACTTTTTCCTTCTATGGCAACATCAAATTCTCTCTCTAACTTATACTTGTGACTATTAGGTATTTTTGCTGATTAAGCCCTTTTTCTCATTTTCACTCAAAACCGAGTAGCACAAGTTGTCTAACATAATTTAAAACCTCATATTCTATCATAAAACATAAAAATACACAAATTTCACCTATGGGTATTTTTCCAAATATAAACCCTAGGTTGAATTATTGCTAACATAAGCTTAATCGAGCTACCGGGATTCCAAAAACGTAAAGAACATTAAAAACGGGCCTTGGAATCACTTACTATGGAGCTTGGAAGCTTGAAACAAACCCTAGCTATGGAGAACCCTTGAAATTTCGGCCTAATGAAGAAGATGGACAAAAATTGGCTTTTAATTTTGTTTTTAATTCATTTTAATAACTAAATGACCAAAATACCCTTACTACTAAACTTTCCAAAAATTCCTTCCATGTCCTAATTTTGTCCATGAACTTAAAATTGGTCAAATTTCTATTTAAGACCTCCTCATTAATATTCCTAAACAATTTCATACTAAAAACTTCTAGAATGCAAGTTTTGCAACTTATTCGATTTAGTCCCTACTTTCAATTTAAGCACTTTAGGCATAGAATTTCATCACGAAATTTTCACACAATCATGCAATCATATCATAATCATCAAAATAATTATAAAATTATTATTTCTATCTCGGATTTGTGGTCACAAAACCACTATTCCGATTAAGTCCTAATTCAGGATATTACACAAATCATCTAACCAGTCAATCAAACATGTAGTTTTGTCAGATAATGCAAAATTACAAACCCCTTATTTTTAGGGCGTTACAACTCTACCCCCTAAAAAAGATTTCGGCCTCGAAATTTACCTGGTCAGAATAAGTAAGGGTATTTCTGTCGCATCACCTTTTTAGGCTCCCACGTAGCTTCCTCTGAACTATGATTATGCCAAAGAACCTTGACCAAAACAACAGAATTCCTTCTCAGCATTTTGACGTCATGATCCAATATCTGCACCAGTTCTTCCTCGAAAGTCAAATCAGACTTAACCTCAATTTCCTCAACTGTCACGATATGCATGGGATTAGAGCGGTAACGCCTTAGTATAGAGACATGGAACACATCATGAATCCTATCAAGTCTGGAGGCAACTCAAGCTGATAGGCAACTGCCCCCACTTGCTTCAAAATCCGGTAAGGCCCGATAAACCTAGGGCTAAGTTTTCCCTTCCGTCTAAATCTCAGAATTTTCTTCCATGGTGAGACCTTCAGAAAGACATAATCCCCCACAAAGTAGTCGATCTCTTTATGCTTTAAGTCTGCATAAGACTTCTGCCTATTAGATGCCTCCTTTAACCGATCTCTAATTAACTTTACCTTTTCTTCAGTATCAGAAACTAAGTCGGGCCCCAAAACTCGTCGCTCACCAAGTTCCATCTAACAGGTAGGAGTACGATGCCTACGACCATATAATGCCTCGTATGGTGCCATCTGAATACTGGACTGATAACTGTTGTTGTAAGCGGACTCCGTCAATGGTAAATAGTCCTCCCAGCTGCCTCATCCAATACACAACATCTTGACATGTCCTTCAGTATCTGAATCACCTTCACAGACTAACCATCTTTCTGAGGATGGAATGCAGTACTGAAGTCCAGCCTTGTACCCAGAGCCTCGTGTAACTTGTTTCAGAACTGAGATGTGAATCTAGGATCTCTGTCTGAAATGATAGAAATTGGTACCCCATGCAGTCTCATAATCTCAGCCATGTATAATTTAGCCAACTTCTACAACGAATAATCAGTGCGAACCGGTATAAAGTGGGTAGATTTAGTCAATCAGTCTACAATAACACATATCGAATCTTTCTTAGTCGGCGTTATGGGTAACCCACTTACAAAAACTATGGTTACCCTCTCCCACTTCTAGAGTGGAATCCTAACTGGCTGCAGTTACCCAGAAGGCAGTTGATGCTCAGCCTTAACTTGCTGGCATGTCAAGCACTTACCCACGAAATCACGAAATCAGTAACCCCGCTCTTAAGCCTTGACTACCAATACAGCTCACGAATATCTCGATATAACTTATTTTTGCCAGGATGCATGACATACGGACTACTATGCGCTTCTTGCAGTATAGATTGCCTCAAACCAGAATCCTTCGATATACAAACTCTCCCATGGAAACATAGTACTCCTTCACTATTTACCCCAAAATCCGTAGTCTCTCCAATCTCAACTAATCGAAAACGGGGAACCAATGACTTTTCCAACAACTGTTTCTCCTTAATTTGATCAATCCATGTATGACTCACTTGAAGCTCAGCCAACAAGCTACCATCATCAAACAGGTCGAGACGAGCAAAAATTGCTCTCAAATCAGATACAGCCCCACAGCTCAGTGCGTCAGCTACCACGTTAGCTTTACTAGGGTGATACTCAATGGAACAATCATAATCCTTAAGCAATTCTATCCACCTTCGTTGCCTAAGGTTCAACTCTTTCTGAGTAAGGAGGTACTTGAGGCTTTTATGATTTGTGTAAATAATAAACTTCTCACAGTATAAGTAATGCCACCAAATCATCAGTGCAAAAACCACCGCAACAAACTTCAAGTCGTGAGTGGGTAATTCACCTCGTGAGGCTTAAGCTAACGAGACGCGTAAGCGACCACCTTACCCTCTTGCATCAACACACATCCCAATCTAATGTGCGATGCATCACTGTAGACAATGAATTCCTTCCCAGACTCTGGTTGTTTTAAAACAGGGGCCTCAGTCAGAACTTTCTTTAGTTTCTCAAAACTCTCTTGCTGCTTATTAGTCCAATTAAACGATACCCCTTTATGCAGTAACTTAGTCAACGGTGCAGCAATCAATGAAAACCTCTCAAAAAAACGCTATAATACTCAGCCAAACCCAGAAAACTTTAAATCTCAGATACCATCTTTTCTGGTTTCCAATC
The DNA here is from genome assembly GCF_007990345.1 of Gossypium hirsutum. Lineage (NCBI taxonomy): Eukaryota > Viridiplantae > Streptophyta > Magnoliopsida > Malvales > Malvaceae > Gossypium > Gossypium hirsutum. The sequence continues at coordinate 103,753,035 of NC_053429.1, read as the reverse complement.
CAATATGGCTTCAATTTTTCAAGGATCAACCCTAATTCCCTCGGCAGATACCATGTGACCCAGAAACGTCACTTCTCACGGCCAGAACTCAAACTTGCTAAACTTTACATAAAGCTACTTTTCCCTCAGAATCTGCAAAACAATTCAAAGATGTGCATCATGATCCACCTCGGTTCTTGGATACACCAGGATGTCATCTATAAACACAACTACGAACCGATCTAGACAGGGCTGAAATACTCAGTTCATCAAATCCATGAAAGTTGATGGTGCATTCGTTCACCCAAACGGCATCACTAGAAACTCGTAGTGACCATAACGAGTCCTAAACACAGTCTTGTACACATCAACTTTCTTAACCTTTAGCTGATGGCACCCAGATCTAAGATCTATCTTGGAGAAAACTGAAGCTCCTTGCTGTTGATCAAACAGATCATCTATCCTCGGTAAAGGGTACTTGTTCTTGATAGTTAGTTTATTCAATTGCCGATAATCAATGCACATGTGCATGGATCCATCCTTCTTCTTCATGAACAACACTAGCACTCCCTATGGAGACACACTCGGTCGAATGAATCCTTGGTCCAGTAGCTCTTGAATTTGAGCCTTTAACTCCACCAGCTCCTTCGGTGCCATCTTATAAGGGGCAATGGACACCGGTGCTGCTCTAGATAGGAGCTTAATACCAAATTCAACCTCACAGTTCAGAGGCAACCTAGGAAGCTCTTCAAGAAATACATCCGAAAACTCCTTAACAATCCTGACATCTCTAACAGAAGGACCTTTAGTATTAGAAATGCTGACATAAGCTAAAAACGTCTCGCAACCCTTATGAACCAATTTCTCGGCCCTTAATGCTGAAATTACGTTAGACAGATAATCTCTTCACTCCCCTATCATAGTCACCTAATCATCCTCAGTAGACTTCAACACCATACGCTTAGCAGCACAATGCAACTTCGCGCAGTGCTTCACTAGCCAATCCATGCCTAATATAATATCGAATTCTCCAAACGATAGTTCCATCAAATCCGCCAGAAAGACAACCCCATTGGACCTCTAGGGGCACACCTCTGAACAACTTGTTTACCCTAACCGATTGTCCCAGTAGACTCAACACAGTAACATTATTTTCAAACTGAATACCCAGCGTCTCAGACACAGTGCATGCAACATACGAGTGTATAGACACAATGTCAATTAAAGTAGTGTATGGTACATTATAAATTAAAAACGTACCAGTTATGACGTCAGGGGCCTCACCGTACTTTCGACGACGAGCAGCATAGACCAAGGTTGGCTATCTCGCCTCAGTGTTACCAGCACCTCTACCTGGTACTCCACGACCTCGTCCCAAATTATTTCCACTCTTGGCCTGTCCACGGCCTCTCGATGGCTGCTGGCCACCTCTCCTTAACTGAATTTGGCCCTGACCTACAGCTTGTATCTAAATAGACCTCTGAGTATAATTTTTAACATGATGATCCATAGACCCACTCCAGAAGCACGCCCCAGTTCATTTCCAACACTCACCCTGGTGAGCTCTCCCACAATCAACGCAAGGCTGCAGTCTTGTAGAAATGATAGGAACTACTCGAATGACCCATCAAATTTGGCCCTCTTCATAGGCCTTCTAGAAGAACCTGAGGCTCCAAAATTCCTCTTATTTTTGCCCTTATCTTTCTCGTGGTTCTGGCACCAAGAGCGCTTCACATCCTCAGTAATTTTTACTTTCTCAACAAAGGCAGTAAAGTCTCACTCCCTCTATGGAGCTATCAGCACACATAACTCATCTCGGAGGCCATCCTCAAACTGCACACATCGTTCATACTCAATTACGACTACCCCGTGAGTATATCAATTTTGCCGCAGAAACTTTGCCTCGTACTCTGCCACGTAAATAATTTATCGATTCTTTTTATTTTATTATATTTTGTTATCATATGAAAGTGGCTGCCTATAGAATGACTATTTGTTGTAAATTGCAAATTGAAAAAGGACTATGAATAAATTTGTAACATATTGAAAAGTGAGGAATTTCCCTGTTGAGCCTTCGGAATATAAACGATACGAATGATCTATTGTGAGGTCACATGTGTAGTACTAAGTACAGGCTACTATGCGTACTCGATAACTTCGATCACGTGTGTAGTACTAAGTGCAGGCTACTACGTGTACTGGATAATTGGTCGCATGTGTAGTACTAAGTGCAGGCTACTATACGTACCAGATAGCTTTGGCTATAAGTGTGAAATATGTGCAGGCATCTGAGTATCAGTTATTATTCCGAAGAGTTCAACGGGAAAATCGATTAAGAAAAAAATACATGTGAGCGTGATTATATGATGAATAAGTGCAGGTATATGTTTAAGAAAATTTTGACCAATATGATCGATATTTGAGTGAACTTCGATAAGAAAAAATGGATAAAGTGAAATTATGTGTAACACCCCAAACCCGGCCTAGACGTTATGACCGGATCTGATGTGCCACATCGAAGCGTTCAAAACATTCTGTATTACTTAGTTGGGAAACTTAGTTGGTGTTGTAAAAGACACTTTTAAAAGTAGGTTAAAGTGAATGGAAGCTGTGCACCAGGTAGGAAACCAGGAAGAAGAGGAGGTGAGTCCGTCGGACTGCTTAAGTACCAAGCTCCCTTCGGATCCAATCCTAGACATGCACACTGCCATTGCCACACTCTAACATCTCGTATAATTTTGAGAAAACCGTTTGGTTATGTTCATTTTAAGAAAATGATTAAGGTTGAAAACGTTTGCTTAGCGGAAGTCTTACTTGTATTCGTGTTATTTTGAAATCACTTAATGTTTTTGAAAACGCGTCCTAGAGCTAATTTATTTCGTTAGTTATCATAGACCAGTTTTATCATAATAGAATTAAATAATAAAGAAACAACCCAAACCATAAAAATAATTAGCGGCCTTATTACAAAAAACCCAAAACCATAAACGAAAAATATGGAAAATCTAGTTCACCAGAAGAAAACAAATTTGCAGAAAACGTGTGGCCACTCCGAATCCCGCCCAGCTCCAAGTCCACCAACTAGGGCTCACCTGCAAGGATGGAAGAGAAAAAGGGGTGAGTTTGGGAAAGCTCAGTGTATACAGAAACCCATCCAAAGCCCAAATCAGCTCGAGCCCATTGGGCCTAAGCCTTATTCAGATAACAGTACACAGTGGACCGAAGCCCTCTTCAAAATACAGTAGCAAGGCCTTAGCCCCTTTTTACATAACAGTGTGGCCCATAAGCCCAGTTCAGTAACATAAGTAACAATAGTAGTAATGAATGCAAGCCAACTGGGGAGACTATTCAACCCACCAACTGCTACACTGCCCCCGTACCAGTCCTACACTCCATGTGGGAATATCTCAACCCACCCAGCCCTACACTCCACAGTTGCAGCAACGCTGCTCAAATATCAGTAAGTTGAGGCAAAGTCTCCAGCACGTGGATGAACCACTTTCAATACTTCCACTATCAATACCCCAATCCCATGCAACAGATATTAATAAAGCATATCATGTACAATACAATACTAATCAATCATGCAGTTTAGCCAATTTAAACCCTAGGGGTATTTCGGTAATTATGCTCTTTAGGGGTAATTTCGTACTTACGCAACGACACAAGCTATTTCAGTAATTTTTAGCCGTTTCATGCAATTTGGTTCCACCATCTAACTAACATGCTACTTTGCCCATCTCTTACCCATATTGGTCCGTAAGCTCATTGGGCCTAGTTTTGGCCCATCGAGGCCCTCTTTTCTCGAAGTACGTTAAGACGTCACACTAACTTACTTACCACCTTGCGGTGCTAGATCTAACAATTACTCCACGTCTTGAGAGCATTCGCATACTCACAAGCTCATGAAATGCCAGAATTTCAGCATTTCGGCTTTTGCCGAATTGAACTAAGAAAGGGTGTTCGGTACACACCTGATTCACGACGACTGCTACTGAGATCTCTTCCGATGTCCTACAATTGATTAGCACAGTTCTTATTTACAAACCATAATCACTAAACCCACAACCTACTTATCCATGATCGAACCATGTCCCTAAAAGCCTTTGAAACCTTACCTTTTTGCCAAAATCGATAGCTAGCTCCGAATCCGATTGCTCGAACAACCCACGCCTTCAATCCAACACTTAAGAAGACACTAATCATTGACAGAAAACATCAGTTAAAAACCCTTAGAGCCACATGCCCAAATCGACAGCCTCCCTAGATTTTAGGGACTTTGGCTTTTCCTAACTTTGTAAAATAGGACCAGATCTGAGATGATGAACACTTATCCCTTACTCCTTTTCGATCCCCATGCAATCTGGTGATTTATCTTTCAAACGACGGTAGAACTCGACTCCCGGTGTTTTGAAGTTTCGGCTATAAGCCCCCAAATCTATGGTTTTTCGGCTTTTGGGTGATGAAGGAGATGACAATATGAAACTATAACCTGGATGTAGAATTGCCGACAGGTCTCTAGAGTTTAGAAAAAGTAATCGTTGATTAATGGAAACACAATGTTAAAGGGTTTGGCTTTGAAGAAATCGGTACCTGTAATGTGTGTTCAAGATTTCGGCTTTTATGGATTCGGGAAAAGTATTGATGAACAGCAGAATTGATGAATGGTTTTGAAGAAGAAAAATAGAAAAAGAAGAATAGGGGAAGTGGTAGTTTCGGCTAGAGAGGAAAAAGAGAGAAAAGAAAACCTTGTGATGTCTGAGCAGAAAAGAACGGCACCACTCAATACCCTAGCTGCCGAAATACTAACCCCATAACCCTCTGCCAATTTTTCCCCTTCAATTCCCAAAATTCGGCCAACTCCTAACCTCTCTCCTAGTCCCTTAAATCTCTCCCCTTATCACTCCTTAATCCAAGCGTTTAGACTGATTCAAACTCTCCTCTAGCAGAATCCACCTGGACTCCAACACTTACCCCTCCAGCACTTAAAAATAAATGCATCTATTTGTCAACACTGGGAATCGATCCCATGCCTTCCCCAATGCTCCACACGCTACCTTTTTAGGAGCCTAGTGGCGTCACCCTTGCCACTTTACTAAGGCTATTTTTGTGATGCAATTGCCCATATCTCTATACAAGGGCCATCTAGCCAGAACCCCTAACTCCTAAGTCCAAAAATTCAAAAATTCAACCGGGTTTCGGCCAACACATGGGCCTTCCATAAGCCCATTTACCTACTCAAAATATTAATTCCACATCCAAATACAAAATTTTAAAACCTTTACAAAATATTGAAAACCGCGAATAAATCCGAAAATCAGGATGTTACAACTCTACCCTCCTTAAAGAAATTTCGACCTCGAAATTTTACCTTATTAGAATAGTTGAGGGTACTGTTGACGCATAGCCTCCTTAGTATCCCAAGTAGCTTCTTCCTTGCCATGGTTCCTCCAAAGTACTTTCACTAGTGGAACCGATTTCCTTCTCAACACCTTGACGTCACGATCAAGTATTTGTACAGGTTCCTCTTCGAAGGTTAAATCTGACTGTACTTCGATTTCTGCAACTGGTACGATATGAGTTGGGTCAGATCGATACCTCCTCAGCATGGATACATGAAAAACGTCGTGGATACGCTGCAGTTCTGGTGGTAACTCTAGCTGATAAGCCACTGGTCCAACCCGCTTAACAATTCGGTAAGGCCCAATAAACCGTGGGCTCAACTTACCCTTCTTACCAAATCTCAAAATTTTCTTTCAAGGGGAAACCTTCAAGAAAACCATATCCCCAACACCGAACTCAATCTCCTTGCGCTTCAGATCCGCATACGACTTCTGTCTATTGGATGCCTCCTTTAACTGATCCCTTATTAGCCTAACCTTGCTTTCAGTGTCTGCCACCAATTCCGGTCCAAGTACTCGTCGTTCACCCAACCCTGTCCAACACGTCGGCGTACGACATCTTCGCCCATAAAGCGCTTCATATGGTGCCATCTGAATACTAGCTTGATAGCTATTATTGTAGGCAAACTCCACCAATGGCAAGTAGTCCTCCCAAGTTCCATGAAAATCAATGATACAACCTCTCAACATATTCTCCAGAACCTGAATAACCCTTTCTGACTGTCCATCTGTCTGTGGGTGAAAAGCGGTGCTAAAATCAAATCGTGTACCCAACGCTTCTTGCAACTTCCGCCAAAACCGAGATGTAAACCTAGGGTCTCAATCAAAAATTATCGACACTGGCACCCCATGCAGTCGCACTACCTCCGCCACATATAACTTGGCCAACTTTTGCAGTGAGTAGTCGGTACAAACAGGTATGAAATGAGCAGATTTTTGTTAACCTATCCACAACCAACCACACCGAATCTTTCTTGGTGGGTGTCAAAGGTAACCCACTCACAAAGTCCATTGTTACTCTTTCCCACTTCCATAGCGGAATTTTCACAGGTTGCAGTAATCTCGAAGGTAATTGGTGCTCAGCCTTAACCTGCTGGCACGTCAGACATTTCCCAACAAATTCAGTCACCTCTCGTTTTAATCCGGGCCACCAGTACAGCTCTAGCAAGTCTCGATATAACTTATTCCCCCAGGATGCATGGCACAGAGTCCACCATGAGCCTCTTTTAGAATTAACTGCCTCAACTCAGGGTCCTTTGGAATACAAACCCTTCCACGAAAGCACAGAACTCCTTCAGTGTTCAACCCAAAATCCTCGTGCTCACCATTCTTAACTTGCTGGAACCGAAGAGCTAATGAATCGTCCTTCAACTGTTTTTCCTTAATCTGCTCAGTCCAAGTAGGCCTTACTTGCAGTTCTGCCAACAAGCTTCCATCATCGTACATACTTAAACGTGCGAATAAGGCTCTCAAGTCAGTAACAACCCTTCGACTCAGTGCATCCGCCACTACATTAGCTTTTCCTAGGTGGTACTCTATCGAACAGTCGTAGTCTTTAAGCAACTCCACCCATCTTCGTTGCCTAAGGTTCAACTCCTTCTGAGTCAACAGATACTTTAGGCTCTTATGATCTGTGTATATGATGCACTTCTCCCCATATAAGTAGTGTCTCCAAATTTTTAACGCAAAAATCACCACTGCTAGTTCCAAATCATGCGTAGGGTAATTCACCTCATGAGCCTTAAGCTGTCGCGATGCATAAGCGACCACCTTGCCCTCTTGCATCAGTACGCAACCTAACCCCACATGCGATGCATCGCTGTATACAGTAAAGTCCTTCCCAGAACCGGTTGAATCAACACTGGCGCTTCGGTCAATACCTTTTTCAACTGATCAAAAGCTTTTTGCTGTATCTCGGTCCAGACAAAGGGTACTCCTTTCCTTATGAGTTTTGTCAAGGGTGCCGCCATCACCGAGAAACCCTCCACAAACCTTCTGTAGTAACCTGCCAACCCTAGGAAACTTCGAATTTCCGATACTGACCTAGGTGGTTTCCATTCCAGAATTGCTTCAATTTTACGAGGATCCACCTTAATCCCCTCGGCAGAGACCACATGCCTTAGGAAGGTTACCTCCTTTAACCAGAATTCACACTTGCTGAATTTCGCATAGAGCTCATTTTCCCTTAACACTTGCAGCACAATACGGAGATGCTCATCATGCTTCACCTCCGTTTCAGAGTATACCAGGATATCGTCGATAAAGACGACTACGAACCGATCCAAGTAAGGTTGGAATACTCGATTCATCAGATCCATAAAAGCTGCAGGTGCGTTCGTCAGCCCAAACGGCGTGACCACAAACTCATAATGTCCATATCGAGTTTGAAATGCTGTCTTATGAATATCCCCTTCTTTTACCCTTAGCTGATGGTATCCAGAACGAAGATCGATTTTGGAGAATACCGCAGCTCCCCTCAGTTGATCGAACAGATCGTCAATCCTTGGTAGTGGATACCTATTCTTAATCGTCAGTTTGTTCAACTGGCGATAATCGATGCACATGCGCATCGTTCCATCCTTTTTCTTCACAAACAGGACCGGTGCTCCCCAAGGAGACACACTAGGCCTAATGAAGCCTCTATCTAACAACTCTTGAATTTGAGCCTTCAGTTCCACTAACTCCTTTAGTGCCATCCTATAGGGTGCAATAGATACTGGAGCTGTTCCAGGCAACAAATCGATTCTAAACTCGACTTTCCAATTTGAAGGTAATCCAGGAAGCTCTTCCGGAAAAACATCCTGAAATTCCCTAACAGTTCTGATGCTCTCCACAGTCAGATCGTCAGTTTCAGCTTGGCTTACCAAAGCCAGATATGCCTCGCACCCCTTGCGCATCAGTTTCTCAACCCTCAATGCCGATACTACATTGGATAAGTAATCCCTCCGTTCTCCAATAATCATTACCTTTTCATCATTGACAGTCCTTAACACCATCCTCTTCGCTGCACAATCCAAAGTTGCCTTATGCTTGGTCAACCAATCCATCCCTAGTATCAAATCGAATTCTTCAAGCGGTAACTCTATCAAATCCCCACAGAACACCCCGCCTTGAATCTCCAAAGGCACCTCCTTGAAGAGTTTCTCTACCTTAACTGAATGACCTAAAGGACTTATCACAGACACCCCACATACAGTCTCCTCGAAGTGCACACCCAGTGCCCCAGAAATGTTATATGCTACATATGAATGGGTTGATCCCACATCAATCAGAGCAGTATAAGGTACACCATATATAAAAAATGTACCAGTTATGACATCAGGTGCGTCACCCTCCTCGCGGCGACGAGCAGCATACACCAAAGCTGGCTGACGAGCATCCGCGTTACCAATACCCCTTCCGGGTGCCCCACGTCCACGGCCATTACCACCGCGACCTTGTCCACGACCTCTTGGCAGCGGCGGTCCATCCCTCACAGGTTGAGCCAGTCGCACAGCCCCTTGTTCGGCCACTTGAGCCTGAGTGGCCTTCCTAGGACAATCCTTAATCCTATGCTCCTTAGACCCACAACGAAGACAAGCCCCAGAATGCTTCCAGCACTCTCCTTGATGCATTCTGCCGCAATCCCCACAAGCTTGCGGTCTACCTGTGTTCACCGGAACTGCTCGAACCGGTTTCTCCATCCTAGCTCTCTTAACATTTTGATTTGCAGCACCCGTTGGTCCAGCATCCCTCCTGAACCGATTCTGATCCCTATCACGATTCTTTCGTTCGGTTTGTTTCACCTCCTCGGCTATCTTAGCCTTCTCCACTAATGCAGCGAAATCTCGCTCTCTCTGCGGAGCTATGAGCACCCTTAACTCATCTCTGAGGCCATCCTCAAAACGAACGCTGCGCTGGTATTCGGTGGAAACGTTGCCATTAGCATACCGGCTCAATCGTAGAAACTCCGCCTCATATTCAGCAATGGTCTTATTTCCCTGAGTCAGATTCAATAACTCCTTTCTGCGTGCATCCACATAGCTAGCTCCAACATATTTTTCCTTAAAGGTCTGTTTGAACACTCCCATGTTACCCTCTCAGCTGGGGTACCCTCTCTCACAGTAATCCACCACTGATACGCTTCATCCCGCAGCAACGACACCGCCCCTTTCAACTTCTATTCTACTGAGCAGTCCAGGTCATCCATGATCCGCTCTGTGGCTTCCAACCAGTACTCAGCCACATTTGGGGCCACTCTAGATACGCCTCTAAAAATCTCAGCTCCGTTGGCCCGAAGTCGTTCAGAAATGGACCCCCTATTCATGGGCCCGATGTTAGCTCCGGCCACCCTTTCCAAAACCCTCAACATGGCCTGAGACAGAGCGTCATCCCCTGCGGCCCGGTCATACGGCCCATTTTCATTAACCGGTGGTGGAAGTAACTCGCCAGCTGGCATGTGTTCAGATGACGCAGATCCAGCTTGAGTACTACCTCGGCCTCGACCACGGCCTCTTCCCCGAGTAACCCTTGTACTCATAACGATTTATCTGACTATGAATTTTATGACATTAGTTTACTGGTTTCACTATTTATTACAGAATGTCTTATGAACAGATAGAGTTTCAGAGTTATTTTCGCGCAATCACAATTTAGCTACGGTCCTAGTTTTGTAGCCCTAATACTACATTATCAATAGCACTATCTCTAAGGCTCAGTACTATCTACAGTGTTATTTCCAGTCCAGTTCCATATAAATATTTAAAGCAGAAAAAGAACACTTACAGACTTGGTGCCGAGGATTCAGTGTGCCACTTCCTTATCAGTCTATAAAAAAAACCCATGTTTTTATTTACCGAAAATAAAAAGATTTCATTTGAAAACACTTTTATTTTAAAACTATTGATTTAACCTCGTTCAATAGAAAAACTTTGAACATCTTTAAAAAACTTATAGAAAAAACTTTTTTTTTGAAAAGTTTTTCGGACCCGATCCACAGCCGAGTTGTTGCAACCAGGCTCTGATACCACTAAATGTAACACCCCAAACCCGGCCTAGACGTTATGACCGGATCTGATGTGCCACATCGAAGCGTTCAAAACATTCCGTATTACTTAGTTGGGAAACTTAGTTGGTGTTGTAAAAGACACTTTTAAAAGTAGGTTAAAGTGAATGGAAGTTGTCCACCAGGTAGGAAACTAGGAAGAAGAGAAGGTGAGTCCGTCAGACTGCTTAAGTACCAAGCTCCCTTCGGATCCAATCCTAGACATGCACACTGCCATTACCACACTCTAACATCTCGTATAATTTTGAGAAACCCGTTTGGTTATGTCCATCTTAAGAAAATGATTAAGGTTGAAAACGTTTGCTTAGCGGAAGTCTTACTTGTATTCGTGTTATTTTGAAATCACTTAATGTTTTTGAAAACGCGTCCTAGAGCTAATCTATTTCGTTAGTTATCATAGACCAGTTTTATCATAATAGAATTAAATAATAAAGAAACAACCCAAACCATAAAAATAATTAGCGGCCTTATTACAAAAAACCCAAAACCATAAATGAAAAATATGGAAAATCTAGTTCACCAGAAGAAAATGAATTTGCAGAAAATGTGTGGCCACTCCGAATCCCGCCCAGCTCCAAGTCCACCAATTAGGGCTCATCTGCAAGGATGGAAGAGAAAAAGGGGTGAGTTTGGGAAAACTCAGTGTATACGGAAACCCATCCAAAGCCCAAATCAGCTCGAGCCCATTGGGCCTAAGCCCTATTCAGATAACAGTACACAGTGGACCGAAGCCCTTTTCAGAATACAGTAGCAAGGCCTTAGCCCCTTTTTACATAACAGTGTGGCCCATAGGCCCAGTTCAGTAACATAAGTAACAATAGTAGTAATGAATGCAAGCCCAACTGGGGAGACTACTCAACCCACCAACCGCTACACTGCCCTCGTACCAGTCCTACACTCCATGTGGGAATATCTCAACCCACCCAGCCCTACACTCCACAGTTGCAGCAACGCTGCTCAAATAGCAGTAAGTTAAGGCAAATCCTCCAGTATGTGGATGAACCACTTTCAATACTTCCTCCATCAATACCCCAATCCCATGCAACAGATATTAATAAAGCATATCATGTTCAATACAATATTAATCAATCATGCAGTTTAGACAATTTAAACCCTAGGGGTATTTCGGTAATTATGCTCTTTAGGGGTAATTTCGTACTTACACAACGACACAAGCTATTTCAGTAATTTTTAGCCGTTTCATGCAATTTGGTTCCACCATCTAACTAACATGCTACTTTGCCCATCTCTTACCCATATTGGTCCGTAAGCTCATTGGGCCTAGTTTTGGCCCATCGAGGCCCTCTTTTCCCGAAGTACGTTAAGACGTCACACAAACTTACTTACCACCTTGTGGTGCTAGATCTAACAATTACTCCACGTCTTGAGAGCATTCACATACTCACAAGCCTATGAAATGCCGGAATTTCGATATTTCGGCTTTTGCCGAATTGAACTAAGAAAGGGTGTTCGGTACACACCTGATTCACGACGACTGCTACTGAGATCTCTTCCGATGTCCTACAATTGATTATCACAGTTCTTATTTACAAACCATAATCACTAAACCCACAACCTACTTATCTATGATCGAACCATGTCCCTAGAAGACTTTGAAACCTTACATTTTTGCCAAAATCGATAGCTAGCTCCGAATCCGATTGCTCCAACAACCCACGCCTTCAATCCAGCACTTAAGAAGACACTAATCATTGACAGAAAACGTCAGTTAAAAACCCTTAGAGCCACATGCCCAAATCGACAGCCTCCCTAGATTTTAAGGACTTCAGCTTTTCCTAACTTTGTAAAATAGGACCAGATCTGAGATGATGAACACTTACCCCTTACTCCTTTTTGATCTCCATGCAATCTGGCGCAGATTTATCTTTCAAACGACGGTAGAACTCGACTCCCGGAGTTTTGAAGTTTCAGCTATAAGCCCCCAAATCTATGGTTTTTCGGCTTTTGGGTGATGAAGGAGATGACAATATGAAACTATAACCTGGATGTAGAATTGCCGACAGGTCTCTAGAGTTTAGAAAAAGTAATCGTTGATTAATGGAAACACAATGTTAAAGGGTTTGGCTTTGAAGAAATCGGTACCTGTAATGTGTGTTCAAGATTTCGGCTTTTATGGATTCGGCAAAAGTATTGACGAACAGCAGAATTGATGAATGGTTTTGAAGAAGAAAAATAGAAAAAGAAGAATAGGGGAAGTGGTAGTTTCGGCTAGAGAGGAAAAAGAGAGAAAAGAAAAACCTTGTGATGTCTGAGCAGAAAAGAACGGCACCACTCAATACCCTAGGTGCCGAAATACTAACCCCATAACCCTTTGCTGATTTTTCCCCCTTCAATTCCTAAAATTCGGCCAACTCCTAACCTCTCTCCTAATACCTTAAATCTCTCCCCTTATCACTCCTTAATCCAAGCGTTTAGACTAATTCAAACTCTCCTCTAGCAGAATCCACCTGGACTCCAACACTTACCCCTCCAGCACTTAAAAATAAATGCATCTATTTGTCAACACTGGGAATCGATCCCATGCCTTCCCCAATGCTCCACACGCTACCTTTTTAGGAGCCTAGTGGCGTCACCCTTGCCACTTTACTAAGGCTCTTTTTGTGATGCAATTGCCCATATATCTATACAAGGGCCACCTATCCAGAACCCTTAACTCCTAAGTCCAAAAATTCAAAAATTCAATCGGGTTTTGGCCAACACATGGGCCTTCCATAAGCCCATTTACCTACTCAAAATATTAATTCCACATCCAAATACAAAATTTTAAAATCTTTACAAAATATTGAAAACCGCGAATAAATCCGAAAATCAGGATGTTACATTATGTAAGAGTGAATTTTAGTAGTAAAACAGTGTTGGACAGCAGCAGTTGTGTGAATTTGAAAATTTACCAAAAATTGTGTAAGTTGATTTAAATTTCAAATAAATTATGGAATTAAATCTTAATGAGCCTATTTTCATATAAAGGAAACAGGGGGAGCAAAAGAGTTGTATATTATGGGTTATAATCTATATTATTAGAATCTCTTATGAGTCTACTTTTAATAGAAACATTCGGGAACATTATCCAAGTCTCGTACTATGAGATAAATAAATTTTAGTGAAGAAAGGTTGAAGCTGTTAAATAGCAAAACAGGGGAGAATTTGAATAATAAACTGTACTTATTGGCTAGACCAAAAATTCTGAAACTTTTATGGTGAAAATATATATGAGTCTAGTTTCTGTGAAAATTTACGGATGTTAATTTGGAGTTCCGTAACTCTAGATATAAATGATTTAGTGACTGTTACTCAAGAAAGCAGCTTAACCAGAACATGTGTAAATGTACAATTGGGTTAGTTTTACTGTGGAAAGCATGTTAGTAAATTGCTTATTATTATTTCATGTGAGCTCACTAAGCATAAAGCTTATCCCCTCCTTTCCATTTCTTTTAGTGTTGTCAGGTTAAGGTTAGCTCAGGGTTGGAGATCGTCGGAGGCAACATCACACTATCAAGCCAACACCTTGACAGTATATACACATATGCTAGAATTATCAAGTGAGTGGCATGTATAAGGACCTAGTTTTATAACATGTATTATTATAATTTGGCCAAATATATTGGTCTTTAGTGAGGTAATGATTCTGACTTATAAATCTAGCTATTTATGTTATGTTTGATATTGGTGATGTGCATATGCATGGTTGGTAATAAGTTGTTTAAGTTGTTTAATTAATGAATTAAGTCCGTTAACACCTCATGTTCGACTCCGGCGACGGTCTCGGGTACGGGGCGTTACATTTAGTGGTATCAGAGCTATGGTTTAGTCGGTTCTTGGACTAACCTAGCATGTGTAAAAGTCCAACTATACATGTCACAGGTCCGTGATAGTGTGATGTCTCCCGACGCGTATGAGAGCCATTTTGTTTAGACAAAGGTACTCTCCAACCGAGCTACACCGACCATGTTGAATGTGATGCTAAAATATTTGAGTAAAGTATAGTCATGACGAATTGAAACTTGGAAAGGTACGGATGAGGATTCATGAAATGTGTACATGGTGAAATGAGTTTATCTATGATTAATAGATAATTCCATAATGTATATGATCAATTTATTTGAACAAATGCATGTGTTTGAGTAACTTATCAAAAATATTGATAAGATGAATATTCATGCATATTGGTTGGGATGATTATGATTGGTAAGCTCGTATAACTTGAGTAAATGTATTAAATTGCTTGGACTGATATATATGATTGTAATAATATGTATACGATGATGTGTAAGATGAAAGTTTAGACTGTGATATATTTATTCATGTTTGTTTGGCCCATATATGATATTATGTGCTTGACTTGTCTGATTTAATAAATGCATAAGTAATATTATCTAGGAAACATTGAAATACATGTATAAGTACACTTGTTTAAATGAGATAACTAAAAAAGTGAGTGTAAAATTAATATGAATGTTAGTTACTCGAAATGAATGACATGATTGAAATATGATTGCTATGATGAAAACTGTGTTACATTTGTATGTGAGAGTTGAGTTAGAGGCCCTACGATCCCTCCCCCTTACCAAAGTGGTGATTTATAAGGGAAATTCTTGAGATTTATGTTGGATGAGTTTCCAGGTGAGAAACCAAAGGGTTCAATGATGGAATGGTTATAAGCATGATTAGAGATTGAGAATGGATTGATAAGTACAAACATGAGCTAGAAAGATATCAGATTGACCGAAAGATTGTTTAACTTTCACAACATCGTAGTTAGCAAAAAATTTAATTTTGGTAAAACGATCTATCCTGGTATGATGTCGAGAAATGTATTGATTGCAATTCCCCCATGAACTAGTTTTCTTAGTAAAGGGAATATTATGGAATTTGGGATGGTAGAAATAGTTAAAGGATTAATGTTTGAAATAAGGAAATGTTCCCTGATCTTAACGTTAGACGAATGTGTTGTTAGTCTAATTGGATTATAATCTGCATGGTTCTGTTTTTCTCTGGTATTTTGTTATATTTCGCCTGTTGGGAATCGATGAGAAATTGTGTATTGTGCCAAGATTCTATTTCTACCGATCATTGCTCTGATTGATTTTATATATATATGAGAAGCATATATTTCCGGTCGTATTTGTTATTAGTGGTTTGGAATGATGTTATTCTGGATTTTTTTCTTTGAAAAACCATTGGGGTCTTTCATATTTTTATAAGTCTGGTTCTCGGTCTTCTGATGCAGTGCTATAAATTGGATTCTGGTATCATGGATTTCTTTATTTTGGATTTATTTATTCTTGGCTTCTCTGTTTCAGATTTCTCTATCTTGGTTTTTCTGGATATTTTATCTTGTAACTTGTTGATCATGGCTTGCATTTAGAGTATGACTTTCAGCTTGTGATTGATGTATATAAAGAACGAATACGACTATACCTCTGAATTGATCCTGATAATGTGGTGAAATTTCAAGTCCCAATGTGTATGGTGGATTTCTTTTCTCAAGTAAGTTAATCGGAGTTAATGTATTCAGTTGAGGTATCAATATTACTTATGCTAATGCATTTTTTATGGTCTTCGATTGGCATGATGAGTGAATTTGGAATGATGCATGTTGAATCGTTCTGTTGACTACAAGAGAGAATTTCTTGAAATATCAATTACGGATGAATATGGTCAACTTGATTGTTCAATCTGTATGGAGTATATGTCTAGAATTTAATGAGATGTGCATACTTGAGAATAATATTTTATTTCTTCACGAGTAAAAAGACGAATAGTTTTAAGAAGTGAATGCTTCCTAGAAGAATCGTATACAATAAGAAGATCTGATATTGATAATGTGAAGATAATCTGGGTATTAAAAAAAATGTTGAAACGATCATTATTTATCTTTGAGTACAAATTCTTGAAATGTTGAAAGTTTAAAGATGTATAGCAAGAATCATCAGAATTATTTTTTCCGTTTTGGAATTAGAATGGAAATAGAAAAGGTTAATATGGATTTTCTTGTCTGGATCATTCCTGTCCTTGAAAGACGAAAGTGATATGTAGCATTGTTAAACGTATTGAGATGTGTAAATTATGCTGGTATACCCGAATGTCTGCTCACCAGATTTATAGAACTTCATGTCTTTATGAATGTTGGATATCATGGAATTTTAATATTCACAAATCGAATTGAGATCTGGGATTCATATCATGATTTTTTTTGGGAAAGCCAGAGGAGGCTTTGAAATGAAAGGTAACTAAGAGTTGAATTGGACTGTGTGGAATTATAAAGAGTATGAGGCCGAGATGAACTGAATAGTTTCACTATTTGAATCCGAGAAGATTCTGGTGCGAATGTATATGTAACATGATGGTTTGGATTAGACTTTTGAGTACATGAGATTTCTGGTACAGACTAAGTTTTGGTGAAAGTATTGTAAAGTGAATACCACTTATGATTTTTGTATGTGAAATTTAAAGAGATAGATAGTAAAAGCACAGCTTGAGTGAAAGTTCTTTAATATAGATTATAGGATTGAGGAATCCAAGTGAAAAAAACCAAAACCACTTTACTGGTAAGATTTTCGAGGACGAAAATCCCTAAAGGGGGGAGAAATGTAACATCCTGATTTTTGGGCCTAGTCAGAATAGTGGTTTTGGGACCACAAATTCGATGAGTAAAAATTCATTTTTATTATATTTTTATGGTCTACGATTTCACGAAATGATTTCGTGAAAATTTCGTTCAAAAATTTCGACGTTTGGGCACTCAATTTGGTCAAAAGGACTAAATTGTAAAAAGTGCAAAAGTTGAGTTCTACATGTTAGAAGTGTCTAATTGTTATGAATTTTTAAATTAAATGTCCTTAAATGGTAATTAGACCATTTTGAAGTTTTTGGACAAAAATGGACATGGTATGATAGGTTTTTAAATGTTTTTCATTAAGGGCATTTTAGTAAATTGGTAATTGAAATGAATTAAAAATGCCAAAATAAGCCAAATTTGCTCATCTTCTTCCTCATGGCCAAATTTTTCATGAAAAACACCATGGCTAGGGTTTTCAAGCTTTCCAAGCTCATTTGTAAGTGATCCCGAGCCCCGTTTTTAATGTTCTTTACATTTTTGAAGTCCTGGTAACATGTTCTAGCTATTTCTACTATTATTTTGAGCTAGGATTTGTGTTTAAAAATTTACCCATGAATGATATGCATGTATTTTGATGTTTAATGGTAGAATATGAAGCTTTAAATTGTGTTAAACAACTTTTGCTAAGTGATTTTACGTGAAAACGAGTAAAACGTCATAATCGGTAAAAATACCTAATGTTCATAAGTACATGTTAGAGTGAGAATTTGATGTTTCCATAGAAGGGAAAAATGGCCAGCATGTCATAAAACATAAGAAAATAGGATGAAGTTTAATTTTCGAACCTTGGGGCAAAAGTGCAAAATGCAAAAGTTTAGGGGTAAAAATGAAAATTTGTAAAAATATGATTTTTAGACCCGTATGAATAATGTGACTAATTATTAGGCTAAATGTGATATTATAGATGAAGGAAATCGAGATTCGGGCTTAAATCGGGAAAATACATGGTTATGGACTAAAATGGTAAATTGCCGTTTCTGGATCGAGGTAAGTTCGTGTTTTAATAATAATGCAATACCATGCATGAATTGTAATTCTCTATTGATATGGCATAAATTGTATGAGTTAATATGTTTAAGAGAAGTTGATGGGTGGTATGTATGATATAGAAAATTGTAATGCTTGTTCTGACATGTGAAATTGAATGGCAAATTATTGTTACATGAATTGAGTGTTAAATTATTATTACCTGGGTTGTATGAATTGCTACACGGTTGTACCTGATGAGATTTCAATAAGTTTGTACGTAAATAATTTATCGATTCTTTTTATTTTATTATATTTTGTTATCATATGAAATGTGGCTGCCTATAGAATGACTATTTGTTGTAAATTGCAAATTGAAAAAGGACTATGAATAAATTTGTAACATATTGGAAAGTGAGGAATTTCCCTGTTGAGCCTTCAGAATATAAACGATACAACTGATCTATTGTGAGGTCGCATGTGTAGTACTAAGTGCAGGCTACTATGCGTACTCGATAACTTCGATCACGTGTGTAGTAATAAGTGCAGGCTACTACATGTATCAGATGGTTAGGTCACGTGTGTAGTACTAAGTGCAGGCTACTATGCGTACCAGATAGCTTTGGCTATAAGTGTGAAAATATGTGCAGGCATCTGAGTATCAGTTATTATTCCGAAGAGTTCAACGGGAAAATCGATTAAGAAAAAAATACATGTGAACGTGATTATATGATGAATAAGTGCAGGTATATGTTTAAGAAAATTTTGAGCAATATGATCGATATTTGAGTGAACTTCGATAAGACAAAATGGATAAAGTGAAATTATGTAAGAGTGAATTTTAGTAGTAAAACAGTGTTGGACAGCAGCAGTTGTGTGAATTTGAAAATTTACCAAAAATTGTGTAAGTTGATTTAAATTTCAAATAAATTATGGAATTAAATCTTGATGAGTCTATTTTCATATAAAGGGAACATGGGGAGCAAAAGAGTTGTATATTATATGATATTCTAATTTTTGTGAGACAGTGTCAGAATGAATTCGAGATCCCCTATTCTGACTTGGAAAAATTGTTAAAAATTGTAGAAAACTAATTATGGGTTATAATCTATATTATTAGAATCTTTGATGAGTCTACTTTTAATAGAAACAAATGGGAACATTATCCGAGTCTCGTACTATGAGATAAATAAATTTTAGTGAAGAAAGGTCGAAGCTGTTAAACAGCAAAACAGGGGAGAATTTGAATAATAAACTGTACTTATTGGCTCACCAAAAATTCTGAAAATATTATGGTGGAAATATATATGAGTGTAGTTTCTGGGAAAATTTACGGATCTTAAATTTGAGTTCTGTAACTCTAGATATAAATGATTTAGTGACTGTTACTCAAGAAAGCAGCTTAACCAGAACATGTGTAAATATAAAATTGGGTTAGTTTTACTATGGAAAGCATGTTAGTAAATTGCTTATTATTATTTCATGTGAGCTTACTAATCATAAAGCTTACCCCCTCCTTTCCATTTCTTTTAGTGTTGTCAGGTTAAGGTTTGCTCAGGGTTGGAGATCGTCGGAGGCAGCATCACACTATCAAGCCAACACCTTGACAGTATATACACATAAGCTAGAATTATCAAGTGAGTGGCATGTATAAGGACCTAGTTTTATAACATGTATTATTATAATTTGGCCAAATATATTGGTCTTTAGTGAGCTAATGATTCTGACTTATAAATCTAGCTATTTATGTTATGTTTGATATTGGTGATATGCATATGTATGGTTGGTAATAAGTTGTTTAAGTTGTTTAATTAATGAATTAAGTCCGTTAACACCTCGTGTTCGACTCCGGCGACAGTCTCGGGTATGAGGCATTACAGATAGAGCATCATCCCCAACTGCTCGGTCATGAGACCCTATCTCAGTTATTGGTGAGGCTGGTGCCTCCTTAGCAAGCATGTGACCCGATGCTGAAGACCTAGCTCTAGCACTTCCTCGGCCTCTACCGCGGCCTCGTGTACCCCTTCTGCGAGTACCTCTTGTGTTCATTTCGATAGTGAATTATCTATTTTAAAGTCTTAGGAATAAGTTTATAATTCCAATAATTATTAACAATGTGTTATGAACGGCAGTAATTAGGGTTTGTTTCCGCCGAATAGAATCTTACTACAGTTTTCAGTCTTCTATAGTCTCAATTTACCCTATAGTAGTCCTACTACCTATAGAGTTCCATTGTAGTCCTACTACCTATAGTAGTCCCTCAGTAATACATTTCAGTCTATAGGAATATACAGTGTTAGAAAACTTACAGATTTGATGCCAGAGACTCGGTGTGCCAAGTTTCCAATCACAACGTTTAAAATTCAAATTTTTAAAAACCCATTCCACAGTCGAGTTTTGCAAACCTAGCTCTGATACCACTAAATGTAACACTCTAAACCCGGCCTAGACGTTATGGCCGAATCAGGCGTGTCACAGTGAAGAGTCTTTTGAGAATTGATCTTTTCGGTAAAATCCGTTTCTAAGTTTAATTCCTTTTATTATTATTTAAAAAAATAGTTCTTGTCAAAATATTTACCAATTTATTTCACTTTGGTACATTTATACAACTTAAATCGTAGAAGCATTTTGAAAACTTTGTTATTGAAAGCTCATGTTCCTTAGAAAATCATGACGATTTGAAAACTCATGTTTTCCTAGACTAGCAGTTTATCATAGAAATTCAAAAGCCCAATTAAAACTTATAACCACCAATGGCCTTATTACATAATCAAAACCCCAAAATGAAACCTAAATAAATAAATTTAAAAGTAGAACATCTGCAATCGTGTGGCAACCTTCGAGTCACTCGCCACACCAAACCGTCTGAGGCTGGGGATTAGCTGTACAGTTAAAAGAAATGGTGAGTTTACGAAAACTCAGTGTGTAATCCCCTATCAGTCAAATAGTAAACAACATGCAGTAACAATTTGGGCCTTAGCACTATACAGTATCAGTACAGCCTGGGCTTTAGCCCTATACAATAACAGTGTGGGCTTAAGCCCAATTCAGTATCAGTACACTGCAGTCATGTAACCTACCCCAATCCAACCAACACACCATGTGTGGATTAAATCGACCCACCCAGCCAACACACCAATATCACAACAAAGCTGCTAACAATAATGCAGTAATGCTGCTAATAATAATAAATATGGCAAAGCCATCAGAGCAGTAGATACGTGGCAAAGCCACTAACACGGTACTTCCTTTAAATCAAAAACTCTACCTCATGCAGTATGTCGTGTCATAAATATTATGTGTATGCAGTATGTTATACTCAAAACCTGCCATATAAATGTCATACACACATCAATTAACCTACCACTAGGGGTACAATGTTCATTGCGTCGATTAGGGTTAAAATAGTAATTTTACCCTTTAAGAGTATTTTGGTCATTTTGTCTATTTTGGAGTCTCAGTACAGATAACGACCTCTCTGAAGGTTTATAGTCACTTCGAGCATCACAAATAGCCTAAATGGTCATAACGGTGTAAATGGGCCCAAGGCCCATTACTCGGCCCAAGTGGGCCCACACGCTCGTGTGGCCCATTTAGCCCAAAGTCAATTACGGCTATGTGACCTACATAGTCCAGTCCAATATTTATCACTTATCGTGGATTTAATCTGTATGAGGCCCACACGGCCCATTTCGACCCAACATGACCTATAATGGCTCAAGTCCACGGAAAAGCTCGTGGTGGCCTGTACAGTCTACCGCCCATGATTTGAGGGGTCGATTTAACCCATGAGTAATCGCACGCTCGTGAGGCCTCAAATGTCAAAGTTTCGGCATTTTGGCATTTCAACTTTTGCCGATTCACAGTCAGATAAGGGTGTGGATACACACATTGTCGGCTTTTGACCGTACAAAATGGTGTATGGTTACATACCTTTTTGTGAAAGCCTATGAACACCCTTTGAGCACCAACCTACAAGGATCGAGATACTACGTTACTCACTTCCCAAAGAAAATACTCAACTTATATCAAAACCAACATATCACCATATATTACCTTGATCGAACGAGAAGAGGTTTCCCACTAGAACTGATACCCAAGACTAGTAGTGATTTCCTCTTCTCCAAAACCCTGTATTTCCAAACACTATTAACAAACTATAGTATACATACAAGTGCTAAAGTAAGGGCACAGTCACTTACCGAGATTAAAAGAGAACTAATCGGCCAAGGCACTTCCAGAGCACAAGAGTGTAATATTCGGCCTAACACCACTAAAATATTTGAGAAAAGAACAAGGGGATGGATTCGGCCTAGATTGAGACAAGGGAGGAAGAAAAGAAATGATCAATAGAACTCAAAGAATGAAATAGCAAAGGTTCGACTGTAGAGAGGCAAACAGATAGCACTATGGGAAAAAAGGAAATGAAAGGTTAGAGGAGAAGAGTAATGTGATTCGGTAAAAACTAGAAGAAAAGAAATTGAGAATAGGGATTTCGACACTAAGAACCTACACTAATCAAATCCTGAAAGAGCATGAAAGGTAACTTGCGAAATAGACATTAGGGAGAAAAGAAGCCAGAAACAAAAAAAAAATAACAAAACCCCGAAATGACAGAAAGAAAATTTGGCACCCATTCACTCACCAATTATCGAAAATGCACACCAAGGGACCTCTAGCCAAATTTGCATACTCCAAATCCCCCAATCGGCTACAATTCTCCCTAATCTGAATTCCTTGACTTTCTCCTAAAGTCTCTCCCTTTATCCCTTCTTGATTTACTCCTTGAATCACTCCTCATCACTCTCCACAACTCCTCCATTAGAATTTCACTGTAACACAACCACTGGCCGAAACCAACTGCAAAATAAATACCCCAATTATGCTACTCCATGTTCGAACCACAGACCTTGAACACCATTCCACACACCACTACCACTGAGCCATAGGCTCTTTTTGTGACATCAATCAGTCGTAATAAAATATAAGCCCTACATACCAACGTCTAGATTCACTTAAGAGCAAAAATTAAAATTTCTATAAAAGCCAAGACTTGAACCCAGGCTTCTCAGACACTCCCCAACTCACCTAAATCATCTAACCACTCAATCAAACATGCAGTTTTGTCAGATAATGCAAAATTACAGACCCCCTATTTTTGAGGCGTTACATGAGTTAATGCAGTTTTTAAAGATATTTGAGGGAATTGTGATATATTGTATGTTTGAGTTGTCTTGACAATAAGAAGAAGGGATTATTCTAAAATATTATTATCGGATAGATAAAATCAACTCAGTTGTTTTAATCTGAATGGGTTATTCATTTGAAAAGCTAATTAAGTTATATACATTTGAGTCTGTCCTCAGGTCTGGGAATAAATTTTGTGCATTCACGGGTAAATAGACGACAGTCTGAATGAAGAATTCAGATTCTTGAAGACATGATACAGAATTATATTCATCAGATCAGTTTTAATTGAAAAACATTATTATGAGTTAAAGTTGTTTTGATTGTTGAAGTTATCGCATATGTGAAAATAAGATTGATTGATGCTTTCTTGGAAAAGGGGAACAAATATTAGTTGAAAATTTCAGATGCAACCACATCAAAAGCAACAGTCAGAGCTTGATAATCCAGGTTTCTCAGTTATGTTTCGACAGACGATTACTGGGACTTTCTCGGTAGTTATACTACTAATGATAAAATGATGATAGGAGAATATCAAAGCTACTCAGTTAAGTTCGGGTATAGTATCAAGTTCTAAAATGAGTCTTGATATGAGCTCGGAGTCGATATAAGTTATGATTGATTTTTGTGGACTTCCACTGAAAAGGTGGAAGAAAGACTTGACTTAATAGCTTGTACCAAGTGAGAAATTTCGAGGATGAAATTTTTGTAAGGGGGGAGAGTTGTAACAGCCCATTTTTTAGTGGTATCAAAAATAGTAGTTTTGGGGCCACCAAATCTAACAAGTAAGTTTGCAAATATTATATTTAATATTTATGAGTTAATTGTGATTTTAAAAAGGTTTTTGATATTGTGATTTTTGTTTTATAAGTGATTTATTAAGTTCAAGTGGTATGACCCTAAGGTCAGATGGTTTTAGAAATTGAGGTATCGGGACCTCATATTTTATAAACTGAGCCATAGATATTTTTATAAATATTTACGGAGTGTAATTAAGGTTGTATTAAAGTTTTGTTGGAAAATTTTATTGTTTCAATAGTTAATTAAGCAAAAAGAAGTAAATCATAAAAGTTAAAAAAAGTCAATTGCTACTAGTTTAAAAGTGAGAATTGAGAAAAGAATATTAATTAGGTGGCCTTATTGTGTAAATTAGCCATGCTTAAGTTAGTGGGGTGGTTCGATGCTTTGGTTTCTTTAAATTATAAAGTTTTATACGTTATTTTATTAATAAATAAAATAAAAGCTTAAAAAATAAAAACATAAAAGGCAAAAGGGAGTTTTCTTCTCTCCCACTGGATTTCACCATGTAAATAGAAATTTAAAACCTCCATGCTTCGGTTCTTCTTTGGGATGATGGATGGTAAGCCATTTCTCATTCATTTTTAATAATTTTTATGTTTTTGAGATCATTGCAACTAGGTCCAGCTAGCCCGTACCTTCAATTTTGAAATTTTTAAAGATTTTGAGTGTTCCCATTGATGAATCTTGTGATTATTTATGTTAGATGATGAAATTGGAATGTTGATTTATATTTAATAGTATTTTTTTAAGTGATTTTGATGAATTTTTTATTAGGGACTAATTTGTTTAATTAATAAAAGTACAAGGATTTAATGTGAAATTGTTGCATAAATAGGCTATTTTGGATACCATGAACATTTGGCAAAGCTAAATTTTGGGTAAAAATGGTTAATTTGCATGTTTTGGGTTTAAGGACTAAAGTGAATAAAAGTAAAACTTTAGGGGCAATTTTGTAAAAATGTCAAAAAATGACCAAATTATATGAAATAAATTGTTTTATTGTCTAAATTAATATATTGAATGAAATTATTAATTTATATCAAGATCGGGAGGAAAATCGTGAAAAAAGGAAAATTACAAAAATGTCCCTGAATTTTGGTATTTCTGCAATTTAGCCAAATAAGTTCGTATGAACTATGCTATGTATATTATTGATTAAATTGAATGTTATTATACGAAATTTTATTGAAAATGAATCGATATATATATTTATATGTTATTATACAATTTGGCTTATAATGAAACGAGGGAAATTCAACAACGTACAACAACTATCGAGTCCCGTTTGAACCTTAGGAATATTTAGGATACAAATGACATGTCATTAGGGGTTACCATGTTTTGGGTGCTGGTCCCGTACGTTCTACTGATGGCTGAGTGTGTTACTGTTACTCATCAGCTTGAGTGAGCAGCACCGTGTAGTTATGTCTTGACCGTCAACTTGTCTGAACAGACCCAGTGATAGCTCGAGAGCGAGCATCTATATGAGATATGAGGTAGAGATGGTTTCGACCATGTGTTGGCACATGGTGTGCGAGATTACTCGCGTATCTAATATTATTCTAAGTGGTTCAATGGGAAATGTATTGTTACGAGACGATATGAGTATGATACGAAATATACATGAAATACATGGAAATGATGGTACATGATATATTGATATATTGAAATGGATGATATATGTATATAATGAAACGGTAAGATAACAATATGTATCATGACATGTGCATATATGAATATCTTAGATATGTTGATACATGGTAATTATGTAAGTTAAGACGAGTAATGAACTCAAGTGTAACATGTTGAGAAAATAAGGTTATCAACGTTGAATTGATATGAAATATGTTCGAGTACGCTAACATGTGTTGCTGTTTGATGCTTAGGCAAGTGCAAAGTTTTTGGTTGAATGGTATTATGTTTACTTATAAGTCGTATTGAAATGGTAGCTACTAAAATAGAAATATGCTTGTACTCATGAAAAAGTGGTAAGGTTTAAATTATGAAAATTCTTATGAAATGGTTTATCATGTGATTAATTTTAAAAGAGCTATGTTTAAATGCACTAGCTTGTGGCTACAATTGATGATATGCTTGTGTCTTGTGTATTATGCATATGAAATTATTGATAAAAAATGGAATGATGAATAGAATTGATGATGTTAATTAAGCTAAAGAAAGTAAATGTAATGGAAAGTAATGACATGAAAACGAAATGAAAAAAAATTGAAAGAGACTTAAAGTTTTTCTAAGATCCTACTTTTTTAGGGATGATAGGTATAAGTAATGTTGTGGAATTATTCAATTCGTGAATTGTTGAATTTGGTTTCATGAATCGTGTGCTATTGGTATATGATTATTCTTGAATTGTATAAATTTCACATTTGAAATGGGTAGATATGATTAAAGGCTATAGAGCTTACTAAGTAATCATTACTTACGTAGTTATTTTTCTTTACTTTTTAAATTATCGGAAGCTCGATCAGGTTGGAAGCTCATCAGAGATTTATCACACTATCGAGCGATTATATCTGTAGACGTTGATGTCTTGGTTAAGGTTATAATGGCATGTATACGTATTTTGGCTAATGTTAGCCTGTATGTTTTGGCTGTGGAAATGACTATTTGGTTAGTTTGCATTTTGGCCTTGTGTTTGTAAAATGATATATATTATAAGGTGTATATAGATAGCTTTATAATGGTTGATATATGACTTGTTATGGTAGAATGATGGTAGATAGAAAAGTAGTTGAATGTGCATATTAGATATGGCATATAACTTATTGTCAATTGGTGTTTTGCCATAGTAAGCATATATGTATTTTGATGCTAATGATTATGTGGTACAGTTGGTACCAAATGGTCTGTTTTGGTAAGTGATTTACATGTTGTGTAATGATGCAAACTTAGTTAAAAGTTAATCTATTATTTGGCCAAATTGAATACATGGTTATACATGTTTTAATGTTGTCATTTGAGGTACCTTTGATCATATTGGTTGGATGTTATTATACCATATGTGTTTGGCTTGATTATGCATGATTTTGTTTCCTTTTGAGGGCTTATGTATATGTGCAAAAATTATTATAAGTACATGTTAAAAAGGGTGAGAAAATGGCTTGTAAAATAGCCTATTTTTGTCCACACAAGCATGTGTCTCAGACGTGTGTGACACACGGCCAGGTAGCACAGCCATGTGTTCCCTATAGATTTGAAAGGGTTGCAAGTCAGGTTCTACACAGCCTAAGACATGGGCGTTCTCTTACCCGTGTGAGTCACACGGCCGTGTGAGTCACACGGTCGTGTGACCCCTACAGTTGGTAAATTTTCATCTTTTCCCTAAAATTTCTATATGTTTCTGATATAGTCCCGATTTGTTTCTAATGTGTTTTTAGGGCCTCGAGGGCTTGTATAAAGGATAATAGGTATACTATTGATTGGTTTTGCTGTGATTGATGATATGAATTAAATGTTTTAAAATTTTTGATAGTTCTAAAATGTAAACTATGGTAATGCTCTGTAACCTTATTCTGACGTCGGATATGGGCTAGGGGTGTTACACTTGATCCACATGAGCACCCAGTAGTGCTTCACGCATTTCCCATGAACTTTAAATGTGAACTCATTTTCGTATCTTTGACATCAATAGCTCCATGAGGATAGACTTGAGCTAATTCAAAGGGACCTGACCAGCAAGATTTTAATTTACCAGGGAACAATTTCAGCCTTGAGTTGAACAATAATACCTATTTTTCTGGTTCAAATTGCCTTGGCATAATCCTCTTATCATGCCATCGTTTGGTCTTTCCTTGTATAGTTTAGCATTCTCATAGGCATGTGCTTGGAATTCTTCCATTTCATTCGGTTCTAACAACCTGTTATGGCTAGCAATTTTTAAGTCCATATTCAGGTTTTTAATAGCCCAAAATGCTTTATGCTCTAACTCAACATGACATGGCTTCCCCAAAACAAGCTTAAAAAGTGACATGTCTAATGGTGTTTTGAATTTTGTACGATAAGCCCACAAAGCTTCATCCAATCTGGAGGACCAATCTTTTTGAGTTGGGTTCACCACTTTTTCAAAAATTTGTTTAATTTCTCTGTTAAAAATCTCCAGTTATCTATTTTTTTGAGATGATATACTGTGGCAATCTTATGTTTCACCCCATACCTGTGCAAAGCATTAGCAATGAATTTGCAATAAAATGAGAACCTTCATCATTGATAATTGCACGAGGTGTACCAAATCTTGTCAAAATGTTCTCGTGCAAAAACTTTAGCACTGACTTGGCATCATTCGTAGGGAGGGGTATTGTTTTGACCCACTTAGATACGTAACCCTGTAATAGCTAAATTTAGACCCTAGTCAAAATAGTAGTTTTGGGACCACAAATCTAAGTCAGAAAAATATTTTAATATTATTTTCTGTGCTTATTATAAGTGAATTGATATCTGTGAAAATTTCGAATGAAAATTTGATCGTTTGTGTGCTTAATTTGCAAAAAAAAGACTTAATAGTGTAAAATTCAAAAGTTACATGCTACTTTGTTAAAGGTGTTAAACTGGTTTTGGCTTTTAAAGTAAGGGTCCTTGCATGGCAATTATACCATTTGAATGGTTAGTGGACATTAATGGACATCTATTATAAGTTTTTAATCAAGGCTATTTTAGTAAATGGATTAACAAAGGTTATATTAATAAAACAAAATGAAATTTTAAGTGATCATCTTTCTCTTATTACCAAAAATTAAAAGAAGAAGAAGTCAAAGCTAGGTTTTGATATTCAACCCTTGCTCGCTTTGATTTAGGTATGTATTTTGTTCGGTTTTTGATAATTTCTACGTTTTTGAGATTGTTGCTTAGTAATCTTTCAAGCCCATGCCTAAATTTCTGATTTGGATGATGATTTTGAGTTATGCCATTATTGATTTTATGAGTTTTGTAATGCTGGTTAATGAAATATGGATGCTTGATTATAGATATATATGTATTGTATTGGGATTTTTGATGAATTTGAGTATTTTGGGCTAATTTATGAAAATGAGAAATTAAAGGACTAAAATATGAAATAAATGAAATATGTGGGCTTATATGAACTCCATGAAAATTTGGCTAAGCATGTGTATAAGGAAATTTTGTGTTTTTTGTGATTTTATGAATTAGGGACTAAATTGTTAAAACGTGAAAATGTGAGGACTAATTTTTAAAATGCCCTAAATATGTGTATATGGATTGAATTGAATGATTTGTTGAATAAAAAGGGTTAATTCTAAATACATATAGTGTAACATCCTGAAATAGGGCCTAGTTAGAATAGTGGTTTTGGGACCACAAATCCGACATTAAAATATTTGTTTTATGATTATTATGAGTTCTAGGATATGAAAATAAGCATGTGTTAAACTTTCATGAAGAAATTCTAAGTATAAGGTGTCCAATTGGAAATTAGGGACCTAATTGAATAAATTGTAAAACTTGGGTTCTAGAAGCAATTAGTATGAAATTTCTATGGATTATTAATTAGGAGGCCTTAAATAGCAATTTGCCCAATTTTTAAGTCAAAAAATGGGCATGCATGGAAAATTTTGAAAGGTTAGTAAGGAAGGGCGTTTTGATCATTCGGTAATAAAATTAATAAAAAGGGAAAAAGAAAGCAAAATTCAGCCATATTCTTCTCCATGGCTGCCGAAAATTGAATGGTCTCCATAGTTAGGGTTTTCAACATTTTCAAGCTCAATAGTAAGTGCTCCCTAGCCCTGTTTTTAACGTTCTTTGTACTTTTGAGATCCTCGTAACATGCTCACTCTATTTCTACCCCTATTTCAAGCTATGGTTCATGTTAGAAATTTGATCGATACATGAGATGGTTGTTCTTTGATGATTTAGGGAGGGTTATAAAAGTTAGATGTTAGATAAACATCCTTTGCTAAGTGATTTTTCATAAAAACACCAAAAAGTGACCTAATTGTAAAAGGCATAAAAAGTGGGGTAGAAATGTGAAATAGAAGAAAATATGCGCTGGCATAAGCATGAAAAATATTCGACTAGGCTTGGGTATTCAAGGAATTTCATGCATTTCATTATACGAGCCTAGGGATTAATTTGTAAATGTGTTAAAAATTAGGGGCAAAATGGTCAATTTGCCCTATGATGAGTTTTAGGCAAGAAATGAACAATGTGAGGTATTAATATTTCATTTTTACTGATATAGATCCCGAGGAACCAATTCTGGAGGTTGATCGTGGAAAACGAAAAGTTTCAGAATAACCGAAATACGAAACAGAAGCAATTACCAGGTAAGTTCGTGTAACTCGAAGTAAACTTTAAATATGCTTCAAAATACATATTCTTAAATGTATATTAATTTAGATATTGATTGTATGACAATCCATGAAATGTGATAGTGTAAAATGAAAAAGATGACAATTGTCCCGATTGAATGATAAAGGGAGACTCGATGGGTAAATTCTTGCTTACATGACATGAGATCCTATATGTGTTGCAGAAAGGGATTTAGCCTAGACGGGTAATCCGATGATCTCAGTATAGTAGGGATCCAACCCAGATGGGTGTTCCTTAAGTGATCGAACCTCCCAATGAATATATGTGCATTGTGGATTTAGCCTAGATGGGTAATACGATTAAGGACTAAAATTAGCCTGGACTAGCATTTCAGATCCGAGCGTACTGGAGTAATTATCGTTGTAAGGGATTTAGCCTGGAATGGTAATCCCGTCAATACTCCTTGAATTTATGTTATGAGGGATTTAACCTGGATTGGTAATCCTGCCATAAGAGTGAGGTTCACGGGAGAGTATATTTAAAATGGTCACTAGCATGACTTGACGGTTAATGGGATACCGATCGAGATTTCCAAGAAACTCAATGGGACTATAATAAGAAATGATAATGGAAATGTTTGTGGAAATGTTTGAATTGATGAGTTCACCTAAGTTAATGCTATATTGCTTGAGAGGAAACTAACTTGATGATTGAGTGTATGTCATAGGGGATTTATACAATGCATGTTTGGCGTGAATATCTTTTATGGTTGTATGTTAAATAATCGGTACGTTTACCTTCCTGTTATCCTAACTTACTAAGCATGTTAATGCTTACCCCCTTTCTTTTCCTGGTTTTACAGAGCTCATGGACTCGTGAAGATTAGAAGACGATTGGAGCATTGTGAACACTATCATCTTATCTTGCCTTGGTATATAGATACCTTTACTTTGTTTCAATGGCATGTATAGGTTATTGGTTATTTTGTTATATGTATCATTGGTTAGCCAATGTAAGGGCTTGAATGATATACCTATTCATTTTGTATATGGCCATAAGACATCGTTCATTTTGATGTAGGTTGTAATTTACTAATTGTGCATGTTGGTGTTTAAATGTTCATGAGATAGTTAAATGTGGTATATCATGATGGCACGTGTGGAATGTGGCCAAATCACTTGGAGATGGCTAGGTCATAATTGACAATGAGTTATAAAATGAGCCAAGTCTAAATGAGTCTGATGATATGGTAATCCTTAATACAAAGAGGATAATCTAGTATGTATAAAACCAATGAGATGAGGTTAACATGCAATAGACCATTGAAGGTAGTCATTGGGCATATTTAGACCCTGTTAAATACCATAAAAGTTCACAGGTGTGTGTGGATGTTGAGGGTAACCATTGGCTTGAACTGTAGCCTCCAAAAAGGTCCACAAGGGTAGACACACGGGCGTGTGTCTAGGCCGTGTGTGACACACGGTCAATTCCATGGGCATGTGGTACGACCATGTATCCCCTACACCTAAAATTTTTAGGTCAGTATGCATGGTAGTAAACACACGGGTAGAGACACGGCCGTGTGTCTCAACCGTGTAGAGAACACGGCCTAACACACGGGTGTGTGTCTTGGCCGTGTGCCCCTAAATGCATGATGATGTCATAAACAGAATGCTCAGGTTTTTGGACACGGGCAACGACACAGGTGTGTCTAGGCCGTGTAAAGGACACGGGCCAAGGGCACGGGCGTGTGCTCAGCCATGTGAAAACCCCTATAGGTTCAAAATGGAAAATAAATTCAATTAATTCCACATGGTTAAGGGACACGGACATGTCTCAAGCACACGAGCGTGTGGATTGCCTCCACACAGATGTGTGACACTTAAACCTCGAAATTTTCCTAAGATTTTCTTAAGCTATCGATCTAGTCTTGAACCATTCTTAATACATGTTTTGGGTCTCGTATGCCCATAATAGGGACACTATGAATATGTTTAATTAGTTTTAATTTAGAACAAAATTTTATAACTTGTGATTTTTCAGAAATGTCATGTTTGTGTATAGTAATGCCCTGTACCTTGTCCCTATCTCGGGTACGGGTAAGGGGTGTTACATATAGATCAAGAAAAGAGGAATTTGAATTTAGATCGAGGGAAATCAAAGGTTATCGAGTAAACGACATGAATCGTCAATTCTGAGTACGATGTAAGTTCGTACATGATAAATGATGTTACAATTATGTTTTAATGCTTTGATAATGCATAAATTGTATAAATTTGACTATGGTTTGAGCACGATGAGAAATTGACTATGTTCGGCAATAAGTGTTAGATTTGAAATAGCTTCGGCTATAAATAGCACTAAGTGTGCGAATTGGAATAGCTTTGGCTATATGAGGCACTAAGTGTGCGATATCGAGATAGCTTTGGTTATTTAAAATGGAACTAAGTGTACGAGATCGCTACAGTTTCAGTAAATCATTAATGCACTAAGTGTGTGAATTCTTAAAGAATTGAAAGACTTCCGAACAAATTAATGTATTTGAACGAGAAGGGAGAATGAAATGAATAAATATGGGAAAGTTCAAGTATGTACGATACCTATGTGGTAGATGATACTATGTGTATGAAGCTTGATGAATTTGTATGAATATATCAAATGTGATGGAATAGAACTGAGGGATGATTTGTGAACTACTAATTGTTTATTAGTTGATGTTTCGTATTATATAAACTGTTGATTATATTTGGTACAAAGTTACTAAGCTAAGAAGCTTACTATGGGAAATGTTCTTTGTTTTACAGTGTTATAAAACTAGCTCAGATCCCGGGTTTGTCAGTGACTCATTTACACTATCGGACATCTATTTCGGTACCATTTTGAGAGTTGTATATATGGTATATGGCATGTATAGGCTAGAGTTGTTTTGATATATTTTGTGATATGAATACTTAGCCATGTGATATGGCTTGGCTTTGGTTGTGTATAAGAATGAAGTATGGTTATAATATATGTGATGTAATATTTTCTATAGGTTATATTTTAATGTGTATAAAAGGGCCTTATGAGAAATGGTTGATTTGATAAGATAGAAATCTAAATTTTCTATGGAAATGGTATAATGATGCTATGAGAATGAATAAAATGTATTGAAATTATGGAACATATGTTTTGGTATAATTATAGGTTATGATTTGGCTTGATCTTGGTATGGATTACAAGCATGAAATTCTTGATGATGGTATGGCATGAATGGTGTATGTTTTGGTTGTGAATTGGTTGAGAATTTGGAATAAATTGGTTTAGTTTTGGTGCTTATAGGGAGGACCCAAAATGGGTGGCAAATTGGCCTTGTAAATGGCCTATTTTTGCCCACACAGGTAGGGACACGGGTGTGTGTCTCAGCTGTGTTGCTCAAGGGCCATTTCGAAATGAGCTTGAGTAGACCACACGGTCGTACACGCAAGGGCGTGTGCTAGGCCGTGTGGCCAAGTCAGTTTTGAGCATGGGCTAGACACACGGGCGTATGACTGGCCGTGTGACCCAAGTCAATAGCCTCCCTAATTTTCACACGGCCAGGCACACAGGCGTGTCTTGTGGCCGTGTGGACAAGTCAGTATGTATGCCCTGTTTTGAGACGGCCTAGACACACGGGCGTGTCTAATGTCGTGTGAGGCATACGATGTAATAGCTTGATTTAGACTGTATTCAGAACGGTGGTTTTAGGACCACAAATTCGAGTCAAAAAATATTTAAAAATTATTTTCAGTATTTATTATGTGTGAATTTATATGTGTGAATTTTTTGTGTTTTAATTTTATCGTTTGAGTGTCGATTTAATAAAAAGGGCTTAATCGTGTAAAATGAAAATTTGATGGTTAATTTTAAAAGAGCCGAATTGATGATGTCTTTATTTCATGAGATATTTATGTTGCAATTATACCATAATTATATGTTATGGACGGTAGAGACCTTAAGTTATAATGGTTTTATATTTATGTTTAAAGGTTAAATATGTAAATTGAATATGTTAATATATATTATAATGAAATAAAATTAAAAACCATTTGTTCATTTATTTTCTTATAACCGAATAACAAAAAGAAAAGAAAGAAACAAAGCTTAGGGTATTCGACCATTGTTGAGTTTAATCAAGGTATGTAACTAGCTTGGTTTTTGATAATTTTTACGTTTTTGAGATCGCTACAGTGTAATGTACAAAGCCCATGCTTGAATTTTTTATTTCGATGAATATTTTGAGTTATGCCATTGATGAATATTTGAGCTTTGAGATGTTAGTTGATGAAATATGAAAGATATGTTTTGGATTAACATGTTTTGTATTGGAATTTTTTATGATTTTGAGTAATTAGGACAAAATTGCAAAAATAAAAAATTGAGGGACTAAAATGTGAAATAAATGAAATTTATGGACTTGTATTAACACAAGGAACATTCAGCTTAAGCATGGTGTGTGCAAATTCTGCATGTTTTGTGTTTTGTGCAATTTGGACTAAATTGTAAAACGTGTGAAACATTAGGGGTAAAATGGTAATTTTCCCATTTTTATGTTTTTGGACTAAAATGAGTGAAAATATGTTTGAATGAGTTTAATTTGAGTATTTTTATACAAGAACCAAAGAATCAGATTTGGATCGGGGGAAAGCCAAAGTTGTCGACTAGTCATTCCATCCCGATTACCGTTGTCCAAGGTAAGTTTATAAGCAAATAAATGTTGTATATTTTGAATAAATGTGAATGTAAAATGATGATTTAAATTTTATGATCCTGCATATATGATAGTCGAATGTATATATACTTGGGAACTATGTTTATGAGCTCAATTCGACCAAGTTACTATGTCTGAAAGCCCCGTACGAACCGTAGGAATAGCTAGGATACATATGTCATGACATAAGATTTCTGATATGTGTTCTCGTGTAAGACCACGTCAGGGACATTGGCATCGATATATGTGGTTACGTGTAAGACCATGTTTGGGACATCGGCATCGTATTTGATTCGTGTAAGACCCTGTCTAGGATAGTGGCATCAATATGAGATCGAATGTAAGACTACGTCTGGGACGTTGGCATTGTACAATATATGTGATTATCCGAGTATCCTATTCAATTTTGAATAGTTCAATAGTCAATGATAGTTCTGATTGAATGTGTAAAACAAGCTAAAGATATCAGGTATGTGATAGCTTATTACCTATTTGAAATAAGGTAAGTAAGTTACTTGATATGTGTTTCAAATCATGTATGATATAAATGAAAAATGTATGTGTATATGGAAAGTGTATTCGGCCTTTTGATTATATAATGTGAATATTTATGAAATGATTCATGAATATATGTATATGAGTTTATGATATTCAGCCAATATAAGATTTGTATGTGGAAGTATATGTTATATATGAAAAAATAATTGTGATTATGAAAATATAAATTGGTTTGGTTTAGTTGAGTTGATATTAACATTGAGATATTTATTTTCTTATGACTTACTAAGCTATGATAGCTTACTGTGTCTGTTTATGTTTGCCTCTGTTTTATAGATTTTGAAGTCAGATACGAGCTCGGGGATCATCAACAAAGTCTATCACACTATCGACTATTTTTGGTATTTTATAAGTTCATCTTGAACTATGGCATGTATAGGCTAGTCTTTGTTTTAGTTATTTTGAATTTGTAAATATTTAGCCATGTGAAAATGGCTATGCATTCGGTCTTGACATAGGCTTGTTAATAAAGTATATTTCATGGTGCATATATGTGTGGTATTTGGATAAATGGAATGGTTTGATTATAATGCTTAAGTTTGGTTTTATATGTTCTTGGTTAATATGTTTGATGTGCTTGGTTTTGGTAAGTCAGTATTGGTGATTGAGTTATGTGGTAGAGTGTTTAAATATTGTGTTAATATTATGTTTAGCAGTACCATTATGTGCGGATTTTTCTATTCTTGGACTTGGATGTTTGATTGGTTGATATGGTTAATTTGATTTAGTATTATAATATTATGAATGTATATGTCTTATTTGTTGTATGGAAGTTTGATTAAACAACCAAAGGTATATAATAAATCGATTGACATGTATATGTGAAATTTTGGTTGGATTTACAGTATTTGGAATTGGTTTATTTTGACTAGGTTAAAATGCTAGTAAAATGGTAAATGCTAGTCAAGTGAGCAATATATATATTGGTTTATGTTGCAAACGAAATTTGGTCATTGAATATGCTTTTTTGTAATTGTATAATATTATTATTTAGTCGCAAGGTATAACCTAATTTAAGCTAAAATGTGTATGTGGAAAAGTATGTATATATATATATGAATGTATTGACGTCATTTTAGGAGTCCAAATGCTATATTGCAAAATCAATAGATTCGGTCTATGATGATTAATGTTAAACGTAACTTGAATTGATAAAGTTAGTCTATTAATGAACACAAATATATGCACATAATTTATGATTGAAATGTATAATTTGGATGTGGTTAGATATGCATAATGCTTCGATGTGTAATGTTGCATAATACATCCATATTGCAAAGTTGTTAATTCTGTGATTGCTATTGAATAATACATTGGGTTATATGGTTTATTTGATCTAATATGTGCGCGAATGATTTATGAATTAAAATGCTTGTTTATTACTTTTTATTATTAGGTGTTCGAATAATATTAAAATGATGAGCACATTATTTGAGAGATGTATATTAAAGTACTTGTGGTATGACTTTAGAACATGGCTATTGAAAATTAAATATGGTAAATGTTTGATATGGGTTCAGTTGAACTTTGAGATATGATTTGCATATGTAGTATGATTTATATTTAATATTTGATTAATAAGAAGTTATATTTATATATATTTACGAATATGACCTATGTGACTATGTGTATGTACTAAAGCTATATTTTTCTTCCATAATACCTCATAACCCTATTTCGACGATGGATACTGGTTATGGGTGTTACATTTGACTGGTATTAGAGCTACGGTTTAGTCAATTCTAGGACTAAGGTAGAGCGTGTGAGTCTAGCTATACATGCCATATTATATATTGTGATAGTGTGATGACTTCTGACATTTGAAAATGTGTTTTTGAATAATAAATGACCTCGATAGAGCCATAGCTGATGATGTCGAGAGTATAGTGCCTACTCCTGTGCAAGGGACAGCGCCTGTTGATTCTTGACCAACTTCGAGTAACCAAGAGGGAGAGGCTAAACAAGCCTTTTACCAAATAATGAACCACTAGTTTACTCAGTATATCTGGACTAATCTATCTACACAACAACCTCCACCCCCGATTGATCCTTCTTCGATACTTGCTATACCTTGAATGAGTGATCCGTTGAGATTACATAAGCCTATTATTGATAAAATTAGAAAACACGGGGCTGAAGAATTCAGAGCTACTGATGATGATGATGCTAAGCGAGCTGAATCCTAGCTTGGTAATACTATCCGTGTGTTTGATGAGCTATCTTGTACTCCGGATGAATGTTTGAAATGTGCCATATCCTTGCTACGAGACATCGCGTATCACTGGTGGAATACACTAGTATTGGTGGTTTCGAAAGAACGGGTGACCTTGGAGTTCTTTCAAACTGAGTTTCATAAGAAATACATCAGCCAGAGATTTATCAACCAGAAGCGCAAAGAATTTCTGGAGTTGAAACAGGGTCGTATGACTGTGACAGAATATGAACGAAAATTCGTGAGACACAGTCGATATGCCCGAGAGTGTGTTTCAACGGAAGCCATAATGTGTAAAAGATTCGAAGACTGGTTGAACGAAGACATTAAACTGTTAGTTGGCATACTTGAAATAAAAGAGTTCATAGTACTAGTTGAGCAAGTGTGCAAAGCCGAAGAGCTCGGGAAAGAGAAAAGAAAAGCTGACTTTGAAGCTAGAGATTTGCATAAAAGATCGTCGGGTAAAACATTTCAGTCGGCAACAAAGAGATTCTGGGATGATTCTAGTCGTTCAAAGGCTACTGTGGGTTATCCTAGACGTGATCGAGATAGACCACCTGTGAGCTCGAGAGCTACCTCAGTAGCTAGTATTGGTAATGTTAGATCGAATCAATCTGAGTGTAAACATTATGGTAAATGACATCTCGGTAGTTGTAGATTGCATGATCGGGCCTGTTTAAAATGTGGATTGATGGATTATTTCGTTCGTGAATGCCCTGAGTTAGATGAACAAAACACAGTACAAAATGCGAGACCGAGTAATATGTCAGCTTGAGGTAGACCGCCCAGAAAAACGGGTAACGTGAGTAGCAGTCAGAGAGGAACTCAAGACACGGCAGTTCGATCTGAGGCTCGCGCACCTGCCAAAGCTTATGCCATACGTGCTCGCGATGAGGCTTCATCCCCAGTGTTATTACTGGTACATTCACTCTCTATGATACTAGTATAATTGCATTGATTGATCCTAGTTCGACTCATTCTTATGTGTATGAGACTTTAGTATCCAGTAAGTCTTTTCCTGTTGAGTCTACTGAGTTTGTGATTAGAGTATCGAACCCATTGGGCCAGTGTGTTCTGGTTGACAAAGTGTGTAAGAATCGTCCTTTGATTATTCGAGATTCGTGTTTTCCAACTGATTTGATGTTGTTTCCATTTGATGAGTTCGATATAATTCTAGGTATGGACTGGTTGACTTTGAACGATACTATCGTAAATTACAAAAGAAAGACTATTGATTTACGGTGCCAAAATGATGAGATTATCCAGATTGAAACTAATGATCTGAACGGTTTACCGGCAGTGATATCTTCGATGTTAGCTCAGAAGTATGTGAGAAAGGGCTGTGAAGCTTACTTTGCATATGTGCTTGATAGAAAAGTGGCTGAAAGAAAGGTTGACTCTATACTAGTTGTGTGCGAGTATTTGGATGTGTTTCCTGAAGAATTGCCGGGTTTGCCACCTATCTGACAAGTAGAATTTGGTATTGAGTTAATGTCGGGGATGACTCTGATATCGATAGTTTTGTACAGAATGACACCTACTGATAGACGGATAGAGGTTTCGCGCGACTGATTTTCTCTCCCTAGGGTGCACCAGTCTTATTTGTGAAAAAGAAAGACAGAACTATTAGAATGTGTATCGACTATAAATAGCTCAATAAGGTGACTATAAAGAAAAAATATCCGTTTCCACAGATTGATGACCTGTTCAATTAGCTGAAAGGGGCTACAGTGTTTTCAAAGATAGATTTGAGATCAGGCCACGATTAGTTGCGAGTTAAAGACTCCAATGTGCCAAAGACTGCTTTTCAAATGAGGCATAGACATTATGAGTTTTTGGTTATGCCTTTCAGACTCAATAATGCACCTGCTATTTTCATGGATTTGATGAATTGGATCTTCAGACAGTATCTGGAGCGATTTGTGGTTGTGTTCATAGATGACATTTTGATCCATTCTCATGATGAAACCGAGCATACCAAACATCTGAGACTTGTGTTATAGACTTTGCGAGATAAACAATTGTATGCAAAGTTCAGTAAATGCGAGTTCTGGTTACGCGAAGTCAGTTTTTTGGGACATGTTGTATCAGCATGGGGTATTCGGGTTGATCCGAGTAAAATTTCAACTATACTTGATTGGAAACCTCCAAGAAATGTTTCTGAAGTCAAAAGTTTTCTGGGACTTGTTTGTTATTATAGACGGTTCGTGGACGGTTTCTCTATGATTGCAACCCCGATGACGAAGCTATTACAGAAAGATGTTAAGTTCGAGTGGTCAGAAAAGTGCCAGAAAAGTTTTGATCAGTTGAAAGCCCTTTTGACCGAAGCTCCAGTACTAGTTCAGCCAGAATTAGGTAAAGAATTTTTTATTTATAGTGATGCATCTTTAAATGGTTTGGGCTATACTTTGTTGCAGGAAGGCAAAGCTGTAGCTTATACCTCGAGACAATTAAAGCCATATGAAAAGAACTATCCGACAC
Organism: Gossypium hirsutum; assembly: GCF_007990345.1. Taxonomy (NCBI): domain Eukaryota; kingdom Viridiplantae; phylum Streptophyta; class Magnoliopsida; order Malvales; family Malvaceae; genus Gossypium; species Gossypium hirsutum. Next base: position 103,712,754 of record NC_053429.1, on the reverse strand, counting down.
ACGATCCAGAATTGGCAGCTATTGTGTTTGCATTGAAGATGGCGTCACTATCTGTTCGGTGATAAATGTCATGTTTATTTTGATCACAAGAGCCTGAAATATTTGATGACTCAGAAATATCTGAATTTGAGACAGCGTCAATGGTTAGAGTTGTTAAAAGACTATGAGCTTGTGATCGACTACCATCCAGGAAAGGCTAATGTTATTGCTGATGCTTTAAGCCAAAAATCACCGTCTGCTTTGCATACAATGAATACACATATGGCTATGTCTAATGATGGTTCGATAATAGCTTAATTAAAAGCAAGACCGTTATTTATTCAACAAATTTGTGATGCTCAGAAAATTGATAATGATTTGTTAGCAAAACGGGTTCAATGTCATTTGAATGTTGATTCAGAATTTTGAGTTGATGCTGAAGGTTTGCTGAGGTTCAGAAACCGAATATGTGTTCCGAGAAATCCAGAGTTAATTCGGATGATTTTGAATGAAGCTCACAACAGTCAGTTATCTGTTCACCTGAGTAGTACAAAAATGTATAATGATCTGAAACAACTTTATCGATGGCATGGTATGAAACGAGACATTTCTAGCTTTGTTTCGAAATGTTTAGTCTGTCAGCGAGAAAAACCTAAGCATCAGGTACCTTTTGGATTACTTCAACCAATCATGATACCTGAGTGGAAATGGGACAAAGTCACGATGGATTTTGTATCTAGTTTACCATTGATACCGAGCAAGAAAGATGCAATCTAGGTTATTGTAGATAGATTGACTAAATCTGCTCATTTTGTTCTGGTTCACACAGATTACTCACTTGATAAGCTAGCTGAATTGTATGTTTCTCAGATTGTGAGATTACATGGTGTACCTATTTCTATTGATTCGGAAGAGATCCGAGGTTTACATCGAGGTTTTGGAAGAAACTACAAGATGCTCTGGGTACGAAATTACATTTTAGCACTACTTCCCATCCGTAAACAGATGGTCACTCTGAATGAATCATTCAGATACTAGAGGATGGAGATGTTGGATTCTCGAGTTTGAAGGCACGTGGGAATGATACTTACCTCTGATTGAATTTGCATACAATAATAGCTTTCAATTGAATATCAAAATGGCACCTTATGAAGTTTTGTACAGTCATAAATGTTGTACACCATTGTATTGGACCGAGCTCAATGGAAATAAGATACAAGGGGCCGATTTGATTATTGAGATTGAACAAAAAGTGAGTAATTCGTGAAAGTCTAAAAACAGCATCAGATCGTCAAAAATCGTATGTAGACTTGAAATGGAAAGATATAGAGTTTCAGATCGGGGACAAAGTATTTCTGAAAGTCTCACCGTGGAAGAAAATACTCACATTCAGTCGTAAAGGAAAATTGTTTTCGAGATTTATTGGGCCGCATGAGATTTTTGACGTATCGGGCCGGTTACTTATAGACTATTGTTGCCATTGGAGTTAGAAAAGATCGATAATGTATTCCATGTTTCGATGCTCCGTAGATATTTGTAACACCCCAAACCCGGCCCAGACGTTATGGCTGAATCCGACGATGTCACATTGAAGTGTTTTCCACAAAATATAATATCGTTTGAAAAACCCATTCTATATTAAATCTCTTTGTGATCTTAATGAAGACTTAGGATGTCTCATTCATTGTTAAAACTCAAGTCGTTTAGCAAAATGTTAATCATATTAATTTGTTATTACTTTTTAAAACATTGTTTGCACGGAAGCTTTTAAAAATGTTGCGTAAACATGGTGTTTTGAAAAACGTTTATCTTTTTGAAAACCCGCGTGCTATTATTAATGTTTATGAATCAAAATAAAACCCCAAATTAAAATTTAAAATTTTAAAGAGTCCTTATTACATAAACAAATACCCAAATTAAATTACTTATAAATTATAAGTTAAATATGGAAGCAAGTGCGGTTGTGTGGCCACCTCCATGTCCTTCGCAGCACCGTTCCATCTAAGATTGGGGATTAGCTGTACAGATAAACAGAAGGGTGGGTTTACGAAAACTCAGTGCCTAATCCCTTAATAGTCAAACAATCAATCATGCAGTAAGAAAATATAGTCTGGGCCTAAGCCCGTATTAGTAATAGTTCAGTTTCAGCTAGGGCCTTAGCCCATTACAATATCAGTATCAGTTGGGGCCTTAGCCTAATTTAGTGCCAGTAACAGTATAAATATGCAATCAAAAATCCTACCAAACCAGCCTCTACACTCCATTTCGTCCAGCCCAACACTCCATGTGGGGATAAAATCAACCCACCCATCCTTACACTCCAAAATAGCACCGGTTGCGGCACTAAACAGTATTTGCAACAAAGTTGCTAGTACAGTACACTTCCTCCAATCATATTAAACCCATCCCCATGCAGCAATCATGCGTCATGTCATAATATCATACATGTATGCAATATATATAAAATGGCATGCTCGATCACAGTCATACATCTCATAAGGGCATAATAGTCATTCTACCACACAGGGGCATAACAGTCATTTTATCAATTTGAGGGTCTAGGTTTACTTACCGACCCAACAGTAGGCCCACAGTCGTCTTGGGCGATCCATGCAACCTTAACAGTCAAACAGTACAAATAGGCCCAAGGCCCATAATACGGGCCTATGTAGGCCCACATGCCCGTGTGGCCCACATAGCCCAGAAATGGCCTTGGCCGTGTGGATTACACCACCTGGCCCAATATTCTCCATCCATCCGTGTGGTTTACCCGTGTGGGGCCCACACAGCCCATTTCAACCCACCATGGCCCAAAATGGCCTTAGACCATGAAATCGCTCATGGCCGACCTTAATGATCTTACGCCCACATTTAGGCATTCAGACTACCACACGAGTGAGCGCACGCTCGTGTAATGTCGGCGGTCACCTACTTCGGATTTTGTCGATTTAATATTGTAGCAGTGTTATTACACACCTGATAGGATTCTAGGTATGCAACCCCCTACTTGTGAAGAACCGCACCTAAAAAAAATGACCATTCCATATCCAATGCCAGTCACTCTTAGAACCAAACCAAAAACAATTGACTTAAATTCGTTGCTCACCTTACCGTTACCAAAAAGGATGTAGTCTACGCCTCTAAAGATAGACCCGTTCACTACGATTAGTAGCTATCAACCACCATTTGATGGAACCGAATGTTAGAAACTTAAAAAATTAATAAATAACAATACTCTCAAACGTTTGAGGCAAAAACAAATTCCATTCTTACCAAAAGACTTACCACCTTGAAGCAATTCGCATTGGACAGAACCAACAACTTAGGAAAAGGAGATCGGTAGGAGAGGAAAGATTGATCTACTAGTATTCAACCAAAGGAAAAACAATTGACTGAGAGAGAGACTAAGTATTCAGCCATGGTGCAAGGAGAAGAAAGGACAGAATTGAAAGCGAGAGAAAGAGTATTTGATCACAATAGCAAGATGAGAAGAAAGGAAATCCGTCAACACGAAAAGAAATGAAGGAAGGGGAGAAGGTGTATACGATTGAAAGAAGAATCGATTGGGGAAGGAAGAGAATGAGAGGCAATCATTTAATAGTAGGAGACTAGGGACAAACAAGCTCAGACTAGATCAAAACTCGAATGCATTGAGGGGAAAAGGGAGTGTTCGTCCAAAGAAATAGTTGCCAAAGACGAAGTAAATGAGACAGAAAGATACCCGTATCGAACTCCTACCACATTTGGCCTTCAAGTAGAAAAGAGAAGCCAAGAACTGAAAAAAATGAGAGGCTGAATTCCGTAATGCCCATAGTACAATTTTGGCACAACACTTCTTCTCCCCTCACTCCCCATGATTTCCTCCCCAAATCCCTCCTAAAATCCCTCTAACAAAATCTCCTCACCCACCATTTCAAACTCCCCCCAACTACTCAATTTGAATTCCCTTCAACCACATCAGTATTTCAGTCAACCCACAACACTCCCATGGCACAGCAGCAAAATAAACACCCATTGCGCCCACCAAGATTCGAACCCTAGTCCTCTGGCATAGATAAAACGCCACTTACCCGTTAGGCAAGTAGGCCCTTTTATGTCATGTTTCACCCATTTTAATTTAAAATCCTACTGACTAGAGACAAGGGTTTAACCAATTAAAACAAAATTTTTGCACAAGCCAAGGCTTGAACCCGAGACTTCTCAGACACTTTCAAAACACATAACCACTGAAGCAGATACACAGTTGTGTGTCACTAACATACAAAATTAAATACTTAGATTTTTGGAGCGTTACAACTCTACCCCCTAAAAGAAAATTTCGGCCTCGAAATTTACCTGATCAAAACAGATGAGGGTATTGTTGTCGCATCACCTCCTCATGTTCTCACGTGGCCTCCTCAGAACTGTGATTACGCCAAAGTACTTTAACCAATGGGATAGACTTATTCCTCAAAACTTTCACATCATGATCTAAAATCTGAGCTGGTTCTTCCTCAAAAGTTAGATTTGGCAGAACCTTAATCTCTTCAGTCGAGATAACATGCATGGGATCAGAGTGGTAACGCCTCAGCATAGAGACGTGGAACACATCGTCAATCCGGTCTAACTCGGGGGTACTCAAGTTGATATGCAACTGGTCCCGCACGTTTCAGTATGCGGTAAGGCCCAATGAACCTACGGCTCAGCTTGCCCTTCCATCCAAATCTTAGTACCTTCTTCCATGGCCAGACCTTGAGGAAAATAAAGTCCCCCATAGAATACTCAATCTTCTTACGCTTCGAATCTGTATACGACTTCTGTCTGTCTGATGCCGCCTTCAGTCGATCCCGAATTAGCCTAACTTTATCCTCGATATCAGAAACTAACTCAGGACCTAAAACTCGCGCTCGCCAAACTCAGTCCAACATGAGGGAGTACGACACCTACGACCATATAATGCCTCGTAAGGTGCCATCTGAACGCTAAACTGATAGCTATTGTTATAAGCAAACTCTGCCAACAGCAAGTAGTCTTCCCAACTACATTAGAAATCTATCACACAACTCCTTAACATGTCCTTCAATGTCTGAATCACCCTTTATGATTGACCATTTGTCTAAGAACGGAACGCAGTACTGAAGTCCAACCTTGTACACAAAGCCTCGTGTAACTTCTTCCAGAACCGAGACGTGAAGCGAGGATCTCTATCAGATATTATGGAAACTGGTACTCCTTATAGTCCTACTATCTCAGCCACATACAATTTAGCCAGCTTTCACTAAGAGTAATTAGTACAAACTGGTATGAAATGGGCTGACTTGGTCAACCGATCCACGATGACCCATACTGAATCATTCTTAGTAGGCATTAGGGGCAGCCCACTAACGAAGTCCATAGTTACTCTCTCCCACTTCCAAAGTGGAATCTTAACTGGCTGAAGCAATCCTGAAGGTAACTGAAGTTCAGCCTTAACCTGCTGGCAAGTCAGACATTTACTCACGAAGTCGGTAACTTCACACTTAAGACTTGGCCACCAATATAACTCACGAAGGTCTCAGTACATCTTATTCCCACCAGGATGCATAGCATAAGGGCTACTATATGCCTCTTACAGTATAGACTGCCTCAAATCAGTATCCTTTGGTACACAGATTCTCCCACGGAAATAGAGTACCCCTTCATTATTCAGTCCAAATCTGATGTAACACCACTTTCAATCTATCAGAATTGAAGACCCAACAACTTATCCTCCAACTGTTTACCTTTAATTTTCTCAATCAACACCTATTTAACTTAGAGCTCGGCCAACAAATTACCATCATCAAATGTGGCAAATGGGTTGGCACATGGGCGTGTGGCCAGCCGTGTGACCCAAGTTAGTAACCCCTCTAGTTTTCTTACGGCCATAGCACATGGGCGTGTCCTCGGCCGTGTAGTACAAGTCAGTATGTATGCTTTATTTTCACACAGCCTGTGACACGGGCGTGCCTGGTGACTGTGTGAGGCACACGGCCTATTTATATGGGCGTGTGACCCTTATATGTTTGAAAATTTTCTAATTTTCTCAAAGTTTGCAAATGTTATCAGTTTAGTCCTGAACCACTTCTAAGCATGTTTTTTTAAGGTCTCGTAGAGCCTTACAAGGGACATTGTGAATGTTTTGAATGGATTTTGAGTATGAATATATTAAATGCATGTGAATGAGGTGTGTTATCTAGTAATACCTCGTAACCCTATTTCGGTGACGGATACGGGTTAGGGGTGTTACAATGTAATTAGTATCAGAGCTACATTTTAGTCGATTCTTGGACTAACGTAGTGAGTAAGTGTCTAGTTGTACATGCCATATATATAAACTACGATAGTGTGATGATTCCTGGCAGTTAAAATGTGTTTTTATATAACAAATGTATCCCGATCAAGTTGTAGCTGACGATGTTGAAATTAACGCAGCCACTCCCACTCAAGAGGTAGTGCGGTCTGATTCTAGACTCGTAAATAGTAGTCAATGGCGAGAGGCTAAGCAAGCCTTCTTCCAAATGATGAGTGAGTGGTTCACGAAGTTCATTCGAACGAATTTGGCTGCTCAACAACCTCCACCCCTAGTTGTTCCTCAACAAGTCCCAGTTGTGCCACAAGTGATAAATCCAATTCAATTGAGTAAGCCATCTGTTGATAAGATTCGAAAACACGGGGCTGAAGAGTTTCGGGCTACAATTGATGATAATGTTGAGAGAGCTGAATTCTGGCTCAAAAACACAATCAGAGTATTTGATGAATTGTCTTGTACTCCAAATGAATGTATCAAGTGTGTTGCATCTTTGCTCAGTGAAAATGCATACTATTGGTGGAAGACGTTGATATCTGTAGTTCTGAGGGAACGGGTCACTTGCGAGTTCTTTTAATCTGAATTCTGAAAGAAGTATATAAGTAAAAGATTTCTTGATCAGAAACATAAAGAGTTTCTAGAATTTAAACAAGGTAGAATGACTGTGACCAAGTATGAAAGAGAATTTGTACGATTGAGAAAATATGCTCGGGAATATGTTTCTACCGAAGGGATTATGTGTAAGCGGTTCGTTGATGGGTTGAATGAAAATATAAAACTTCTAGTTGGGATTCTAGAAATCAAAGAATTCATTGTTTTAGTTGAAAGGGCTTGTAAAGCCGAGGATCTCAGTAAAGAAAAAAGAAAATATGATTTTGAATAAAGAGATTCAAGAAAGAGATCAACTAGTAAATCTTATCAGTCTGCATCAAAAAATTCGGAAACTCATTTAATCATTCTAATACATCAGTGGGGCATTCAAATAGAGATCGGGTGAGACAACATTTGAGCTTCAAAGCTCTAGCTACTTCAATAGCTAGTGTTGGGAGTGCGAGACCTAACTGACCTAAATGTAAACATTGTGGTAAACGACATTCCGGTGATTCTAGATTGAATGATAGGGCTTGCTTTAAATGTGGATCATTAGATCATTTTATCCGTGATTCTCCTAAGTTGGCTGAGCAAAATGCAATACAGAATACGAGGTCGGGTAACACTGAAATTAGAGGTAGACCACCCAGAAACACAGGAAATGTAAGTGGTGGTAGAGGTGTGACAAGAGACACTATTGCGAGTTCTTATACTAGAGCACCTGCACTAGCTTACACTATTCACGCTCGCGAAGAAGTGTCATCTCCAGATGTTATTACCGGTACTTTTACTCTCTATGATACTAAAGTTATTGCATTGATAGATCTAGGATCAACTCATTCATATATATGTATGAATTTAGTATCTAGTAAGACTTTCCCTGTAGAGTCTACTGAATTTGTGATTAGAGTATCGAGCCCCTTAGGCAAGTGTGTGTTGGTTGATAAAGTGTGCAAGAAATTTCCGTTAATGATTCGATATTTTTATTTTCTGGCAGATTTGATGTTGTTACCATTTGATGAATTTGATATAATTATAGGTATGGATTGGCTAACGTTGGATGATGCCATTGTGAATTGTAAACCAAAGATGATTGATTTGAGATGTCAGAATAATAAGATTATCCAAATTGAGTCAGATGATTTGAATGGCCTACCAGCGATGATTTCATCGATGTTAGCTCAGAAATATGTTAGAAAGGGTTGCAAAGCTTAATTTGCTTACGTGTTTGATACAAAAGTGACTGAAAAAAGATTAAATCAGTTCCAGTTGTGTGTGAATATCTGGATGTGTTTCTTGAAGAGTTACAAGGTTTGCCACTGATCCAAGAGGTTGAGTTTGGCACTGAGTTAATGTCAGGCACAACGCTGATATCGATAGCTCCATACAGAATGGCTCTGACAGAGTTAAAAGAATTGAAAGCTCAGTTGCAAGAATTAACTGACAGAGAGTTTGCAAGACCGAGTTTCTCACCTTGGGGTGCTCCCGTATTATTTGTGAAAAAGAAAGATGGTAGGATGAGAATGTGTATAGACTATAAACAGCTGAATAAAGCGACAATCAAGAACAAATACCCTCTATCGTGATTGATGATTTGTTTGATCAATTAAAAGGGGCTACAGTGTTTTCAAAGATAGATTTGAGATTGGGTTATTATCAGTTAAGAGTTAAAGATTTTGATGTGCCAAAAACCGCATTCAAAACAAGGTATGGTCATTATGAATTCTTAGTTATGCCATTTGAACTAACGAATGCACCTGCTGTCTTTATGAATTTAATGAATCAGATTTTTAGACCGTACTTATATTGATTTGTTATTGTATTTATTGACGACATTTTGATATATTCACGAGATAAAACTAAGCATGCTAAGCATTTGAGAATTGTATTGCAGACTCTGCGTGATAAGCATTTATAAACAAAGTTTAGTAAATGTGAATTCTAGTTTCACGAGGTTGGTTTTCTGGGACATATTGTATCAGTATCGGGTATTAGAGTTGATCTGAGCAAGATTTCCGCAATAATGGATTGGAAGCCTTCGAAAAATGTTTCTGAGTTTCGTAGTTTTCTGGGACTAGCTGGCTACTATAGACGATTTGTGAAAGGATTTTCAATAATTACAACTCCGTTGACGAGATTGCTTCAGAAAGATGTTAAATTTGAGTGGTCGGAGAAATGTCAAAAAAGTTTTCATCAGTTGAAAGCTCTTTTGGCTGAAGCTCCAATATTAGTACAGCCAGAATCGGGTAAAGAATTTGTGATTTTTAGTGATGCATCGTTGAATGGTTTGGGCTGCGTTATGATGCAGGAAGGCAAAGTAATAGCTTATGCCTCAAGACAGTTGAAGGCGCATGAAAAGAATTACTCGACACATGATTTAGAGTTAGCATCCATTGTGTTTGCATTGAAGATTTGGTGTCATTATCTGTTTTATGAGAAATTTCATGTTTATTCAGATCAGAAGAGTTTGAAATATCTGATCACTCAGAAAGATTTAAATTTGAGACAGCGGAGATGGTTAGAATTGCTAAAATATTATGAGCTAGTAATTGACTATCATCTAGAAAAAGAAAATGTTGTTGTTGATACATTAAGTCAAAAATCTTTGTTTGCTCTACGTGTAATGAATACTCAATTGGCTCTATCTAATGATGGCTCTGTTGTAGCTGAATTGAAAGTGAGACTGTTGTTTATATAGCAGATTTATGAAGCTCAGAAGATTGATAATGAAATGTTAGCTAAAAAAGCTCAATGTGATTCGAACCCTGATTCAGAATTTCAAGTCGACGTTAATGACTATTTGAGATTCAGAGGTCGAATATGTGTTCCAAGAAATTGAGGGCTGATTAGGATGATTTTGAACAAAGCACATAGTAGTCGTTTATCTATTCATCTAGGAAGCACGGAAATGTATAATGATTTGAAATAGCTTTATTGGTGGCATGGCATGAAATGTGATATTTTGGAATTTGTTTTGAAATGTTTGATTTGTCAGCAAGTTAAAGCCGAGCATCAGGTACCGTCTAGTTTATTACAGCTGATTATGATTCTCGAGTGGAAATGGGAAAGAGTGACTATGGATTTTGTGTCGGGATTGCCCCTACCTCCAAGAAAGAAAGATGTTACCGGGTTATAGTTGATTGATTGACAAAATTGACTCATTTCATTTCGGTACGAACGAACTATTCGCTTGAAAAGTTAGTTGAGTTGTATATCTCTGAGGTTGTGAGATTACACGGAATACCTATTTCTATTGTTTCAGATAGAGATCCGAGGTTCACATCAAGGTTTTGGAAGAAACTACAAGATGCACTGGGTAGAAAACTACATTTCAGTACCGCATTTCACCCGCAGATAGATGGTCAACCCGAACGAGTTATACAGATACTTGAGAATAAGTTGAGATGTTGCATTCTTGAGTTCGAAGGTACGTGGAAAAGGTATTTGCTATTGATTGAATTCGCGTATAACAATAACTTCCAATCGAGTATAAAAATGGCACCATATGAAGCTTTATACGGTCGAAAATGTAGAACACTGTTGTACTAGACTGAGCTTAGTGAGAATAAGATCCACTAGAGAGACTGAATAAAAAGTGAAAGTGATTCGTGATATTTGAAAGCTATGTCAGATCGACAGAAATCATACATAGACTTGAAACGGAAAGATATTGAGTTTCAGATCGGGGATAAAGTGTTTTTGAAAGTATAATCGTGGAAGATAATACTTCGATTTGGTTGTAAAGGCAAATTGAGTCCGAGATTCATCGGACTGTATGAGATTATCGAGAGAGCCAGGCGAGTTGCTTATCGGCTAGCATTACCATCTGAGTTAGAAAAGATTCACAATGTATTCCATGTATCAATGCTAAGAAGATACAAATATGATCATTTGCATGTTATTTCCCCGATCGAAGTTGAGATTTAGTCAGATTTATTGTACAGTGAAGAACCGATTTGAATTCTAACTCGTGAGATCAAAGAGCTGAGAAATCTAAGAATAACATTAGTGAAAGTATTATGGCATCGACACGGGGTTGAAGAAGCTACGTGGGAATCCGAGGATGCTATGAAAAAGCAATATCCAAACCTATTCGTTGGTAAGTTTCAAAACCACAAATCCAATGTCGTAAAATTATTTTAATATTATTTTTAGTGTTTACAGCATGTGAATATATATGTATGAAAATTTTGTGAGTTAATTTTACCGTTTAATAGCTTAATTTGAGAAAAAGGACTTAATAGCATAAAATGCAAAAGTAGCATGCTATAAGTTAAAAGTGCTTACTTGCCATGGCTTATTAAATGGGAGGTCCTTATGATGAAATTAGACCATATATAGTGTTAATGGACATTAATGGATATCCATTATATGATTTTGTAAGTTTATAAACAAGGGTAATATAGTAAATTGGTAATTAAGTTATAATTTAGTAAAAACAAAGTCAAAATTCATTTTTGCTCATCTTTTGCAACCAAAAATTAGAAAAGGAAGATAGGTTTTGAAGCTTTTAAATTTTGTCACATTCCTAGCTTGATTAAGGTACAGTTTTAGCTCGATTTTTAATGATTTTTACTTTTTTATGATCGTTGCTTAGTAATCTAGCTAGCCCGTACCCTAATTTCTGAAATTGTTGATGAATTTATGAGTTTCCATTGATGAATACTTGAGATTTTGAATGATTGTTGATGAATTATGAAATCTTAATGATAGATATTAAAGTTTTGTTAAGTGATTTTGACAAAAATGTCAAATAGGGATTTATTTGTGAAACTGTGAAAATATGTGGTTAAATGTGTGAATAAATGATAAATATGGGCTGATATATGCACTAGGAAAATTTGGCTAGCATGTATTTGAAAGAAATTGTGAAATTTTATGTTCTTGTGAAATAAGGACTAAATTGAATAAATGTGGAACTTTTGGGGCTAAAGTGAAAAAATGCCCAAATATGTTTTTGTGGACTAAATTGAATGTGTTGATGAATAAAAGAGTTAATTTTGAATGTATATAGATTATGAATGAAAGAAATTGGATTTAGATTGAGGGAAATCGAAAGTTATCGAATAATCGATCCGGTTCCTCTATTCATACTACGAGGTAAGTTCATATCCAAATAAATGTCTTTAAATTGAATTACATGTGCTTACTTGTCATGGAAATGTTATAAATGTTGAATGAGCACTTATGAGCAAGAATCGACAGAGCTACAATATCCGAAAGTCTCGTACGAACCGTAGGACTAGAATAGGATACGAATGTCATGACATTAGGTTATCGAGATGTGATTACATGTAAGACCATGTCTGGGACATTGGCATTGTATTGAGATTCCGTGTAAGACCATGTCTGGGACATTGGCATCGTCAATCGATTTCGTGTAAGACCTTGTCTGGACAGTGGCATCGATATGTGATAATATGTAAGACCATATGTGGGATATGGCTTTGTACGAGCTTATATGATTTCCAAGTATCCTTAATGGTTATGAATGATTCAACAGGCAAAGTCAAGTCGAGAAAGAATATGTGAATGAGCTAAGTGACTCAGGGACATGCGAAATTCATATGAGTATTGAATAGGGGATATATTTGATGAACTCAATTAAGACATTGAATATATGTTCAATGAGAAAGGTTTGTGAATTTGAATGTGATTAGCTATGTTTAGCATATTTGAATTGATATGCAAATGTTTATGTGAAGATTTTATTTGTATATGGCTTACTAAGCTTTTAAAGCTTACTGTGTTTATTTTTCCACTATTTTATAGATTATCAAAACTAGCTCAGACTCGGGGATCATCAGGAAACGTCATCACACTATCGATCATCTCGTTAGTATTTTTGGGAGCTTTGTATATTTGGTATATGGCATGTATAGGCTAGTGTCATGTTGGTATGTTTTCAACTATAATTTTAGCCATGAGATTTGGCTTGTAAATGTTGGTATGTATGGCCATTTAAGTTGGCTTGAATTATATGTTTGATAAGTGGTATATGTGAATTATAAATTACCTTATGTTTTAGCATATTGCCATTGTTCTTAATATGGTTAAATGGTTGCTCATTTGGCTAGTTATAAATTGATGTATTAATGCTTGAAGAATGGTATATTTTGGTATAACTGATATATGATGAATTGATATGTTTGAGAAGCATGATTTAGTTGATGTAAAGGTGATAAAAATGCATTTATAAGTTATGTAAGTTTTGATGATTTTGGCATAATTATTTGGCATGTATTGAATATGAAATTTAGTACTTGAAATGGTTGAGAATAGTTGGCATGAATTGTGTATGAATTGGCATGTTTTGGCTGCCTATAAATGTGATGAAATGGTACCATTTTGGTTGCTAAGTGTACATAAGGAAAGGGTGGCAAATTGGCTTGGTAAATGACCTAATTTTTTCCACATGGGCAAAGACACGGGCGTGTGTCTCAGCCGTGTGTCCCCTGATGTACCCTTTCGAATTAAGTCAGTATACCCTAAAATTTTAGCACGGCCTAGACATACGAATGTGTCTAATGGCTGTGTGTGGCACACGGGTTGGCACATGGGCATGTGGCCGGCCATGTGACCCAAGTCAGTAACCCCTCCAGTTTTCCCACGGCCATGGCACACTGGCGTGTCCTCGGCTATTAGTACAAGTCAGTATGTATGCCCTGTTTTCACACGGCCTGTGACACGGGCATGTTTGGTGACCGTGTGAGGCACACGGCCTGTTCACATGGGCATGTGACCCTTATATGTTTAAAAATTTTTTAAGTTTCTCAAAGTTTGCAAATGTTATCGGTTTAGTCCAAAACCATTTCTAAGCATGTTTTAAGGTCTCGTAGAGCCTTTAAGGCACATTGTGAATGTTTTGAATGGATTTTGAGTATAAATGTATTAAATGTATGTGAATGAGGTGTGTTATCTAGTAATGCTTCGTAACCCTATTCTAGTGACGGATACTAGTTAGAGGTGTTACAAAATTAATCTAAATGCATTGTATGTACTAGAAATAATGAGATGTGTTTCTTTCCAAATTCACAAACTTTAACAATCAATAACATGAATAAGCTAGAATAATTACATCTATCAACTTAGTTCATTTTTATCATGCTTACTAATGTACCAGAAAATATTACATGGCAACTTGATCTTTCATAAGCTTGAAACCAATATTAAGTCCTTACAGAATCTTTAACTTAGAAAAACATGCATATTACTAATCATATTTAACTAAGGATTTCTTATAATTCATGTGAAGTAACAGGGACAAGCTAAGTTTGGAACAATTTAATCACATACACCTAACATCTATGAAAGATAATAAAGCTCTCTCGAGTTATTATCAACCTTTCGTTTAGTCGGGCTATGATCTAAATTAAGCATGCACTTTTCAATTATTGTGTCCATTAGTCATCGTCCAACTAGGACCTCTCAACTAATTCAAATTCATCACGTATGAATGACATCAATGTTTGAATTTAATTGAAAATATGAACCATTGAGGCACAAAACATCATAAACACAAATTAAGTGAACTTTATTGAATTAATGCAATCATTCTAGCTAAACAAATTTAAGCTACCATTGTTGATGAAAAGATAACAGAAAAAGTTGTAAACATGACTAAAATCAAACCAAACAAAGATAAGGGAGAATAAACTCTTATTGATTCGGCAGCCTTGCGGAATATGATCAAAATTGCTTCCTCCAATCTTTGTGTTTGCTTCTTCGCTAGTTGCTTCTCACGATAGCCATCCAAGAGAGTACCATCTCAAGTATTTGGTTGGTTAAGGAAAGGGAAAATATAGATGTTTATGTGTGGAAAGAAAGAAATCAAATGGAAGAATGAAATGAGAGTAAGAGATGAATAATGTTTGAGAGATAAGGGTTGATGGATATGAGGAATGGGAGTGGGTATTTATAGTGAAGGGTCGTAGGTAAGTTTACTAAAAATGGAGTTAGCTTATCAAAATCCACTAGTTTAGATTTTACCTCATCAAACTTGTAGGTTCTGGCTCTTCTGTTATGGGGACTTCAACTGTTGGTTGACTTTCATCCTTCTTAATAGGTTCATCTTCAACCAAAAGTTTATTGGGTTCCAAAGTCTTACCACTTCATAAAACAACTACCTTGCAATTTTCCTTACCCAAATTCCTTAGATTTTTTGTATCCCTCGACAAGGCTCCTTGCGGTCTATTGCGAAGCTCCGTAGCTTATTAACCCATTTAGTTCTCCAAATTTTTTAGTGTTGTTGCTTGACTTTGGATTAAAGGGTCATTCTTCTCCATGTCCACATTCAAGAAATTCTTAAAATTGTTGGATGATTCAGCTTGTGATAGTTTTGGAACTTGTTGATTAAACCCTTCAGGTTGACTCGGTCTATGTTGCATGTAAGTGTTGTTCGGCCCATTTCCTTATTTATTCCAAGAAAAGTTTGGATGGTTTCGCCATGAAGAATTGTAGAAGTTGGACTGGGTCCTTATACACTTCTATTTTTTGTGTTGATTCTCTACATAATAAATCGACTCGGGATTTGATGGACAATTCTCGAAAAAATTGCCGTCCCCACAATATACACAGGAAACAATCTCAAATTGACTTGATGGTTGGGCTACAACAGGATTAAAATTGTTAGTAGTAAACTATTTCAACATTGAAGATATAAAAGATATTTGAGCTGAGAGTGAAGTAGGGGCATCGACTTCTGCAACTTAGCATTTTTTCTAGGTGGGAAATACTTTATAAGAAAGTGTTCAGCTGTACAAATTGAGTGTGGTGGAAATAAATTTAGCCATGCTCGTGCTCGATCTTGAAATGAGTATGGAAAAAACTTTAACCTCAACGCATCTTTACTAACGCCGACTATCTTAAAGGAGCTGCTTACCTCAATCAATAATCGAAGGTGAAGGTGTGGATCTTCTGTGGGCATACTACTAAACAGACCCATGGAAACATCATTCGCTTCAATTCAAATTGGGGTGCCTCAATCTCCAGTCTCCTATTTCTCAGACTAAGCTCATTAAAAAGTGGCATAGCGTACTGCCTTATGGCTCGATCCCTATCATTGACTATAAGGATTGGATTGTAAACATTAGCGGATCCATTTCATTGAACATCATTTCGATATCCAAGGTTCATTTCAGCTTGTCCTTGGGCTAATCTCTCATGTCTTCTTTGTCTAAATGTCCACTCGATTTCAAAGTCTACAGTAATAAGTCGATGATTCAATCTATGCTCATAAACACTTGAAAATAAATCACAAAAATTAAAGAATAAATAATTCATTAGTAAAGTTACAACATAAATAAAACGAAATTACAAAGAATAATTTCACAAAAATTACTGAGGAAATAGTCCCCGACAAAAAGGCCAAAAACTTGTAAGCGTGGTTTGTACAAGTGTACACAGTCGTTTCAAGTAATAAGTAAGTAAAAAAGTTATCGTCTCCATAGGGGATGTGTATGTTACTTAATTAATTGTAAATTAAGAATTTACAAGTTGGTAGAAAAAACCAATATTTTTGAGGTGATTGATTGTTAAATTATATTCAGTTAACTAAATGCAAAATTATCCCTAATGCAAATTAATCTAAATACAATGTATGTAATAGAAAGAGTGAGATGAGTTTCTTCCTAAATTCACAAACTTTAGCAATCAATAACACGAATAGGCTAAAATAATTACATCTATCAACTTTTAGTTCATTTTTATCATGCTTAATAATGTTCTGTAAAATATTACATGGCAACTCGTCCTTTCATAAGCTTGAAACCAATATTAAGCCCTTTCAGAATCTTTTACTTAGAAAAACATGCATATTACTAATCATATTTAACTAAGTTTTTCTTAGAATTCATGTAAAGTAACAGGGATAGGAAAAGTTTGATACAATTTAATCACATAAACCTAACATATATGCAAGCTAATAAAACTCTCTCGAGTTGTTGTGAACCTTTAATTTAGTCAGGCTAGGATCTAAATTAAGCATGCACTTTTCAATTGTTGTGTCCATTAGTCGTCATCTAGTTAGGATCGCTCAACTAATTCAAATGCATTCAATCACGTATGAATGAAATACATGCTTGAATTTAATTGAAAATACAAACCATTAAAGCACAGTACATCATAAACACAATTTAAATGAACTTTATTGAATTAATGCAATCATTCTCGCTAAACAAATTTAAGCTACCATTGTTGATGACAAGATGATAAAACAAGTTGCAAACATGATTAAAATAAATGTAAACAAAGATAATGGAGAATAAACTCTTATTCATTCGGCAGTCTCGCAGAATATGATCAAAATGGCTTCCTCCAATCCTTGTGTTTGCTTCTTCACAAGTTGCTTCTCACAGCAGCCAGCCAAAAGAGTACCATCTCAAGTGCTTGGTGGCTAAGGGAAAGGGAAAGTATGGATGCTTATGTGTGGAAAGAAAGAAATGAGAGTGAAAGATGAATAATGTTCGAGAGATAAGGGATTAGGGATATGAGGAATGGTAGTGGATATTTATAGTGAAGTGTGGTACGTGAGTTTACTAAAAATGGTGTTAGCTTATCGGAATTCACTAGTTTAGATTTTACCCATAAAACTTTGTAGGTTCTAGCTCTTCTGGTGTGAAGACTTCAACTGTTGGTTGATTTTCCTCCTTCTTAATAGGTTTATCTTCAACCACAAGTTCCTTGGGTTCACAAGTTTTACCACTTTAGAGAACAACTACCTTGGAATGTTTCTTACCCAAATTCCTTGGATTTTTTGTATCCCTCAGCAAGGCTCCTTGCAGTCTATTACGGAACTCCGTAACTAACTGACCTAGTTGATTTCCAAATTTTTCAGTGTTGTTGCTTGAATATGGATTAAGGTGTCATTCTTCTCCATGTACGCATACAATAAATTCTTCAAAGTGTTGGATGATTCAGCTAGTGGTGGTTTTGGAATAAACCCTTCTAGTTAACTCAGTCTACGTTGCATGTAAGTGTTGTTCGATTCATTTCCTTGGTTATTCCAAGAAAATTTTGGATGGTTTTGCCATGAAGGATTGTAGAAATTGGACTGGGATCCTTGTCCACTTCTATTTTTGTGTTGATTCCTTACATTATAAATCGATTCAAGATTTGATGGACAATTCTTGAAAAAATGGCCATCCCCATAGTATACACAAGAAAAAACCTCAAATTTACTTGGTGGTTGGGCTGCAATAGGATTAAAACTACTAGCAGTAAACTATTTCAACAATGAAGATAGAGAAGATACCTGAGTTGTGAGTGAAGTTGGGGCATTGACTTCCGCAACATAGAATTTTTGCTACGTGGGAAATATTTTACCAGAAAGTGTTCAGCTAATTCTTGCCATGTAGAAATCGAATGTGGTGGCAATGAATTTGGCCATGCTTGTGCTCAATCTCGAGACGAGTATAGAAACAACATTAACCTCAATGCAACTTCACTAACACTAGTTATCTTAATGGAATCGCTCACCTCCATGAATAATCGAAAATGATGCTGTGGATCTCCTGTGGCATACTGTGAAACTGACCCATAGTTTGAAGCATTTGAAACATCATTGGCTTCAATTCAAATTCGGGTGCCTCGATCTACTGTTTCCTAATTTCCAGATTAAATTCATTAAAAAGTGGAATAGTGTACTGCCTTATGGCTCGATCCCTATCATCAGCAATAAGGATTGGGTTGTATACATTAGCGGCTCCATTTCCTTGAACATCATTTTGATTACTAACATCCATTTCCACTTGTCTTTGGGCTAATATGTCATGTCTTCTTTTTCTAAATGTCCACTTGATTTCAAGGTCTATAGGTAATAAATCGATGATGCAATCGATACTCATAAACAACTAAAAATAAATCACAAAATATTAATGAATAAAGGATTAATTAGTAAAGTTAGGAATACAATAAAATCAAATTACAAAGAATAATTTCACAAAAATTAGTAAGGCAATAGTCCCCGGCAACAAAGCCAAAAACTTGTAGCGCGTGGTTTCTGCGAGTGTACACAATCGTTTCAAGTAATAAGTAAAAAAGTTATCATCTCCATAGGGGATCTGTATGTCAGTTAATTAATAGTAAAATTAATAATTTACATGTTGGTAAAAAAACACAATATTTTTGAGGTGATTGATTGTTAAATTAAATTAAATTAACTAAATGCAAAGTGATCCTTAATGCAAATTAATCTAAATGCAATGTATGCAATAGAATGAATGAGATGGGTTATAGTAGCAAATTCACAAACTTCAACAATCAATAACGTGGATATGCTATAATAATTTTATCTATCAAGTTAGTTCATTTTTATCATGCTTAATAATGTTCCGAAAAATATTACCCGGCAACTCGATCTTTCATAAGCTTGAAACCAATATACAGTCCTTTCAGAATCTTTTACTTAGAAAAAACATGCATATTACTGGTTATATTTAACTAAGGGTTTCTTAGAATTCATGTGAAGTAACAGCGACAGGCAAGGTTTGAAACAATTTAATCACATAAACCTAGTAGCCATGCAAGATAATAGAGCTCTCTCGAGTTATTATGAACCTTTAATTTTGTCAGGATAGGATCTAAATTAAGCATGCCCTTTTCAATTATTGTGTCTATTAGTTGTCGTTTGGCTAGGATCACTCAACTAATTAAAATGCATTCAATCACATATGATAGAAAAACATGCTTGAGTTTAATTAAAAATATTAACCATTGAGGCAGAGAACATCATAAACACCATTTAAATAAACTTTATTGAATTAATGCAATCATTCGAAGTAAACAAATTTAAACTTCCTTTGTTGATGAGAAGATAATAAAACAAGTTGCAAACATGATTAAAATCAAAGTAAACAAAGATAAGGGAAAATAAACTCTTATTGATTTGGAAGTCTCGTGGAATCTAATCGAAATGGCCACTCCAATCATTGTTTTTGCTTCTTCATAAAGTTGATTCTCACGGTGGCATGCCAAGAGAGTAACTTCTCAAGGATTTAGTGGCTAAGGGAAAAGGAAAGTATGGATGCTTATGTGTGGAAAGAAAGAAAGCAAATGGGAGAATGAAATGAGAGTGAAAGATGAATAATGTTTGAGAGATAAGGGATAATGGATATGAGGTATAGGAGGGAGTATTTATAATGAAGGTTGGTAGGTAAGTTTACTAAAAAATGGTGTTAGCTTATCATAATTCACTAGTTTAGATTTTACCTCATCAAACTTTGAAGGGTCTGGCTCTTCTTGTGTGGGGACTTCAACTATTGGTTGACTTTCCTCATTCCTAATATGTAATAGCCCATTTTTTAGTGGTGTCAAAAATAGTGGTTTCGGGGCCACCAAATCTGGCAAGTAAGTTTGTAAATATTATATTTAATACTTACAAGTTAATTGTGACTTTAAAAAGGTTTTTGATATTGTGATTTTTATTTTATAAGCGATTTATTAAGTTCTAGTGGTATGACCCTAAGGTCAAGTGGTTTTAGAAATTGAGGTATCGGGACCTCATTTTTTTATAAACCAAGTCATATATATTTTTATTAATATTTACGGAGTGTAATTAAAGTGGTAGTAAAGTTTTGTTAGAAAATTTTATCGTTTTGATAGTTAATTAAACAAAAAGAACTAAATCGTAAAAGTTAAAAAAAGTCACTTACTATTAGTTTAAAAGTGATAATTGAGTAAAGAATATTAATTAGGATGCTTTGATTTCTTTTAATTATAAAGTTTTATATGTTATTTTATTAATAAATGAAATAAAAGGTTAAAAAAATAAAAACATAAAAGACAAAAGGGTGTTTTCTTCTCTCCCATCGAATTTCACCATGGAAATGGAAATTTAAAACCTCCAAGCTTTGGTTCTTCTTCGGGATGATGTAAGGTAAGCCATTTCTCATCCATTTTTAATAATTTTTATGTTTTTAAGATCGTTGCAACTAGGTTCGCTAGCCCGTACCTTCGATTTTGAAACTGTTAAAGATTTTGAGTGTTTCCATTGATGAATCTTGTGATGTTTTATGTTAGATGATGAATTTGGAATGTTGATTTATATTTAAAAGTATTTTGTTAACTGGTTTTGATGAATTTTTTGATTAGGGACTAATTTGTTAACTTAATAAAAGTATAAGCATTTAATGTGAAATTATTACATAAATAGGTTGTTCTGGATACCATGAACATTTGGCTAAGTTCAATTTTGGGTAAAAATGGTTAATTTGCATGTTTTGGGTTTAAGGACTAAATTGAATAAAAGTAAAACTTTAGGGGCAATTTTGTAAAAATGTCAAAAATATCAAATTGTATGAAATGAATTATTTTATTATCTAAATTAATATATTGAATGAAATTATTAATTTAGATCAAGATCGGGTGGAAAATTATGGGAAATGGAAAATTACAAAATTGCCTCTAAACCTTGGTATTTCTACAATTTAGCCAGGTAAGTTCGTATGAACTATACTATGTATATTATTGATTAAATTGAATGTTATTATATGAAATTTTATTGAAAATGAATCGATATATATATGTTATTATACAATTTGGCTTATAATGAAATGAGGGAAATTCAACTACGACGACAACTATCGGCTCCCGTTTAAACCTTAAGAATATTTAGGATACAAATGACATGTCATTAAGGGTTGGTGGCTGAGTTTTCAGGCATGTGTTGCTGTTACTCGTCAGCTTGTGTGAGCAGCACTGTGTAGTTACGTCTTGACCGACAGCTTGTGTCAGCAGACCCAGTGATAGCTCGAGAGTGAGCATTTATGTGAGATATGAGATAGAGATGATTTCGACCATGTGTTGGCACATAGTGTGCAAGATTTCTCATGTATCCGATATTATTGTAAATGGTTCAATGGGAAATGTGTTGTTACGAGACGATATGAGTTCGATACGAACTAATACAGGTATATACATGAAATACATAGAAATGATGGTACATGATATATTGATATGTTGAAATGGATGATATATGTATATAATGAAACGATAAGATAATGATATGTATCATGACATGTACATATATGAATATCTTTGATATGTTGATACATGGTAATTATTTAAGTTGAGACAAGTAATGAACTCAAGTGTGACATGTTGAGAAAATAAGGTTATCAATGTTGAATTTATATGAAATATGTTCAAGTACGCTAACATGTGTTGTTGTTTGATGCTTAGGCAAGTGCCAAGCTATTGGTTGAATGGTATTATGTTTACTTATAATTTGTATTGAAATGGTAAGTGCTCAAATGAAAATATACTTGTACTCATGAAAATGGTAAGGTTTAAATTATGCAAATTCTTATGAAATGGTTTATCATGTGATTAATTCTAAAAGAGCTATGTTTAAATGCACAAGCTTGTGGCTATGGTTGATGATATGCTTGTGTCTTGTGTATTATGCATATGAAATGAGTGATGAAAAAGGGAATGATGAGTTGAATTGATGATGTTAATTAAGCTAAAGAAAGTAAATGTAATGGAAAGTAATCATATGCAAATGAAAGGAAGAAAATTGAAAGAGACTTAAAGTTTTTATAAAATCTTACTTTGTTAGGGATGATAGGTATAAGTAATGTTGTGGAATTATTCAGTTTGTGAATTGTTGAATTTGGTTTCATAAATCGTGTGGTATCGGTATATGATTATTCTTGAGTTGTATAAATTTCATATTTGAAATGGATAGATATGATTAAAGTTTAAACGAGCTTACTAAGCATTCATTGCGTACGTAGTTATTTTTCTTTACTTTTCAGACTATCGGAAGCGTGATCGGGTTGGAAACTCGTCGGAGATTTATCACACTATTGTAAACAGAAAAATATATAGGATTTTTCCTATGTCATTTATCACCTTTTTATTTAAAATTGTTGTTAAAACTAAGTAATTATTTAATAAACTAATGAAATATGTGAAAATATGAAATTGGGACATAGAAATTATTAAAATGTGATTTCATACTTTATTATATAGTTTTCATAATAAAAGGGTTATTTTATATTAATTTGAGTATATTATATTTTTTAAGACTTAAAGTGGGCCATACATGATTAATTAAATAATAAAATATAAAATTACATTTAATAATTCATTTTAAAATATTTCATTAATAATTTGGGTTTTAAATTAATTAATTAAATTGAATAAATTTTATTTTTTGGTCATCTAACTTGTTGATTTATTCTAGACAGGTCTGATAACTTTGTTGGATTACAAAACAATTCAAATTGGGGACCAAGTCAACCCAAAATTTGGCTGCATATGGCTGTCCATAAGCCACTTTTTGGTTTAATTGTACAAGGTCCTTGAAGAGTTGAAGAAATTAGATATTTACCTAAAGATTTGCACTTGACCGAGTCTCAGTCTTGAGTTGTTATGGCACTCAAATTGACGAAAAATCAAGCAAAAATAAGCTCAACTTCCTCAATTTATGGCCGACCACCCAAAGAAGATGCTTTAAAAGATGGAAACTCCTATTTTTAGTAAATTATCCCCCTCTTCTCACCAATAAATAAGACATTATTCTCACATTTCTACTCATCCCTCATCACTCATCCTTCATTCCTCAATCATTCTCTTAGCATTTTTCTTTTCTCCCCATGCCTATCATCATCTTTTCATAAAGATTTTAGCATTTGAGCCTCTTAAAGAACCCTTGGTCGGCCACCTTGGAGAGCCATCAGCAAAAGAGTGAAGCAAAGGAACGAAGGAGCCTCGTCAGTCAGAGTCTTGGGTGATAGCCACTCTGAATTAGGTTTAATCTTTCTTTTCTTTAATTTAATTTAATGATGTTTGCTATGTGTTCTTTGTTCTTGTTTACAACAATGTTAGTGTAACACCCCTAACCCGTAATCGACATCGGATTAGAGTTATAAGGCATTACCAGACAGGCAGAACATTTTAGACCAATTCAAAATCACAGATATTATTCATCATTAATATAGAAGCATTCTTCGTTAATTCATTCATCAATGTGGTCTTCGAGACCTAAAACATACATTTAAAGAAAGGTCGGAACTAAACCAAACCTAATCTGAATTTTCAAAACTTAACCAAATGTTCCAAAACTGTTAAAGTCACATGACCGTGTGACTAAGCCGTGTGGCACACACGGGCACAAGGCACGCCTATGTAGACCAACCGTGCCAAAAATAGGTCCTATACTGACTTTTTCACACGGCCAATAGGCACGCCCATGTACTATGGCCTTGTGGTACTTAGCTAGCTACTGACTTTAGCCCATGGCCATATGACACGCCCGTGTGTCAAGACCGTGTGGTTCTTAGGAGAATACTGCTTTTCTTACACGGCCACAAGGCACGCCCGTTTCCTCTGACCGTGTGGCACAATGCAGGCTTGGTTTAAGCCAATTTGGCACTTCTCTTTGGGTTAAATCTACAAGCAATGATATACAAAATTTATACCATACTTTCCAACCAATTCCATGCTCAAAACATGCTTCATTATAACAAAATCATATTAGCTTATAAAACACTACAGCCATGCATCATTTGGTACCATTAACCAAAAGCCAAAACTATATACAACATTTCATCTGCTAGCCAACTCCCATGGCGTAACATATACACATCAAAATTTATAAACATAGTCCTTCTAGCCTATACATGCCATACTTAAAAATATTTACACTCTCAAAAGTACCAAAAAGAGATCAATAGTGTGGTGACGATCCTCAACTATCCCCGAGCCTTAGGTAGCTACGACAATTGTAAAATAGACAATAACCACACAGAGTAAGCTACAAAGAACTCAGTAAGCAAAATACAATTTGTTTAATTACTAAAGCATATAAGTACAATTCAACCATAAAGATTCATAACCATTTCATTGGAAATTCATACTTAACCATGCACCTTTGTTTGCATAAATGTCATGCTTCATTTCCAATTCCATATATATTTCACAGAGACAGAGTTTTCAATATTCAGAAATTTAGTATGATACAAACGTACCTACATAGATGATACATTTCATATACTTAATCTAAGATTTCATACGTTATCATCAAACGAGTCAGAAATGATACAGATGCTCATAAACAAGTACAATGCCGACGTCCCGAACGTGGTCTTACATGTAATTCAATATCGATGCCTCTGTCTCAGACAGGGTCTTACACGAAATTATATATGATGCCAATGTCCCGGACATGGTCTTATACGTAAAATATCAATCGAGGCATGTGTCCCAGACACAGTCTTACACGATGTCTCAGACAGATGTCAACTTTGTTTAAGAACATACAGAGTTTTTTAGATACTGTCATATTATCAAAATTTACTCGAAATCCATTCATCAGGCTCTCATGGCCATCCAATACAATTTACAATTTATATGAGCAGAATTTTTTTCAATTAACACTTAATTGTAATTTGACTTACCTCGGACGGATTTCGGATAAAACGAGTCGACTATTCAACTATTTTGGACTTCCCCGATCTAAGTCCGATTTTCTTTGTTCTTGATCTAATACAATACAAATTCAACCATTAAATTATTCATTTCATTCAATTTAATCCATATACACATATTTAGGGCACTTTACATTTTAGCCCTTACATTTTCACACTTTGACAATTTAGTTCATTTTCCACAAAATCACAATTACATAAAATTTGCTTGTACACAAGCTTAGCCAAATTTTCATGACTCTCATACAAGTCCATACAACATGTTTAATACACAATTTAGTCCTTCAAAACCTCGTTTTCACAATTTAGGTCAATTAGCTCTATTTCATCAAAATTCAAAGATAAAGCTTGATAATCTCACACATATCTTTCATAATCCATATAAAAACATCACAAAGCTCATATAATCATCAATGGAACATTTCATAATCTTCAACAAAAACAAAAATTTAGACATGGGTTTGAAGAACACGAAGCAACGATCACAGAAATGTAGAAATTATCAAAAACCGAGCAAAATGGACTAACCTATTCACTCATGCAATGGCTGAATACTTTGAAGCTTCAATGGCTTCTCCTTTCTCTTAATTTTCGGCTGAACCAAATGTTTTTGCATGCATTTCTTTTTCATATTCTTTAGTTTAACCTATTTATTTCATAGATTACCATTTTGCCCATGGCAATTATCATTAAATTTTTTTACCAACTCATGTCCATGTTTGTCCACCACTAAGATAAATGGTCAATTTGACATGTAAGGACCTTTATTTTAAAGGCCAAGCCAAATAGGTGCTTTAACATTTAGCACTTAACTTTTATATTTTATGCGATTTAATCCTTTTTTATAATTAAGCATAGAAATTTCACAGATGTAACTTCACCTATCACAGACACAGAAAATAATATTAAAATATTTTTCAGACTCGGACTTGTGGTCCCGAAACCACTATTCTGACCAGGGTCAAAACCGAACTATTACAGTTAACTTCATTTTATTTAAGCTAAGATGATTGCTTTGATTAAATAATATTTATTAGATTCATGCTTATAATGTTTGAGTCTCAATCGATCATGTTTTCAATTAATATCAAGTCTATATTTCGTTCATACGTGATTGAAATGCACCTGAATTAGCTGAGCGATCCTAACCAGATAACAGTTGGTAGACACATAATTGAAATGTGCATGCTCAATTTAGATCCTAACCCAATTAAATTGCAGGTTGCATAACAACCCTAACTAGGCTCTGTTATCTGCATAGTTTTTAGATTTGTGTGATTTAACTATTTCAAACCTAACACGTCCCTATTACCTCGCACGAATACTAAGAAACCCTTAGTAAATAAGGATCAATAAAATGCGTATTTACTAAGTAAAGGATTCTGAAAAGACCTAACGTGGTTTCCAAACTCATGAAAGATCGAGTCGCCATGGAATGTTTTTTCGAATCTTATTAAACATGTTGATAATAAGTTGAGTTTAATTAAAGTAATTATCCTAGTTTATTTATGTTATAATTGTTGCAAATTGTGTTTAATTTTGCTAAAATCTATTTCATTCATATAGTTTGCATACTTAGGTTAATTTTCATTAGGGATCATTGCATTTAGTCTAATATATTTTTCATCACTGCTCAACTAAATTGTGTTTTTATTTACCAAATTGTTAATATAATTTTACAAATTAAGTGACTTAGCACAAACACAATTCCCATGGAGACGATAACTTGATACTTACTTATTACTTGAGAATGACTGTGTACACTTGCACAAACCTACGCGTTACAACTATCCAGTGATTATATCTGTAGATGTTGATGTCTTGGTTAAGGTTATTACGACATGTATAGGTATTTTGGCTAATGTTAGCCAATGTGTTTTGGTTGTGGAAATGACCATTTGGTTAGTTTGCATTTTGGTCTTGTGTTGGTAAAATGATATATATATTAAGGTGTATATAAGTAGCGTTGTAATGGTTGATATATAACTTGTTATGGTTGAATGATGATAGATAGAAAAGTAGTTGAATGTGCATATTAGATCTGACATATAACTTGTTGTGAATTAGTATTTTGTCATAGTAAACATATACGTATTTTGATGTTAATGATTATGTGGTACAGTTGGTACCAAATGATATGTTTTGGTAAGTGATTTACATGTTGTGTATTGATGCAAATTTTGTTAAAAGTTAATCTATTATTTTGGCCAAATTGAGTACATGGTTATACATGTTTTTATTTGAGGTGCCTTTGAGCATATTGGTTGGAAGTTATTATATCATATGTATTTAGCTTGATTATGCATGATTTTGGTGTATATGTGCAAAAAGGATTATAGGTACATATTGAAAAGGGTAAGAAAAATGGCTTGTAAAATAGCCTTTTTTTTTCCACATGGGTAGAGACACGGGCGCGTGTCTCAGCCATGTATGGTACACGTCTAGGTAGCACGCTCGTGTGTCCCCTATAGTTTTCAAAGGGTTGCAAGTCAGGTTTTACACGACCTGGTGTAACAACCCATTTTTCAATGAAATTGGAACAGTGGTTTCGAGACCATAAATTCGACCCAAAATAAGGTTTATTTTTATTTTATTATATGGTCCGTAATATGGTAGATATGTCGTGTAAAAATTTTGATACGAAAATTTTATAGATTAAGTGTTTAATTACGAGATGGACTAAATCGTATAAAATGCGAAAGTTGAATTCTAGTAGCTATAAGGATCAAATAGCTATGGAATTCAAATCTAAAGGTCCTTATATGGTAATTAGACCACTAAGAAAAGTATGTCGATTTTTCTTGGTGACTCATCCATGGAAAATTTTTAAAAGTTCAAGGACTAAATTGGAATTTGAAATAATTAAACTAATTAAAAGATGATAGAAGAAATATCATTTTATTATTATCATCTTCAACCTAAAATTTATGGAAACCCTAGGAGAGAGAAAGGAAACTTTCAAGGCCTAATTAGGTAAGTTTTCTTGTCTCATTTTTAGTAATTTTGGTATTTTTGAAACCAGGATAGCTTAATCTCTCTATTTGAGGGATTAATTTGAGAAGTTATCAAGGTATGAAAATGGGTCATAGAAATGAAAGATTATTGATAAATAAACAACTTTTACAAAGTAATTTTTGATGAAAACATGATTTAGGGACTAAAATGAAAAGTTGTAAAATTGATGAAAAATTCTAAAATTTTATGAATACATGTGCTAGAAAATTTGTAATGGAGCTTTGGTTAGGCTTGGAATAGGGAGTAATTTGCACAAGTTTCATTTTCCGGGCCTAGGGACAATCAGAATTTATGGAAAGGTTAGGGGCAAAATGGTTATTTTTCCTAGGAGTAAATTTAGTCCACTTAAATATGAAAAGTGTGAAATGATGGTTAAATTTATTTATATAGATCCGGACAAAACTAATTCAAGGTTAGATCGAGGAAAAGAAAAGATTTCGAATTAGTAGACTTTTACGCGAAGAAGTGTCGAGGTAAGTTTGTGTAACTTAATCCGGCATGTAAATATGTTTAATTGAATGTTGTGTTGTATGTAATGTAATTATATTTTTGTACGTTACCTGAATGCTATAATGGAAAATTGATACATGTTTGAAATGATAAAAAAGAGTTAA
Organism: Gossypium hirsutum; assembly: GCF_007990345.1. NCBI lineage: Eukaryota > Viridiplantae > Streptophyta > Magnoliopsida > Malvales > Malvaceae > Gossypium > Gossypium hirsutum. Next base: position 103,683,817 of record NC_053429.1, on the reverse strand, counting down.
GTCTCGATTGAATATTGAATTCCGATGATCATATACACTTTCCCAAAACTAATAAGGTCCTGCATTTGTTTCGGACAGGATTTAGCTCGGATGAGTAATCCCATTGACCTTGTTATAGAGAGGATTTAGCCTGAACGAGTAATCCCAATATAATACCTGTCGAGCATACATTATGATTAAGGTTTAGCTTGGACCGGTAACCCTAATTGAACATTTTGAGCATACATTATATAAATGATCTAGCCTAGGCTGGTAATCCTGTTATACAACATGTGGCTCGAGAGTGTGTTCCTTGGTTAAGTACCCTAAGGGGTAACCTCGATAAGAATTGACAAACTAATGAATCATACACGTATTACTTGAGCCTTCATCGGAGTTTCAATAATTCAACGGACATAGAACTCTTGACATGGTATGAGAACCTTGAGATGAAATGATAATGACTAGAAAGAATGTTGCTTGAAGAGTTCATCTATGTTACTTGATTGATATGAACATTTTGGTGACTAACATGTTTGATTGAATTTATGTTATTAGGAAATTTAGCCAAATGGATCGAAGCATAACTTTGTATGCCTAGATTTTTAATAAATAAGATTGGTAAGTTTAGTTTCCGTTATACAAACTTACTAAGCATGTAATGGTTACTCCGTTTTATTTTCCCCTATTTTATAGTACTCAAAAGCTCATGAAGGTTGGAAGATCATTGGAACATAGTCACACTATCAATTAGCATTTTGGGTATACTTAGTAAAATCATTTTGGTATAATGGCATGTATAGGACAACTTGGCCAATAGTGGCTTGCAAATGTTATTTTGTAACATATCCATTGGAACGGCTAGTAAGGGTTTATTTTGGCATGATTAAGTAGGTTATGATGTCATACTCATATGTGATATGTTATGTATATGCGATCAAATGATGCTAATGCCTAAGTTATTACAAGGTAAGTTTATAAACACATATGCATGTAGTGGTATGCCATGATGAATGATGAGATTGTTTATTTTGAATGCTTGGAATGGCTGGTATTGCTTGTGCGTTTTAAATGCAGGACTTAGGTGAAATTTGCGTTTTAAATGTGTAACGCCCCACACCAGACCCCTACACTAGGACGGAATACGATGCATTACTACACTCGTGTGGTACTAATGGCCGTACTAATGGCCCGTGTGACTCACACGACCTAAGCATCTAGGGACACGCTCGTATGCCATGCCTGTGTGAATTAAATTCTAAATTCAAACCTATAGGGGTTTTCACATAGCCTGACACACGCCTGTGTCTATGGCCCATGTCCCTCACACGGCCATGACACTCCCGTGTCTTAGCCCGTGTCTAAAAACTTTGACATTCTGTTTCTAATGTCAGCACCCAGTTTGGGGCACACGGCCAAGGCACACACCCATGGCCAGAGGCCGTGTCCTCCATACGGCTGAGACACATAACCATGTCTCTACCCGTGTGTTTACTGCCATGCATTGTAACTTACAAATTTTAAGTGCAGGGGACATATAGCCGAATGACACGCTCATGGGACTGACCGTGTGTCACAAATGACCTAAACACACACTCATGTGTCTACCTGTATGGACAATATAAGGCTAACTACCATGCCTTTGCCACCCTGAAACAAAATCTAACATCAACCAACCCACCAAAGATTAACTTAATATGATTTCTCAACCAAACAACCATAGTTAAGACTCATATACATTGCATATATACAACCATGCCAACAATTTCACATTCATGAAAGGCTAGCTTGCATTCACATAATGACCTTCAATATTAGCCATTTTCCATGGCCTTATACAAAATGAATCAAATGCTAAAGTAATCCAACATATTGGCCAATTAACAATGACACAAAACTCAAAAGTCAAAGTCCTATACATGCCATAATAAAAATAAAGATCTAACTATACTAATTGCTTCAATTGATAGTGTGATCGATACCTCCAACATTCGTTAATCCACGAGCTAATTAGGCGGCACTATAAGAAAATGGAAAGAAACGGGGTAAGCATAAAGCTTAGTAAGTTGCATGATAATAAACAACAACTACTTATCATAAAGCAATATGCTCATAACCTTTCATAGTTTATTGATGAGCACCATAAATAAATGTAAGTACAACTTACTCATCACCATCCAATACAACTCATATTGCACTCATCACCATCCAATACAACTCATATTGTATACATTGATCCCATATCTCATACATTTCAATTAGGTACTTGTACCACTCATCACATGATCATAACTTTTCTCATTTCGATATAAATCATAAACCTTTTGTTGAACCATTTTTAATACTACAGGATACTCAATAGCCCTAACAGGGTTAAGATGCTGACGCTATGTCCCAGACATGGTCTTACACTAGCTTTCATATAGTGAGGCCGATGCCATGTCCCAGATAGGTCTTACACTATCTCTCATCCATCAGTGTCGATGCCATGTCCCAGACATGTCTTACTCTGACACACCACAAGCTGACATCATGTCTCAGACAGGTCTTACACTAGCTTGTATATCACGAGGCCGATGCATGTCCCAAACATGTCTTACACTGTCTTAAATATCTCGAGGCCGATGCATGTCCTAGACATGTATTACACTAGCACACATATCACCCATTATCACGGTACGAATATCCAAGTCTATTCTAAATCAACGAAAGTCTTTACTATGTAAATTTCTCAACATGTATTCTTTCAACATCTCGAAATAGGGCCTAGTCAGAATAGTGGTTTCGCGACCACAAATTTGACATCAAAATATTTATTTTATGATTATTACGAGGCTTAGAATATGAGATTATGCATGTGTTAAAATTTCATGAAGAAATTCTTTGAGTAAGGTGTCCAATTGGAAATTAGGGACTAAATTGAATAAATTGCAAAACTTGGATTCTAGAAGAAATTATCATGAAATTGCTTTAGATTATAAAATAGAAGGTCTTGGGGAGTAAATTTCCCAATTTCTAAATTTTTGGACAGAAATGGGCTTGCATGGATGAAATTTTAAAGAAAGGGCATGAGGGCATTTTGGTCATTTGGCTTTTTACTGAAATAAAATGGGAAAAATCAAGCCAAAATCAGCCATTCTTCTTCTCCATGTTGCTGAAATTCTCTTGTCACCATATGTAATATCTTGAATTAGGGCTTAATCGGAATAGTGGTTTTGTGACCACAATCCGAGATAGAAATAATTATTTTATAATTATTTTGATGATTATGATATGATTGCATGATTGTGTGAAAATTTCGTGATGAAATTCCATGCCTAAAGTGCTTAAATTGAAAGTAGGGACTAAATCGAATAAGTTGCAAAACTTGCATTCTAGAAGTTTTTAGTATGAAATTGTTTTGGAATATTAATGAGGAGGTCTTAAATAGCAATTTGACCAATTTTAAGTTCATGGACAAAATTAGGACATGGAAGGAATTTTTGGAAAGTTTAGTAGTAAGGGTATTTTGGTCATTTAGTTATTAAAATGAATTAAAAACAAAATTAAAAGCCAATTTTTGTCCATCTTCTTCATTAGGCCGAAATTTCAAGGGTTCTCCATAGCTAGGGTTTGTTTCAAGCTTCCAAGCTCCATAGTAAGTGATTCCAAGCCCCGTTTTTAATGTTCTTTACGTTTTTGGAATCTCGGTAGCTCGATTAAGCTTATGTTAGCTATAATTCAACATAGGGTTTATATTTGGAAAATACCCATAGGTGAAATTTGTGTATTTTGATGTTTTATGATAGAATATGAGGTTTTAAATTATGTTAGACAACTTGTGCTACTCGGTTTTGAGTGAAAACGAGTAAAAGGGCTTAATCGGTAAAAATACCTAATAGTCACAAGTATATGTTAGAGAGAGAATTTGATGTTGCCATAGAAGGGAAAAGTGATCAGCATGTTATAAAACATAAGAATAAGGAATAAAGTTTAATTCCTGAGCCTAGGGGCAAAAGTGTAATTTTTCCAAAGTTCGTATTAAATGCTGTTTTGATGAATGTATGTATTAAATAAGATTAATTTGGCATTATAGATCAAGAGAAACGAGATTCAAGTCGCGATCGAGGAAAAGAAAAGATTGTGGACTAAATTGCAAATCTTTATATTTTGGTACCAAGGTAAGTTCATGTGTAAATAATGTAGCATAAATGTTATTTTTAAGTTATTCATGTTAATTATATGATATGCTGATTTTTAATCGTGAAATATTATGCTTTGTGGTTAATGTTGAGTAATATGCAAATTATGTTTACTACTTGATAAATATGAATTGCTACCGAGTATCGGTTCCGATATTCCATGGAAGACGGCAAATGTGAGATCGAGGAAAAAAGCCCATTTGAACCTTAGGAATAGATTAGGATACAAGTGACATGTCACTAGGATGGTTGAGCATCCGAACTCGTTGAGTTGAGTCCGAGTTCACTTATGGATGCGAATGCCCGAACTCGTTGAGTTGAGTCCGAGTTCGTGAAATGTAACTAGGCATCCGAACTCGTTGAGTTGAGTCCGAGTTCACTTATGGATGCGAACGCCCGACCTCGTTGAGTTGAGTCCGAGTTCATTTATGGGCGGGTTACATGGTAGCTTGATTACATATGAGGCACTTATGTGCAAATTATCCGTGTATCCGAGTTGTATTCCGATGTGTTCAACGGGTGAAATTTCTAGTGAAATGGAAGAACACTTAAGATGCAAGTGACGTTTTGGTAAGTGTTGTGAAATGGACACTTTGGACAGGTATGTTCTTAACCCTCGGGTCGAAAATAGATACAGCAACGATAAGGTGGTAAGATGATGAATGATGTTTAGAAATATGGCATATGTTTTGGTGATACCATGCTAAAGTTGTTTGGTATATTTGTATTGTTATGTTACTTGTTATTTACATATGAACTTACTAAGCATTTATGCTTACTCCCTCCTCTTTATTTACTGTAGTTTTGAACAAGCCAGCTCGGGAATCAGGACGGGTCGAAGGTTCGATCATACTATCCAAAGGACTTTTATCTTGGTAAATGGCTTGTACAACTACTTAAGTATGGCATGGATAGCAATATACCTATTTTGTGTAAATAATTTTATGATATGGCCATGTTTGGTTGAGAAAGTGTTTGATATTGATAAGTCATGGTGATGGCTAATTTAGGTCATGTTTGATATTATGGAAGTTTAATAGGTTATCTAGTTCATAAAGATTCATGGAAAGATGAAACTTGCCTTAAAACAGAAAATTGCTGCAGCAATGACATGAATTTGAAAAATCACTAAAAATAGTATAAATGGAACTAAATAATGAGTAAGTTATGAAATTCAAGCTTAATGAGTATATTTTAATGTGGTTTGAACAAAATAGGCATATAAATTACATTTTATGAGATATTTAAACTTTTGTGAAACAGGACCAGAGTGAGTTCTGGATCCCCTGTTCTGACTTTAAAAATTTATAATAAATTTTAAAAAAATAATTAGAAGTCTTTCTTTATATTTACAGATTCCTCATTGAGTATAGTTTTATGAAAAACAAACCATGTAGTCATTGAAATTCTGTATAGAGAGATATCTAGTTTGTAATACACATATGTCAGAGTAGTCAAACCCTAAAATAGGGGAGACTTGAACTAATAAACTGTACTAATTTGCCCAACCAAAAATTCTAGAAAAAAATTAGTAAATAGATATATGAGTCTAGATTTAGGGAAAATTTACGGATCTTGATTTTGAGTTTCATAACTTGAGATATGATTTTTCTTGTAACTGTGATGCGAGTAGCTAGAAAGCTGTGAATGTAGAAACAAATGATTTGAAGTTCTTAAATTGATAAATTATGTTCGGCAACCCCTCAAGCTCGACTCCGGTGATGGTCTCGGGCATGGGGACGTTACATTTGGTGGTATCAGAGCATGTTTAGTCAGTTCTCGGACTACGTGTTGTATGTATGGATTTTGCTATACATGCCATATGTATGAATTGTGATAGTGTGACGACTTCTGACCTTTTTAAATGAATTTTTATATAGTAAATGGATCCCGATCCAGCTTTGGCAGATGAAGTAGAGAGTAATGCGCCAGCTCCGGCTGAAGGGCCAACACCGACTGAAAACCCACCTCCTACTGTTGGTCAGGGAGGAGGAGAAAGGGATCGGGAAGCCTTTCTCCAAATGATGAGTGCATGGTACACTGAGTTCGTTCGTACGAACCCAAATGTACGACCTCCCCCACCTCCCCCAATTCCTCAACCTATGCCTCCGATGCCTCAAGGAGTGGATATGATAAAATTTCATAGAACCCCCGTTGATAGAATTCGTAAACAAGGGGCTGAAGAATTTAGAGCAAATATTGATGATGATGCAGAGAAAGCAGAGTTCTGGCTTGAAAATTCTGTCCGGGTATTTGATGAATTATCTTGTACACCTGAAGAATGTTTAAAATGTGCTACATCTTTGTTGAGAGATTCAACCTATAATTGGTGGAAGACTTTGATTTCGGTGGTACTGAACGAGAGGGTAACCTGGGAATTCTTTCAAGAAGAGTTTCGGAAGAAATATATTAGTGAAAGATTTATTGATCAGAAATGTAAAGAGTTTCTTGAGTTGAAGCAAGGTAATATGACAGTCTCAGAATATGAAAGAGAGTTTGTTCGATTAAGTAAGTATGCTAGGGAATATGTTCCTACAGAAGCCAAGATGTGCCGACGATTTGAAGACGGGCTTAACGAAGACATTAAGGTATTTGTTGCGATCCTTGAACTAAAAGAAATGGTGGTACTTATCGATCGAGCTTGCAAGGATGAAGAATTACTGAAGGAAAAGAAAAAGGTAGAATCTGAAACACGAAATTGGAAGAAAAGACCAATGAGTAATGCACCCTCACAGCAAAACGGAAAGTCAAGAAATATGAATCCTCGTTCCCAAGTTTCAGTTGGGCAATCATATGGAAATTTTAAGAAGCGAAATGTGGGTCCTAAATCTCAAACTACTTCTGCGGCTAGTGTGGGAAATACGAGATTTGTTAAACCCGAGTGCCAGCGATGTGGTAGAAATCATTTTGGTCCGTGCAGAGCAAATGAATGTTTTCGATGTGGTTCTCCAGATCATTTTATTAGAGACTGCCCAGAGAGAGCTGAGAAAGAAAAATTTCAGAATGTAAAATCTAGTGGTGCAGACTCGAGGGGAAGGTATCCGAGAAAAGCTGGAAGTGAAACAAGTAGTAAAAATGTAGCCAGAGATGCAGCAGTTAGATCTGAAGGAAGAGCTCCAGCTAGAACCTATGCTATTAAAGCGCGTGAAAATGCTTCCTTACCCGATGTGATTACCGGTACATTTTCTCTTTATGATACTAATGTTATTGCTTTGATTGATCCCGGTTCTACTCATTCATACGTATGCTTGAAACTGGTGTCTAGTATGAATATACCTGTTGAGAACACAGAATTTATGATTAGAGTGTCGAACCCGTTAGGCAAATGCATGATAGTTGATAAAGTATACAAGAAATGCCCTTTAATGATTCGGGGTCATTATTTTCCGGCCGACTTGATGTTGTTGCCGTTTGATGAATTTGATGTTATTTTGGGTATGGATTGGTTGAGATTGCATGATGCTATAGTAAATTGCAAAGAAAAGGTTATAGAATTAAAATGTGAAAGTGGTGAAATCTTGCGGGTTGAACCAGACAAATGAGAGGCAATATTTAGTATGATTTCTTCGATGTCGGCTCAGAGATATTTGAGAAAGGGTTATGAAGCTTATTTTGTGTATGTAATTAATGCAAAATAAGTTGAAAAGAAAGTTGAATCAGTGCCGGTTGTGTGTGAATTTGCGGACGTATTTCCAAAAGAATTGCCGGGTTTGCCTCCAGTCAGGGAAGTAGAATTTGGTATAGATTTGATACCGAGAACAGCTCCGATCTCGATTGCTCCATATAGAATGGCACCAACAGAGTTGAAAGAATTAAAGTCGCAGTTGCCAGAGTTGATTGATAAAGGCTTTGTGAGATCGAGTTTTTCACCTTGGGGTGCTCCCGTGTTATTTGTGAAAAAGAAGGATGGTTCTATGAGATTATGTGTTGATTATCGACAGTTAAACAAGGTGACAATCAAAAACAAGTATCCATTGCCGAGAATTGATGATTTGTTTGATCAGCTAAAAGGAGCGACATGGTTTTCAAAGAATGACTTGAGATCTGGGTATTATCAGCTACGAGTAAAAGAGTCAGATGTGCCTAAAACTGCTTTTAGAACAAGGTACGGTCATTATGAATTTTTAGTTATGCCATTCGGGTTGACAAATGCTCCTGCTGTGTTTATGGATTTAATGAATCGCATATTTCGGCCATACTTGGACAGACTTGTTGTGGTGTTTATAGATGATATTTTAATTTATTCAAAAGATGAGACAGAGCATGCTGAGCATTTGAGGATAGTTTTGCAAACTTTGAGAGATAAACAGCTGTATGCTAAGTTTAGTAAAAGTGAATTTTGGCTCTGGGAAGTTGGATTTTTGGGTCATATTGTTTCAGGTGATGGTATACGGGTTGATCCTAGTAAAATTTCAGCCATTATTGATTGGAAACCACCGAAAAATGTAACTGAAGTTAGAAGTTTCTTGGGGCTAGCTGGGTATTATCGGCGGTTCGTAAATGGATTTTCTATAATTGCTGCTCCTATGACTAGACTACTCCGAAAGGATGTTAAATTTGAATGGACGGAAGAATGTCAACAGAGTTTCGAAGAATTGAAAAAGTTATTAACTGAAGCACCAGTGTTGATACAACCCGAATCAGGTAAAGAATTTGTGGTGTGTACTCATGCAAGAAGGAAAAGTGGTGGCTTATGCTTCGAGACAGTTAAAACCTCATGAGAAGAATTATCCTACTCACGATATGGAATTGGCTGCGGTGGTATTTGCTTTGAAGATTTGGCGACATTATTTGTATGGTGAAAAGTGCTGAGTATATACCGATCACAAAAGTCTTAAATACTTGATGTCACAAAAAGACTTGAATTTGAGACAGCGAAGATGGTTAGAGTTATTGAAAGATTACGAGCTTGTTATTGATTATCATCCGGGAAAAGCGAATGTGGTTGCCGATGCTTTAAGCAGAAAGTTGTTGTTTGCTTTGAGAGTTATGAACGCTCAGTTGAAAATTTCAGATGACGGTTCGATTCTAGCAGAGTTAAGAGCAAGACCGATGTTTTTACAAGAGATTTCTGAAGCTCAAAAAAATGATCAAGATTTGCTAGCCAAAAGAAAACAGTGTGAAGCTGATACGGGATCAAATTTCAGAATCGGTTCTGATGGTTGTTTGATGTTTAAAAGTCGGATTTGTGTACCGAAAAATGATGAGTTGATTCAAAAGATTTTGCATGAAGCACATAATAGTTGTTTGGCGGTTCATCCGGGCAGTACGAAGATGTATAATGACTTAAAGAAAATGTACTGGTGGAGTAGAATGAAAAGAGATATTTCCGAGTTTGTATCAAAGTGCTTAGTTTGTCAACAAGTGAAAGTTGAACACCAGGAACCTTCGGGATTACTTCAGCCTATTATGGTTCCTGAATGGAAATGGGATAGGATTACTATGGATTTTATATCAGGGTTGCCGTTAACTCCAGGGAAGAAAAATGCTATCTGGGCAATAGTTGACAGACTGACTAAATCGACTCATTTTATTCCGGTACGTACAGATTATTCTCTTAATAAGTTGGCTGAATTGTATATCCGAGAGATTGTTAGACTTCATGGGATACCTTTGTCAATCATTTCGGATAGAGATCCGAGGTTTACCTCACGGTTTTGGAAAAAGTTGCAAGAGGCATTAGGTACAAAGTTAAATTTCAGCACTGCCTTTCTACCACAAACTGATGGACAATCAGAGAGAGTAATTCAGATTCTTGAAGACATGCTCAGATGTTGCGTATTGGAATTTCAAGATAGTTGGGAAAGGTACTTACCATTGGTAGAATTTGCTTATAATAATAGTTATCGGACGAGTTTGAAGATGGCACCTTATGAAGCATTATATGGTCGTAAATGTCGGATGCCATTGTATTGGACTGAACTCAAGGAAAATCAGATTTATGGAGTTGATTTAATAAAAGAAACCGAAGAAAAGGTGAAAGTGATTCGAGATTGTTTGAAAGCTGCTTCAGATAGATAGAAATCTTATGCGGATTTGAAACGAAAAGAAATGGAGTTTCAAGTTGGTGATAAGGTATTTTTGAAAGTGTCTCCATGGAAGAAAGTCCTTAGATTTGGACGAAAGGGCAAGTTAAGTCCGCGTTTTATTGGACCGTATGAAATAATTGAAAAAGTTGGACCGGTAGCATATCGGCTAGCGTTACCACCCGAATTAGAGAAGATTCATGATGTGTTTCACGTATCTATGTTACGCCGGTATCGTTCGGATCCTTCACATATAATTTCACCGATAGAAATTGAACTGCGACCGGATATGACTTATGAAGAAGAACCGATTAAGATTTTAGCTCGAGAAGTCAAACAACTAAGAAATAAAAGTGTTGCACTTGTGAAAGTGTTGTGGCAAAAGCATGGGGTAGAAGAGACTACATGGGAACCTGAAGAAACTATGAGAAACCAATATCCACACCTGTTTACCGGTAAGATTTTCGAGGACGAAAATCCTTAAAAGGGGGGGAGAGTTGTAATATATTGAATTAGGGCTTAATCGAAATAGTGGTTTTGTGACCACAAATCCGAGATAGAAATAATTATTTTATAATTATTTTGATGATTATGATATGATTGCATGATTGTGTGAAAATTTCGTGATGAAATTCTATGCCTAAAGTGCATAAATTGAAAGTAGGGACTAAATCGAATAAGTTGCAAAACTTGCATTCTAGAAGTTTTTAGTATGAAATTGTTTTGGAATATTAATGAGGAGGTCTTAAATAGAAATTTGACCAATTTTAAGTTCATGGACAAAATTAGGACATGGAAGGAATTTTTGGAAAGTTTAGTAGTAAGGGTATTTTGGTCATTTAGTTATTAAAATGAATTAAAAACAAAATTAAAAGCCAATTTTTGTCCATCTTCTTCATTAGGCCAAAATTTCAAGGGTTATCCATAGCTAGGGTTTGTTTCAAGCTTCCAAGCTCCATAGTAAGTGATTCCAAGCCCCGTTTTTAATGTTCTTTATGTTTTTGGAATCCCGGTAGCTCGATTAAGCTTATGTTAGCAATAATTCAACCTAGGGTTTATATTTGGAAAAATACCCATAGGTGAAATTTGTGTATTTTGATGTTTTATGATAGAATATGAGGTTTTAAATTATGTTAGACAACTTGTGCTACTCGGTTTTGAGTGAAAACGAGTAAAAGGGCTTAATCGGCAAAAATACCTAATAGTCACAAGTATATGTTAGAGAGAGAATTTGATGTTGCCATAGAAGGGAAAAGTGATCAGCATGTTATAAAACATAAGAATAAGGAATAAAGTTTAATTCCCGAGCCTAGGGGCAAAAGTGTAATTTTTCCAAAGTTCGTATTAAATGCTGTTTTGATGAATGTATGTATTAAATAAGATTAATTTGGCATTATAGATCAAGAGAAACGAGATTCAAGTCGCGATCGAGGAAAAGAAAAGATTGTGGACTAAATTACAAAATCTTTATATTTTGGTACCAAGGTAAGTTCATGTGTAAATAATGTAGCATAAATGTTATTTTTAAGTTATTAATGTTAATTATATGATATGCTGATTTTTAATCGTGAAATATTATGCTTTGTGGTTAATGTTGAGTACTATGCAAATTATGTTTACTACTTGATAAATATGAATTGCTACCGAGTATCGGTTCCGATATTCCATCGAAGACGGCAAATGTGAGATCGAGGAAAAAAGCCCGTTTGAACCTTAGGAATAGATTAGGATACAAGTGACATGTCACTAGGATGGTTGAGCATCCGAACTCGTTGAGTTGAGTCCGAGTTCACTTATGGATGCGAATGCCCGAACTCGTTGAGTTGAGTCCGAGTTCGTGAAATGTAACTAGGCATCCGAACTCGTTGAGTTGAGTCCGAGTTCACTTATGGATGCGAACGCCCGAGCTCGTTGAGTTGAGTCCGAGTTCACTTATGGGCGGGTTACATGGTAGCTTGATTACATATGAGGCACTTATGTGCAAATTATCCATGTATCCGAGTTGTATTCCGATGTGTTCAACGGGTGAAATTTCAAGTGAAATGGTAGAACACTTAAGATGCAAGTGACGTTTTGGTAAGTGTTGTGAAATAGACACTTTGGACAGGTATGTTCTTAACCCTCGGGTTGAAAATAGATACAACAACGATAAGGTGGTAAGATGATGAATGATGTTTAGAAATATGACATATGTTTTGGTGATACCATGCTAAAGTTGTTTGGTATATTTGTATTGTTATGTTACTTGTTATTTACATATGAACTTACTAAGCATTTATGCTTACTCCCTCCTCTTTATTTACTGTAGTTTTGAACAAGCCAGCTCGGGAATCGGGACGGGTCGAAGGTTCGATCACACTATCCAAAGGACTTTTATCTTGGTAAATGGCTTGTACAACTACTTAAGTATGGCATGTATAGCAATATACCTATTTTGTGTAAATAATTTTATGATATGGCCATGTTTGGTTGAGAAAATGTTTGATATTGATAAGTCATGGTGATGGCTAATTTAGGTCATGTTTGATATTATGGAAGTTTAATAGGTTATCTAGTTCATAAAAATTCATGGAAAGATGAAACTTGCCTTAAAACAGAATATTGTTGCAGCAATGACATGAATTTGAAAAATCACTAAAAATAGTATAAATGGAACTAAATAATGAGTAAGTTATGAAATTGAAGCTTAATGAGTCTATTTTCATGCAGTTTGAACAAAATAGGCATATAAATTATATTTTTTGAGATATTTAAACTTTTGTGAAATAGGGCCAGAGTGATTTCTGGATCCCCTGTTTTGACTTTAAACATTCATAATAAATTTTAAACAAATAATTAGAAGTTTTTTTTATATGTACATATTCCTTATTGAGTCTAGTTTTAAGAAAAGCAAACCTTGTCGTCATTGAAATTCTGTATAGAGAGATATCTAGTTCGTAATACACATATGTCAAAGCAGTCGAACCCTGAAACAGGGGAGACTTTAACTAATAAGCTGTACTAATTAGCCCAACCAAAAATTCTAGAAAATAATTAGTAAATAGATATATGAGTCTAGATTTAGGGAAAATTTACGGATCTTGATTTCGAGTTTCATAACTCGAGATATGATTTTTCTTGTAACTGTGACGCGAGTAGCTAGAAAGCTGTGAATGTAGAAACAAATGATTTGAAGTTCTTAAATTGATAAATTATGTTCGGTAACCCCTCAAGCTCGAATCCGGTGATGGTCTCGAGCGTGGGGGCGTTACACCATAGGTAGGGTTTTCAAACATTTCAAGCTCAATAGTAAGTGCTCCCAAGCCCCGTTTTTAATGTTCTTTGTATTTTTAGAATCCGGTAGCTTGTTCTCTTCATTTCTACCCATATTTCATGCTAGGGTTTATGTTTAAAAATTTACCCATGCATGAGTTATTTGTATTTTGATGGATTATGAATATGCTAGGTGATTTTCCTGAAAGACCCTTGTAGGGACCATTTTGCAAAAGTTATAAATTGTGTGGTAGAAATGAGAAAATATGGGAAATGTGGGTTGTCATAAGAGAGAAAAGTGTTCGGCTAGGCTTGGGTAAGATAGAAAGTGCATGTGTTTCATTATACGAGCCTAGGGACTAAATTGTAAAAATGTTAAAGATTAGGGGCAAAACGGTCATTTGGACCGGGGGTGAGAATTAGATTTGTAATGTATAATGTAGGGTATTAATGATATAATTTTTTTGTTATAGACCTCAAGGAACAAATTTCGGAGGTCGATCGAGGTAAACGAAAAGTTTGGGAATAATCGAAACACAGCTCCAAAACAAATACCAAGTAAATTCAGATAACTTAAAGTAAACCCCTAATATGCATATTTGTATGATTTATTAATGCATGATGATTTCATTTACTATTGGCATTAAATACCATAGAAATGCATATTTGATGGGAACATGTGAAAAATGTCTCGGTTGAGGTTGAAAAAGGGAATTCGATGGATAAACCCTGATTGATATGTGTAACGAGATCCTGCATGTGTTGCAGTAAGAATTTATCCCAAAAGGGTAATCCGTTGATCTCAAATATTGAAAGGATCTAGCCTGGACGAGTGTTCCTTTGAATGGTCGAGCCTCCCGAAGAATATGTGTGCATTATAGATTTAGCCCGGATGGGTAATCCGATTAGGGTCTGAATTTAGCCCGGACTGGTAATTCAAATCCGAGCTCATTAAGGGTGTTTGTCATATTAAAGGATTTAGCCTAGACTGGTAATCCCGACATCACCTTATGAGTTCATAAAATGCGGGATTTAGCTTGGAGTAGTAATCCCAACATAAAATGTGAGGTTCGCAGGAGTGCATATAGGGAATGACCATTCGTATGAATTGACGGTTAATGGGTATTCCATTGAGATTTCCTAGAAACTCAACGAGATTAACATGAGATGTTTGTGTAAATGAGATGTTGAATGATGACCTCATCTAGTTAAATTATATGATGCTTGATTATGTTACTAACTTATTGATTGAGTGCATGTAATAGGGAACCATTTAATAATTGTCGATTTCCTTATCTATCATGGATGCATGTTAAATACTTGGTAAGTTTACTTTCCTGTTATTCGAGCTTACTAAGCATGTAAATGCTTACCCCTCCCTTTTTCTCTGTCTCATAGAGCTCGAGGATTCATAAGGACTGGAAGACGATTGGAGAGTCAACACACTATCAACTAGACAATCTTTGGTATAAAGACATTTCTATTGTGTTCAATGGCATGTATAGGATTTTTGAGTATTTTGTTATATGTGTCATATGCTTTGCCAAATGAAGGCATGTAAAAATATGTTTAGTTCTTTGTACATGGCCATGAAAATTGGCTTAATTGAAATAGGCTATGACCTATGAATCTATGCATGATTTTATTTACATGTGATGGGTTGCTACCAATTGGCAATGAGTCGCATGAACGAGCCAATTTCAAAAGAATTAAAGTGACATGGGAACCCATAAACACCAAATGGGAAATACCTTTCATGTATGAAACCAATGATATAAGGTTCATCAAAGATTTACAAATGCGTAGTCATGTTTTATTTCAAAAATTTATGCCCATTAAGTATAGATGGTATAAAGGGTGACCAAAGGCTTGTAAGATAGCCTATTAGGATCCACATGGTTAGGCACACGGGCGTGTGTCTAGGCCGTGCGTGACACACAGTTCCTTCTCATGGGTGTGGGCTATGGTCGTGTGTCCCCTGCACTTAAAATTTTATATCAATAGTACACATGGTAGGCCACACGGGCGTGTGTCCCTATCATGTCTAAAAGACAGTGTTTCCCACTGGCAGGCAGCATGGCCGTGTGCTATGACTGTGTTGATAAGTCAATGTTGCACACGGCCAAAGGGCATGGGAGTGTTCCAAATCACACGAGCTTGTGATACTTCAAATTAGGGAAGTATTCCTAAGATATCCAGGGTTTGTCGAACACACCTGGTTTTGTCCCGAACTGCCTTAAGGTGTGTCTAGGGTCTCATAGACCTATGTAAAGGATGAGTTGTTCGTAGGTGAAAAGTTTTAAATTTGAAGTAAAACTGGTGACCCAAATTGGTACGTTTCAAAATGTAAAGTCCCGGTGTCGAGTACGGGTGAAGGGTGTCACAATTCTCATATTCAAAATCAAGACAATTTAGGCCATATCAACTCAATTACACATCATAAATATATGGTTGTATTATTAACATACAACTTACCTCAGTATTCAAAATATGGCGACTATTTTGGCTTAGTCCACTAGCTTTGCTTTTCCCCAGTCTAGGCCCAGATTTTGTAATTATTGATCTATAATGATGAAAATTCACACATTTAATCATTTTATTAAACTAGGTACTCAACAATTCAAAATTAGGCAAAATGACCATTTTTCCCTTAAACTTTCACAAAATGACCATTTTACCCCTAGACCTGAAAATCAATTTTTATCAAATTTCCTTGTTAGCTAAGCCTAACCAACCATTTATTACTCTTATGACAACCCCAAATTCCAAATATTTTGCAACATTATTATCTATTTTACAAACTTTACAAAATGGTCCTATTAGGTTTTTGTGAGAAGTCCCTTCACAAAAGTTTCTTATTTCACAACCATGATTCATTTTCTTCCATAAAATTTTAGAAAAAAACATGAACACTTTCATGTTAAAACCCTACAATTTCAACCATTTTACAAAATACTCCCTTAATTTGAAAGCTCATGCAACAAGGGTTCTAAAAATACAAAAATCATCAAGAAAGATCATCAAAATCACTTACTTGAGAGGGTTACAAGTTGATGCAATTTTCATGCTTTCAAACGCAAAAAATGGCTGAATTTTTTATGGAGAAGAAATGGTGAAAAGGGATGATATCATCTTTTTTTTATTTTATTTCTATTTTAGTCAAATAAGCTACCAAAACCCATCTAATTTGACTTTTTGACCATTCTTGTCCCCACGGCCGGCCAAGCACTCTTTTATAGGGTCTATTTTCCCTTCAAAGACCCTCACTTTTGGTTCTCTAGCTATTTGACACCCTTAGCTATCAAAATATAACTTTTGCACTTTATGCGATTTAGTCCTTTTTCGCGATTATGCTCTCAAACGCTAAAATTAATTCACCAAATTTTTCATGCACCTTTATAATCATGTCGTCACACATAAAATAATATTAAAATAATTTCTATGGCTTTGGAGTAGTTGTTTCATAACCATTGGTCCGACTAGCCCCAAAATCGGGCTGTTACAATTCTTCACCCCTTAAGGATTTTCGTCCCCAAAAATCTTACTGGCGAATAAGTTCGGGTATTGATCTCTCATAGTCTCTTCGGGTTCCCATGTAGCTTCCTCGACCTCGTGTCTATGCCATAAAACCTTCATGAGTGCTACACTTTTATTCCTTAATTTTTTGACCTTTCGATCCAAAATCTTAATCGGTTCTTCACCATAGGTCATATCCGGGCTTATTTCAATTTCTTTCAGTGAAATCACATGTGAGGGTTCAGATCGGTAGCAGCGTAACATCAATACATAGAACACCTCATGACTTTTCTCTAGCTCACGAGGAAAAGCTAATCAGTATGTTACCGGTCCAATTCTCTCGGTCACCTCATAAGTTCCAATAAACCGTGGAGTTAGCTTGCCTTTTCTACCAAATCTAAGGACCTTTTTCCTTGGGGATACTTTCAAAAGCACCTTATCACCGACTAGGAACTCGATTTCCTTTCGTTTTAAATCTACATAGGATTTCTGTCTATCTGAAGCGGCTCTCAAGCAGTCACAAATCACCTTAACCTTCTCTTCAGTTTCTCTGATCAAATCGACCCAATGAATTCGATTCTCTCTCAGCTTGGTCCAATACAAGGGTGTTCGACACCTACGCCCATATAAAGCCTCATAAGGTGCCATTTTCAGACTTGACTAATAACTGTTGTTGTAGGCGAATTCAACCAGTGGTAAATACTTTTCCCAAATGTCTTGAAACTCGAGAACACAACACCGTAACATGTCTTCAAGGACTTTGTAACACCCCTAACCCAAATCCGATCGCCGAATTAAGGCTAAGAGGTATTACCGAACTAAACATTTAATTATCTCATTCACAATGTCAATAAACATAAACAGAGACCGAGTTGAAATACATACTGATATTTAAGTTATACGCCATTTTCGTATGTCCAAAATATTTACAATTTCAAAACATAGTTATCATCAGCCTAACCTATACATGCCATATCGAGTCCAAAATATAATTGTACCAAAAAGATCGATAGTGTGATGAACTACTGATGATCCCCGAGTCGGTGGCCAAAATCAACAATCTATAAAATAGAGAAATAAAGAATAGAGTAAGCTTCCAAAGCTTAGTAAGTTTTAAGCATCACAAACAATTAAAAACTTATCGAAAATCGAAACATTCATTGAAACAGACTTATTCTCAATTCAAATTGCTTCATGGACGAATACACATAAACATATACATAGATTTCTCAGCACATATTTTTCTTCTACTTAAAATTCATAAGATGCATTTAAATCAAATAATCTCATATATTAACATTTGACCGAATAGGTCATTGTTTTACTCGTAGATATAACAATCATTCACACTTAAGTATCATTATTTAATACTAATAATTCACAAAATCATTGACTGAATGTACATGAGTACATAAAGAAATTTTAACATATAATTCATATACAAATATACCATGTCCGATTAAATCATTCTCATATTCGCAAATATAACCATCAATCATATTTATATATATATTCTTCTTTGATGCTAATGATTCACTTCGAAATCAATTCACCGATGAGTAAGTAATACGTACCTGAACATTTTAAATGTATAGTACTTACTCGACGATGGTTTACTGCGAACATTCAATAACGTAATCTTACTCAACTTACTGGCATTAAGCCTATCAGGTCTTAGGACTTGAAACCAATTACCAGCACAAGCCTGCGGGAATTTAAACTCAGTATAATACCAGCTCGAAGCTTGCGGGGCTTTAGCCCGGACATATTTCCAGCACGTAGCCTGCGGACCTTAAGTCCGGATATAATTCCAGCACATAGCCTGCAGACCCTAAGTCCCGATATACATCACTGAATGTCATGCATACTTATTCGCAAGAAAATTCAATTCACATAACATCTCACAATCATAGTTCATTTATTCCATTCGAATAATACCATAACATGGGCACCATTCATATAACTTTTGGCTCAATAACATACATAAGAATATATGTCCATTTTACTTTCCAAGCTTAACTTCTAATGTCTATTCGGCTTTAAGCCTTAAACCTAAATTATTTGTCACTCAACTATATTCAAATAGAATCAATAGATCGCAGTACAGTTACCATACACATATCAAGACATTATCAATTATGTACTAAATGTGACTACTCAAAACTTACCTCGGATATACTTCAACGGTTGCGGAAAGGCTACTCAATTACTTTCTCTTTTCCCCTATCCAACTTCGACCCTCTTTGCTCTTGAGCTTAAATTCAAAAATTTTAAACTAGTCATTATTCGACTATTCAAGCATTTCTTCAGAAATATAATATATATATTCGAATTTCACACACATAGATCATAGTAAGTTTATAAGAAAACATTAAGCAACTCCTTAACAAATTTTTATCAATGATTACCACATAATCACAAATTCACAATAAGCTGTCTTCCTGAGCAACAGTCATTAAATTATTTATAATTGGAGCTACAAAACTCCAAATCAATTACCGTAAAATTTCCCTGAAAATAGACTCATATATCTTTTATCCATAAAATTTTCCGAATTTTTAGTTTGGCCAATCAATACCATATTTTTCTTAAAGTTTCCCCTGTTTCACTGTTTGACTAGTCTGACCACCCTTTACTACGAATCAAATTTCTAATTGTACAGAAGTCAAAATATGTTCTCGTTGATTTCATTAGAAACTAGAGTCATTAAGATTTAATTACATAATTTATTCAGCTTCTAACTCCACTGCCACAATTTATGGTGATTTTCCAAATTCACGTTACAGCTGCTGTCCCAAGCAGATTTACTACAATTTACTCTTCACAACTCTTTGCATTCATATTATTTAAACATGTATATCACCAATCAATTTCATCACAATTCTATAATTTCACTTAAGCATAATCTCAATACAATACATCGTGTTCAAATCATTATTCAAGTTCAAATTCGGCTAGCACACATATACATACTAGTAACTAAGTATTAACATTGCATTTCATACTATAACCGAATGTATAGCTCATCAAAATATATTTATTCATGTTCCCTTAACACATATTGGTCAACTAGATCATGCATTATTCTTTGGCACATTTGGTCATTAAAGCAATCACCTATTTAACTTTCAAGCATTTTTATACTAACATATCTCCCAAGGCCAAATTCATATACAATCTTTAGTACTCATTTAAAGTTAATATTTTAAGTAATTTATATACACAACATTAGCCAAATATCCATTTACTAAGCATTTTAACAAATTTTCTATTACCAAATAAATCACATATATATAACACTACTCATTACACATATACATCAACTAAAAAAAAATCCCACTCCTTAGCTATTGCCGTATGCTTATATAAGTCTTGAGTCATCTTTAACACATTTATCAATCTTCCAATTCAACTTAATACAAAAATAATATCATTTAAACAGCCAACACCAAAACATTTGTTCAAATGGACCTAGCCGAATACCTCACTTAGCTAAATGATTCACACAAATCACTAATAGCCAACTCAAATTCATCCTTAATTTAACTTATAATTGTTCATATTCGGCATATTAAACTCTAGCATGCCTTTAGCTATTAATTTCCAGCACGCATTCGAATACTTTTCGAGCTAACAACAATTAAATTTTCAGACAATTTAGCCACCTACATCCTTTCATCAAATACTTGTTTCTTAGTTTCAACTATTAATAATGGGACATTACTAAAATTGAAACTTTTGGACAGCAATATAAATAGCAATTTAAACAGTTTTAAGCTCCCAAATTTTTAAACTCCTCAAGCATAAACCGAACAGCAATGCATGTTAGTTCTAACCATATTTATTTTGTGCATTTTACCCACAGTACAAGATATGCAAAATTTAACAGCAACCAGAATCAGGTGACATCCGTAATCTTTCTCTCTTCAAAAATCTTCCATAGCCGATTACTCATATCACTACTAAAAAAATCAAAATTTTGACATGGCTAAGTTAGGGACTTAGTAACTAACTTAATATATGCTATAATTTCAAAAATGAACATAAATTTCATACCTTAATTCTAGCTCAAAAGTGACCGAATGGCTATCTCCCCTTTCTTCTTTAAGGTTCAGCTAAGCAAGGAAGAAGATGAACCAAACCTTTTGTTCTTCTTTTCTTATTTCAATTAATATTTTTTTATTTCAAAATAATGCAAATTCCTATTATAATATTTAATTAAACATATATATTGCCCATCAACAATCATTATGGCCGGCCACCATAATCAAAAATTGGATATTTGACATGCAAGTCCAAACTTTTTGTGACATGCATTAATAGACCCCTTTTTAAAATTACCTATCACCTTCCACAATTATTTCACATAAGTCCTATTTAATAATTTCACATACAAATGACAAAATTAGAGCATGAAACTTTCACATATGCATGTACACATATAATAAGCATAGAATATAACAATTAATTATTTTTATGACTCGATTTTGTGGTCCCGAAACCACTTCCCGACTAGGGTCAAATTAGGGCTGTCACAGACTTGGATTACTCTTTTCGACTGACCGTCAGTTTGCAGGTGGAAAGATGTACTAAAATTCAACTTTGTCCCTAAAGCTTCTTGCAACTTCTTCTAAAACCTCAAGGTAAACCTCGGATCCCTATCCAAGATGATTAAAAAGGGCACTCCGTGAAGTCTTACGGTCTTCGAAACATACAAATCAACCAATTTCTCAAAGGAGTAGTCGGTAGCACCGGTATAAAATGTGCCGACTTTGTAAGCCTATCAACAACGACCCAAATAGAATCCTTTTTCCTTGGCGTTAAGGGCAATCCCGATACAAAATCTATGGTTACCCGATCCCATTTCCACTCGGGAACCATCGCAGGTTGAAATAATCCCGAAGGTACTTGGTGTTCAGCCTTCACTTGTTAACAAACCAGACACTTAGAAACAAACTCAGAAATGTCTCTTTTCATCCCCGACCACCAATACAACTTCTTCAAGTCGTTATATATTTTCACAATACCTGGATGGATAGACAAGCAACCACTATGTGCTTCTCGTAAAATCTTCTAAATAAGCTCATTATCTTTGGGTACACAAACCCTATCTGGGAACATCAAGCAGCCTTCGGTATTAATCCAAAAATCTGATTCATCACCTGACTCACACTGAGCCACCTTAGCTTGCAAGTCCTTATCACCTTTCTAAGCCTCACAAATCTCTTGAAGGAACGTGGGTCTGGCTCTCATCTCGGCTAGAATTGAACCATCATCAATCACAGTTAATTGAGTATTCATAGCCCTCAAGGCGAACAATGAATTTCTACTTAGAGTGTCGGCGACTACATTCGCCTTTCTCGGATGGTAGTCAATCACCAACCCGTAATCCTTTATCAACTCCAACCACCTTTGTTGCCATAAATTCAACTCCTTCTGAGTCATCAAATACTTTAGATTCTTATGGTTAGTGAACACTCGACATCTCTCACCATAAAAATGGTGTCTCCAAATTTTCAAAGCGAACACAATGATGGTCAAATCCAAATCGTGCGTCGGATACTTCTTCTCGTGTGGCTTTAGCTGCCTTGATGCATATGCTATCACTTTACCTTCTTGCATGAGCACGCACCCTAATCCATTTAAGGAGGTATCGCTATATACCATGAATTTTTTCCTCGATTCTGGTTGTACTAAAACTAGGGCTTCGGTCAACAAAGCCTTTAGTTTCTCGAAACTCTATTGCCATTTCTCTGTCTATTCAAACTTGACATCCTTTTGTAACAACCTTGTCATCGGAGTAGCTACTATCGAGAACCCATTCACAAATCTCCTGTTGTATCCAGCCAAACCCAAAAAGCTTTGAATCTCTGACACATTCTTTGGCGGTTTCCACTCAACAATAGCTGAGATCTTACTTGGGTCAACTCTGATCCCATCTCCCGACCCGATGTGTCCTAGGAATCCAACCTCTTTAAGCCAAAATTCACTCTTACTGAACTTGGCATATAACTACTTATCTCTCAAGGTTTGTAAAGTAGTTTTCAGATGCTTCGTGTGCTTACTCTCATCACGTGAGTAAATCAGTATGTCGTCAATAAAAACCACTACAAACTTATCCAAATACTGCCAGAAAATGTGATTCATCAAATCTATAAACACTGTAGGGGCATTTGTTAAACCGAAGGACATAACACGAAACTCATAGTGCCTATACCTCGTCCTAAACGCAGTTTTTGGTACATCTTACTCCTTAACCCTTAGCTAGTAGTAGCCAAACCTTAAGTCGATTTTAGAAAACACGGTAGCTCCCTTCAACAACTAATCTAACAAATCATCGATCCTTGGCAAGGGGTACTTGTTCTTCACAGTCACCTCGTTGAGCTATTTGTAGTCTATACATTACCTCATTGATCTGTCTTTCTTCTTCACAAAAAGTACCGGAGCACCCCACGGGGAAAAACTCGGTCTCACAAAACCCTTATCAGTCAATTCTTGTAGTTGAACCTTCAACTCCTTCAACTCCATAGGAGCCATTGTATACGGAGCAATCGATATGGGTGCCGTTCCGAGGACTCACTCAATTCTAAATTCAACTTCCCTCACAAGAGGTAATCCAGGTAATTCCTTCGGAAACACATCTATAAACTCACAAACCACTAGTACCGATTCAATTTTCGACTCAAACACTTGAGTATTCAGCACAAAAGTGAGATAAGCCTCATACCCTTTTCTCAAATATCTCACTGCCAACATGGATGATATCACAACAAGCAAGTTATCCGATCTATTCGATCCAACTCAAAGAACATCCCCACTTTCACACTTCAACTCAATAGCTTTTCTTCCACAATCCACTACAACACTATGAAAAGTCAACCAATCCATCCCATGGATTACATCAAATTCATTAAACGGTAATAACATCAAGTTAGCTGGAAAATAGTGACCTCTGATTGTCAAAGGAAAAATTCTACACACTTGGTCAACTAACACATGTCTTCCTAAAGGGTTCGACACTTTTATCACAAATTTGGTAGACTCTACTAGCATGTTCATACTGGGTATCAATTCCATACAAATAAAAGAGTGGGTGAACCCCGAATCAATTAAAGCAACAAGAGGTATATCATGGATAAAAAAGGTACTCATGATCACATCAAGAGACTCTGCCTCTTCACGGGTACGTATCGCATAGGTCCTTGTAGGCGCTCTGCCTTCAAACCTCACTGCAGCATCTCTTGATGTACCTCTACCGCTAGCCCCACTTCTAGGGTTCTTATGTGGTCTACCCCTTGAAAGAGCACTATTCACCCTCACATCTTTCTTTTTCTATTTATCATCTAATTTGGGACAATTTTGGATGAAGTGGTCTAGTGATCCACATTTGAAGTAGCCCATCTCATTCCCTTGGCACTCACCGAAATGATGATAGAAGTGGTTTGAGCTTTAGACGTCGTGTGTTGCCTGTTCTTGCTCTTGTTCGAGAACCCCACTGACATATTGGATAGGGTATGAAACTCACTGTCTACTGTGATTTCCCCATTTGTCTTTTCCTTGAGTCTTGGGACTCGATGTCAGCTTTTCTCTTCTTTTTGGCCATTTCCTCGGCCTTACATGCCCTCTCCACGAGCACTACAAATTCCCTTATCTCCAAGATGCCAACTAATAAACGAATGTCTTCGTTCAAACCATCTTCAAACCTCTTGTACATAATGGCTTCTGTAGATACGCACTCTCATGCATACTTGTTGAGTATCATAAACTCACGCTCGTATTCAGTCACCATCCTACGGCCTTGCTTCAGCTCTAAAAACTCTTTCCTCTTCTGGTCTATAAACCTCTGGCTAATATACTTCTTTCAAAACTCTTCCTGAAAGAATTCCCATATTATCCGCTCTCTCGGTACTATTGACACGAGAGTATTCCACCATTGATAAGTCAAATCTCGTAGTAGTGACACTACGCACTTCATACACTCCTCTGACGTGCACAATAACTCATCGAATACCCTAATAGTATTTTTCAACCAAAACTCGACCCTTTCGGGGTCATCACCAACATTTGCCCAAAATTCTTCGGCTCTATTTTTACGGATTCTGTCTACTAGAGGTTTCTCTCTCGTAGCTATCTTTGCTCCTTGAGAAGCTATATGAAGGGTTTGAGGAATTGAGGGAGATGGGAGAGGTGGGGGAGGCGAAGTATTCGGATTTGCACGAATGAACTCCAAATACCACACATCTATCATATGGAGGTAAGCATCCCTAGCTCCTCTGCCCTGACTTATCGTCACGGGCCCACTATCTACTGGCGTGATCTCTTTAGCGGGAGTCGGCTCATTACTCTCCATGTCATCTGCCGTGCTACGTCAGGATCCATTTACTATATAAATAAAAATACAATTTATCTCGTCAGGAGTCGTCACACTATCAATATATAGTTATGGCATGTATAGCTAGACTCGTACTCATGCTAGGTTAGTACTAGAATCGACTAAACCATAGCTCTGATACCATTAAATTTAACACCCCACACCCAAGCCCTACGTCGGGACAGAATACGAGGAGTTACAACACTTAAACACATACATATAAACATTCCAAGTCAATAAGACTTGCTCAAAATTTAAAACTTTTTTTCGAATTATGTCTAAACTTCTTTAACATGGGCTTACGAGAACCCAAACATCCATTGAAAACCACTTAGAACCAACTCGGGTCCTTAAACCGACTAAATAAAATTAACTCTTGAAACAGCGCACATGCCCGTGTGGTCATTATAACATGGCCGTGCTAATGGCCCGTGTGACTCATACGGCCTAAGAATCTAGGGACACGCCCGTGTGAATTAATTCTAAATTCGAACCTACAGGGGTCTTCACAAGGCCTGACACACGCCCGTGTCTATGGCCCATGTCCCTCACACGGCCATGACACGCCCGTGTCTTAGCCCATGTCTAAAAACCTTGACGTTCTGTTTCTGATGTCAACACCAAATTTGAGGCACATGGCCAAGGCACACGCCCGTGGCCAGAGGCTGTGTCCTCCACACGGCTGAGACACACGGCCGTGTCCCTGCCCATGTGTTTACTACCATGCATTCTGACTTAAAAATTTTAAGTGCAAGGGACAGACGGCCGAACGACATGCTCATGGGGCTATCCGTGTGTTACACACGACCTAGACACACGCCCGTGTGTCTACCCGTGTGAACAATATAAGGCTATCTACCATGCCTTTGTCACCTTGAAAAAAAAATCTAACATAAACCAACCCACCAAAGATTAACTTAATATGATTTCTCAACCAAACAACCATAATTAAGACTCATATACATTGCATATATACAACCATGCCAACAATTTCACATTCATGAAAGGCTAGCTTGCATCCACATAATAACCTTCAATATTAGCCATTTTCCATGGCCTTACACAAAATAAATCAAATGCTAAAGTAAGCCAACATATTGGCCAATTAACAATGACACAAAACTCAAAAGTCAGAATCCTATACATGGCATAATAAAAATAAAAGATCAAACTATACCAAGTGCTTCGATTGATAGTTGGATCAATGCCTCTGACATCCGTTGATCCACGAGCTAATTAGGTGGCATTATAAGAAAATGGAAAGAAACGGGGTAAGCATAAAGCTTAATAAGTTGCATGATAATAAACAACAACTACTTACCATAAAGCAATATGCTC
This sequence comes from Gossypium hirsutum, assembly GCF_007990345.1. Classification (NCBI taxonomy): domain Eukaryota; kingdom Viridiplantae; phylum Streptophyta; class Magnoliopsida; order Malvales; family Malvaceae; genus Gossypium; species Gossypium hirsutum. The sequence continues at coordinate 103,657,154 of NC_053429.1, read as the reverse complement.
ATAACCTTTCATAGTTTATTGATGAGTACCAAAAATAAATGTAAGTACAACTTACTCATCACTATCCAATACAACTTATTTTACATACATTGAGCCCATAGCTCAAACATTTCAATTAGGTACCTGTACCACTCATCACATGATCATAACTTTTCTCATTTCTATATAACTCATAAACCTTTTGTTGAACCATTTGGAATACTACAGGATACTTAATAGCCCTAACATGGGTTAAGATGCCGGTGCTATGACATGTCTTACACTGGATTTCATTTAGCGAGGCCGATGCCATGTCCCAGACAGGTCTTACTCTAACACACCACAAGCTGACGCCATGTCCCAGACAGGTCTTACACTAGCTTGTATATCGCGAGGCCGAAGCATGTCCTAGACATGTCTTACACTAGCTCTCGTCTCAATGTCGATGCATGCCCAGATATGTCTTACACTGGCTTAAATATCTCGAGGCTGATGCATGTCCCAGACATGTCTTACACTGGCTCTCATGCTGTGGCTGATGCATGTCCCATAAATGTCTTACACTAGCACATATATCACACATTATCACGGTACGAATATCCAAGTCTATTCCAAATGTTCAACGTAAGTCTTTACTACGTAAATTTCTCAACATGTATTCTAATATTCAAAATCAAGACAATTTAGGCCATATCAACTTAATTACACATCATAAAGATATGGTTGTATTATTAACATACAACTTACCTCGGTATTCAAAATATGGCGACTATTTTGGCTTAGTCACTAGCTTTGCTTTTCCCCTGTCTAGGCCTGGACTTTGTAATTCTTGATCTATAATGATGAAAATTCACACATTTAATCATTTTATTAATCTAGGTAATTAACAATTCATAATTGGGCAAAATGACCATTTTGCCCTTAGACTTTCACAAAATGACCATTTTACCCCCTAGATCTGAAAATCAATTTTTATCGAATTTCCTTGTTAGCCAAGCCTAACCGACCATTTATTACTCTTATGAGAACCCCAAATTCCTAATATTTCGCAACATTATTATCTATTTTACAAACTTTACAAAATGGTCCTATTAGGGTTTTCATGATAAGTCCCTTCACAAAAGTTGTTTATTTCACAACCATGATTCATTTTCTTCCATAAAATTTCTAAAAACAACATGAACACTCTCATGGTAAAGCCCTAGACTTTCAATCATTTTACAAAATTGTCCCCTAATTTGAAAACTCAAACAACAAGGGTTCTAAAAATACAAAAATCATCAAGAAAGACCATCAAAATCACTTACTTGAGAGGGTTACAAGTTGCTAAAATTTTCAAGCTTTCAAACCCCAACAATGTCTGAATTTTTGATGGAGAAGAAATGGTGAAAAGGGATGATATCATCTTTCTTTTATTTTATTTCTATTTTAGTCAAATAAGCTACCAAAACCCACCTAATTTGACTTTCTGACCATTCTTGTCCATGTGGCCGGCCAAGAACTCTTTTTTACAGTCTATTTTCCCTTCAAAGACCCTCACTTTTGGTTCTCTAGCTATTTGACACCCTTAGCTATCAAAATAGGACCTTTTCACTTTATGCGATTTAGTCCTTTTTTGCGATTAAACTCTCAAACGCTAAAATTAATTCACCAAATTTTTCATGCACCTTTATAATCATGTGATCACACATAAAATATTATTAAGATAATTTCTAAGGCTTTGGAATAGTGGTTTCGTAACCACTATTCTGACTAGCCCCAAATTGAGCTGTTACAAAATGGCTTCATTTTGTCTAAACGGTCTGGTAACATGGGCATATGGTTAGGCCGTGTGTCCCCTGCACCTTAAGTTTGAGAAATAGAATGCTTAGAATTAAGCACCAGGTAGAGACATGGGCATGTGTCTCAACCGTGTGCAACCTACACCTATTCTCGAAATGAATTAATTAACCACATGGCCTAACACACGGGCTTGTGGAATGGCCGTGTGTGTAAGTTAGAGAGTTACATGGGTCGAACACGGCCTCCAACATGGGCGTGTCCCTTGGACCACATCGGAGTGTGAGCCCTACACCTTGAAAAAATTTTAAAAAGTCACAAAAAATTCTTAGAGGTTTCGATTAAGTCCCAACTCAATTCTAATGCTCGTATTGGGCCTTGAGGGCCTGATCAAGGGATGTTATGAATGATCTTGGTATGTGAATAGGAATTTATGTAAATTAATTGAAAAATGTTTTGAATGTTCTGGTAATACTCTAAAACCTGTTTCGGCGACGGATACGGGGGAGGGGTATTACATTTAGTGGTATAAAAGCTACAGTTTAGCCAATTCTCATTTTGACGTAGCAAACATGAGTTTAGCTATACATGCCATTATATAAATTGTGATAGTGTGATGGTTCCTGAACATTTTAAATGTGTTTTTCATATAGTAATGTCATCCAAACGAGCTAGAGTTAAATCTGAAGAAGCTGAGAGCAATGCTTCAGCTTCGATTCAAAGAATTGCGTCTGCGTCTGGTAGTGAAAGGCCCCTATTGAGGGCCAAAGTGAGGAAGCAAAACAAGCCTTCTTTCAAATGATGAATGAATGGTTTACCCAATACCTGAGAACAAACCCTGCTATACAACGACCTTCCCCACTTACTCCCCAATCGATTTCTGAGGTACCGCAGGGTGCTGAACCTGTTAGAATCGATAAGCCTCCGATAGATAAAATCTGAAAACATGGGGTAGAAGAATTTAGAGCCACCGTAGATAATGATTGGGAAAGGGATGAGTTTTGGTTAGAGAACACTATTTGGCTTTTTGATGAATTGTCTTGTATACCTATTGAATGTCTGAAATTTACGGTATCTCTAGTGAAAGATACAACTTATCATTGATGGAATACCATAACTTCAGTAGTACCAAGGGAGAATGTCACATAGGAATTCTTCCAAGTTGAATTCAGAAAGAAGTATGTGAGTCAGAGATTTATGGATCAAAAAAAGAAGGAATTTCTAGAGTTAAACAAGGAAACATGATCCTTTCCAAATATGAACAGGATTTTGTTCAACTGAGTAAGTATGCTAGAGAATGGGTTTTAACCGAGGCTGAAATCTGTAAACACTTTGAAGAAGGCCTAAATGAAAATATCAAGTTATTGATTGGGATTCTTGAAAAAAGGGAATTTGCGGCGTTAGCCAACTGAGCACACAAAGCTGATGAACTGAGCAAAGAAAAGAAAGAAGCCGAAAGAGATGCTCGAGTTTCTAGAAAAAGAACTATGAGTAAGTCACAATCATTTGCTTCTAAGAAACTAAAGAAGTATTATGATCGTGTCACCACCTCTACAGGATATTCTAGAAGAGAGCGAGGCTCCTAGTGTTTTAACCTGAGGTCTTCATCTCCGTCTGTGACCAGTGTGGGTAGTGTCGGTAATCCAAAACTGAAATGTAAACATTGTAATAAATTTCATCATTGGGAATGTCAGTCTAAAAGTGGAGCTTGTTTCGGATGTGGTTTACTTGACCATTTTCTCGGAGATTGTCTTGAAAGAGTTGGAAAAGAAATAGAACTAGCTCTGAGGCCAAGTAATCCTGTCTCGAGGGGCAGACCACCCTGCCATCACGGCATTGTTAGCAGTAGTCGAGGTACTACCAAGGATACAACAATTAGATCAGAGGCATGAGCACCAGCAAGGACATATGTTATTCGTACTAGAGAAGATGCCTCTATGGTGTCATTACTGTTACATTTTCTCTACTTGATAATGATATTGCTGCTTTGATTGATGCTGGTTCCATACATTCATACCTATGCACAAAGTGACTATTAAAAATTTACCTGTTGAATTCACTGAATTTGTGGTAAAAGTTACAAACCCCCTGGGCCAATGTGTTATGGTGGATAAAGTTTGTAAGAAATGTCCATTGATGGTAAAAGGTTGTCACTTTTCGGCTAATTTGATGGTATTGCCATTTGATGAATTTTATGTGATCTTGGGAATGGATTGGTTAACCCAACATAATGAAGTGGTGAATTGTAAATAGTAATATATTGTATTGAAATGTGAGAATGGTGGATTGCTTCGTGTTGAATCTGATAAACAAGATGGATTACCTAATGTGATTTCAGCAATGTCAGCATAGAAATATGTTAGAAAGGGGTATGATGCTTATCTTACATATGTGTTGGATACAAAAGTATCTGAGTCAAAGATTCAGTTAGTTCCAGTTGTATGTGAATTTCCTGATCTATTCCCAGAAGAATTACCTGGTTTAACACCGGATAGAGAAGTGGAATTATCTATAGATCTTGTTCTGGGTATGATGCTGATATCCATAGCACCTTACAGAATGGCTTCTACTGAATTGAAAGAGATGAAAGTATAGTTGCAAGAATTAATTGACAGAGGTTTTTCACAACCTAGTTTCTCACCTTGGGGTGCATCGATCCTCTTCGTAAAAAAGAAAGATGGATCGTTGAGGCTGTGCATTGGTTATAGACAACTCAACAAAGTTACAATAAAGAACAAGTATCCATTGCCTCATATAGATGACTTGTTTGACCAGTTAAAATGTGCCACTATATTTTCGAAGATTGATCTCCGTTTCAACTACAGGTAAAAGAATAGGATGTGCCAAAGACAGCTTTTAGAACCAGGTATGAACACTATGAGTTTCTTGTGATGCTATTCAGCTTGACAAATGCACCTGCAATGTTTATGGATTTGATGAATAGAATTTTTAGCTCGTATTCAGACAGGTTTGTGGTGGTATTTATAGATGATATTTTGGTTTATTCCCAAGATGAAAATAAACATGCTGAGCACTTGATAATAGTGTTGCAAACTCTACAAGAGAAACAATTGTGTGCCAAATTCAGTAAATGTGAATTTTGGCTATGGGAAGTTAGTTTTCTTGGGCATATAGTATCTACTGAAGGTATCAGAGTAGACCCGAATAAAATTTTAGCTATTTTTAATTGGAAGACACCAAAAAATGTGTCTGAAGTCTGAAGTTTTTTGGGACTAGCTGGTTATTATCAGATATTTGTGAAAATGTTTTCAATGATAGATTCTCTGATAACTTGTTTGCTACAGAAATATGTAAATTTTGAGTGGACTAATAAATGTCAGCAAAGTTTTGACAAATTAAAGGTTTATTGACAAAAGCTCCAGTGTTAGTTTAGCTAGAATAGGGTAAGGAATTTATTGTTTATAGTGATGCCTCATTGAATGGTTTAGTCTGTGTTTTGATGCAAGATGGTAAAATAGTAGCCTATGCTTCACGACAACTAAAGCCACATGAAAAGAACTAATTGGCACACGATCTTGAATCAGCGGTCATAGTGTTTGCATTAAAAATCTGGCGGCATTACTTATTTGGTGAAAAATGTCACATATTCATTGATCATAAAAGTTTGAAATGTTTGATGTCATAGAAAGATTTGAATTTGAGACAACGTAGATGGCTCAAATTACTAAAAGATTATAACCTTGTCATTGACTATCATCTAGTAAAAGCCAATGTGGTTACTGATGCTCTGAGCAGAAAATCCCTGTTTTCCTTGCGAGCTATGAATACTCGATTGTCACTATCTGATGATGGTTCAATTATAGTTGAGGTAAAAGCTAGACCAACACTTTTGCAACAGGTTTTTGAACCCCAGAAAAATGATAGGAAGTTGCAATCAAAACAGGTACAAAGTGAGTCGACTTTTGACTCCGAATTTTAGATCGGGACTGATGGTTGTTTGTTATTCAAAGGCAGCGTATGTGTACCGAAAGATTTAAAACTAGTACAGAAGATCTTAAATGAAGCTCACAATGGTTACATGTCTATACATCTCGGTAGTAATAAAATGTATAATGATTTGAAAAAGATGTACTGGTGGCCGGGAATGAAACGAGATATTTCTGAGTTCGTATCTAAGTGTTTGATATGTCAGCAAGTAAAAGCTGAACATCAATTGCCTTCTGGACTATTGCAGCCAGTCACGATACCAGAATGGAAATGGGAAAGAATTACCATGGACTCTGTAATGGAATTACCCCTGTCTCCAAAGAAGAAAGATGTCATTTGGGTAATTGTTGATCGGTAAACAAAGTCTGCACACTTTATTTCGGTACGTATGGATTATTCCTTGGATAGATTAGCTGAATTATATGTTTCTGAGAATGTCAGATTACACGGAGTGCCTGGCTCTATTATTTTAGATAGAGATCCCCGGTTTACATCTCAATTATGAAGCAAATTGCAAGAAACTCTGGGTACTCAGTTACAATTTAGAACTACATTTCATTCTCAGACAGATGGATAATCTGAACGGGTAATACAGATCTTGGAATATATGCTTCGATGTTGTACACTTGAGTTTGAAGGTAATTAGGAAAGGTATTTTCCTTTGGTTGAATTTTCTTATAATAACAATTATCAGTCTAGTATCAAAATGGCACCGTATGAAGCCTTGTACGGTCATAAATGTAGAACTCCATTGTATTGGACAGAACTTAGTGAGAAAAACTTACACAGAGTTGACTTGCTCCAAGAGACCGAGGAAAAAGTGAAGGTAATTCGAGACATCTTGAAAGCAACCTCTGATCGTCAAAATTCCTACGATGATTTGAAACGAAAAGAAATAGCATTTCAAGTTGATGACAATGTATTCTTAAAAGTGTCGCGTTGGAAGAAAGTTCTCTAGTTTGGAATCAAAGGAAAACTAAGTCCACGGTTCATTGCAGCTTCTGAGATTACAAGAAGAATTGGATCGGTTGCATATCAGTTAGCTTTACCACCATAGCTTGATCGAATTCATAAATGTCTGTCATGCGTCTATGTTGCGATGGTACCGATCTGATCCTTCACACATCATTTCTCCGACAAAGGTAGGTAAAGATTCAGCCAGATATGACTTATAGTGAAGAACCAATCAAAATCTTAGCTCAAGAAACGAAAGAGTTAAGAAATAATGTAACACCCCAAACCCAACCTGGACGTTAAGGCCGAATCTGACGATGTCACATTGGGTGTGTTTCATAACGTGTTATATAGATGAAAACTCTTACTATATATTTAACCTCTTTGTGTATTTCTGAGTTATGTAATTCATTTCAAAACTTGCATCACTAACCAAAAATTATTTACTTTAAAAACGTTATTCATTTCCAAAAATATCATTTTATAGCGAAAGCTTTTTAAAATAGTTGAGTACTTGCGTTTACTTTTTAAAAACATTCTTTCTTTGGAAAACTTGAGTTTTCCTATCTCTAGAAATTTTAAGCCAAAGCAAATAAAAACTCAAATTTAAGTTCAAATCCATAGAGACCTTATTACAGTAAAAATACCTAAATTAAAATTATATATAAAAATTAAGCGACTATGATAGTAAATGCGGTTGTGTAGTCGCATTTGTGTCCCTCGTAGTGCCAATCCGCCTAAGCATAGGAATTACCTATACAGATAAACGAATAGGAGAGTTTAAGAAAACTCAGTGTGTAATCCCTTAATAAACAAATGGTCACTCATGTAGTAAGCAAATACAATCTGGGCCTAAGCTCGTACCAGTAACAGTTTAGTTTCAGTTAGGGTTTTAGCCCGTTACAGTAACAATAATCAGTGCAGTAACAGTTTAATCAGTATATAAGTCCTACCCATCCAGCCTTTACACTCCAACCACTGAGACAAACACTTAATTGTGTCACCTTCTTGCACTACTAAACATTTATGTGCAGCCTTCTGCTTGCTCCCATGCTCAAGACCTAATACTTTTAGGCCCAAAATTCAGGGCATTATAATTCACCCCTCTTTAAAGAAATTTCGTCCTCGAAATTTCCAACTATCAGATCAATTGCATAACACAGACTACACCACTACGCTCCCGCTGCACACTCTAGTTCCAAAACACTACCACGTTAACTTGAATGTTTTCAGTACAGTCTATAAATAGACTGTGATAGTGCGTCAATCCAATACTCGACCATGTTAGGGGTGACACCAGTGACACCCCCTGAAGAGCTCAACTCCACTGGATTGGAGCCGTTCCATAACCGACTCTTGACCCTCAGATCAGTATTGAGTCCAACAATCCTCTCCAAAATCCGCAACATAGCTTGGAACAGCGCATCATCCCCAGTCGTGCAATCACGAGACCCGGTACCTCTGGTGCTCATTATAGAATTGCATTTTATCTTGAATTAACAGTTTTATGCAGATCATTTTACAGTTCCAGTTGTTTATGAACAGATATTTTATGGAGACAGTATCAAAAGTATAGAGTTTTATTTTGCACAATGCAGTGTCTATTGGTGTCTACCGGTGTCTCTACAGTTTTAGTATACACTACTAAAGATTTTGCAATATGGTATACTACCTACAGTAGTCTTAGTAACCCTACCTATGGCAGTTTCAGTCAAAATCAAAATACAGTCTTCAGAGAGAACTTATAGGATCAGCACGAAGACTCGGTGCACCACACATTCAGTAAAAACATTTCAAAATACCTTTAAATCACTTGGAACCGTTGTTTTTGAAAATTTCAAGTTTTAAAAGGAACCCAAATCCACAGCCGAGTTTTGCAACTTGGCTTTGATACCACGAAATGTAACACCCCAAACCTGGCCTGGACATTATGGCCGAATCTGGCGATGTCACATTAGGTGTTTTTCGTAAAGTGTTATATCGATGAAAACTCTCACTATATATTTAACCTCTTTGTGTGTTTCTGAGTTATGTCATTTATTTCAAAACTTGCGCCACCAACCAAAAAGTATTTACTTTAAAATCATTATTCATTTCCAAAAATATCATTTTATAGCGGAAGCTTTTTAAAATAGTTGCGTACTTGCGTTTACTTTGTAAAAACATTGTTTCTTTTGAAAACTCGAGTTTTCTTATCTTTATCAGTTTTAAACCAAAGCAAATAAAAACTCGAATTTAAGTTAAAATCCATAGAGGCCTTATTACAGTAAAAATACCCAAATTAAAATTACTTTTAAAAATTAAGCAAATATGATAGTAAATGCGATTGTGTGGCTGCTTTTGAGTCCCTCACAGAACCGATCCGCCTAAGCCTGGGAATTACTTGTACAAATAAAAAGATGGGTGAATTTACAAAAACTCGGTATGTAATCCCTTAATAAAAAAATAGTCAGTCATGCAGTAAGCAAATACAGTCTGGGCCTATGCCCGTATCAGTAACAGTTTAATTTCAGTTAGGGCCTGAGCCTGTTACAGTAACAATAATCAGTGCAGTAACAATTTAATCAGTATATAAGTCCTACCCATCCAGCCTCTACACTCTAACCACTGAGACAGACAGTTAATTGTGTCACCTTCTTGCACCACTAACATTTATGTGTAGCCTCCTACCTGCTTCCACGCTCAAGGCCTAATACTTCTAGGCCCAAAATTTAGGGCGTTACAAATAAGAAAGTAGCTTTAGTAAAAGTTCTTTGGCAACGGCACGGTATAGAAGAGGCTACCTGGGAGCCAGAGGATACTATGAGAAGCAATACCCAAATCTTTTTACTGGTAAGATTTTCGAGGACGAAAATCTCTAAAATGGGACAGTTGTAACAGTCCATTTTTCAGTGTAATCAGAATAATGGTTTCAGGACCATAAATCTGACCCAAAAATAAGGTTTATCTTTATTTTATTATATGGTTTGTTATATAGTAGATATTTCGTGTAAAAATTTTGATATGAAAATTTTATCGATTAAGTGTTTAATTACGAGAAGGACTAAATCGCATAAAATGTAAAAGTTGAATTCTACTAGCTATAAGGATCAAATAGCTATGGAATTCAAATTTGGAGGTCCAGCATAATAAATCAACTCAGGATTTGATGGAAAATTCTTGAAAAAATGGTCATCCCCACAATATACACAAGAAACAACCTCAAATTGACTTGGTGGTTAGGTTGCAACAAGATTAAAACTGTTAGTAGTAAACTGTTTCAACATTGAAGATATAGAAAATACCTGAGCTGAGAGTGTAGTGGGGGCATCGACTTCCGCAACTTAGCATTTTTTCTAGGTGGGAAATACTTTACCAGAAGGCATTCAGCTAATTTTTACCACGTAGAAATTGGGTGTGGTGGCAACGATTTTAGCCATGCTCGTATTTGATCTCACAATGAGTATGGAAACAACTTTAACATCAATGTGTCTTCACTAACACCAGCTATCTTAAAGGAATCACTCACCTCCATGAACAATTGAAGGTGAAGCTATGGATCTTCTGTGGGCATACCGCTAAAATGACCCATGGTTTAAAGCATTTGAAACATCACTGGCCACAATTCAAATTGGGGTACCTCAATCTCTAGTCTCCTAATTTCTAGATTAAGTTCATTAAAAAGTGCCACAACGTAGTGCCTTATGGCTCGATCCCTATCATCAACAATAAGGATTGGATTGTAAACATTAGCGACTCCATTTCTTCGAACATCATTTTCATTTCCAAGGTCCATTTCGGGTTGTCTTTAGGCTATTCTCTCATGTCTTCTTTGTCTAAATGTCCATTCAATTTCAAGGTCTACAAGTAATAAATCAATGATTAGATCTATACTCATAAACATCTAAAAATAAATCACAAAAAATTAAAGAATAAAGAATTCATTAGTAAAGTTAGAAATAGAATAAAACTAAATTGTAAAAAATAATTTCACAAAATTATTAAGGCAATAGTCCTTGGCAACAATGCCAGAAACTTGTAACATGCGGTTTGTGCAAATGTAGACAGTCGTTTCAAGTAATAAGTAAGTAAAAAAGTTATTGTCTCCACAGGGGATGTGTATGTTACTCAATTAATTGTAAGAATTTATAAGTTGGTAGAAGAACACAATATTTTGAGGTGATTGATTGTTAAATTAAATTAAACTAACTAAATGTAAAGTGATCCCTAATGCAAATTAATCTAAATGCAATGCATGTAATAGAATGAACAAAATGGGTGACAGCAGCAAATTCACAAACTTCAAAAATCAATAACATGAATAGACTAGAATAATTACATCTATCAACTTAGTTCATTTTTATCATGCTTCATAATGTTCTGGAAAATATTCCATGGCAAATCGATCTTTCATAAACTTGTAACCAATATTAAGTCCTTTCAGAATCTTTTACTTAGAAAAACATGCATATTAGTGATCATATTTAACTAATGGTTTCTTAGAATTCATGTGAAGTAATAGGGATAGGCTAGGTTTGAAACAATTTTATCACATAAAACTAACAACTATGCAAGATAATAAAGCTCTCTAGTTATTACGAACCTTTAATTTAGTCGGGCTAGAATCTAAATTAAGCATGCACTTTTCAATTATTGCATCTGTTAGTCGTCATCTGGCTTGTATCACTCAACTAATTCAAATGTATTCAATCACGTATGAATGAAATACATGCTTGAGTTTAATTGAAAATATGAACCATTGAGGTATAGAACATCGTAAACAAAATTTAAATGAACTCTTTTAAATTAATGCAATCATTCTAGCTAAAAAAATTTAAGCTACCCTTGTTGATGACAAGATAACAAAAACAAGTTGTAAACATGATTAAAATCAAAGTGAACAAAGATAAGGGAGAATAAAATCTTATTGATTCGGCAATCTCATAAAATTTGATCAAAATGGCTTCATCCAATCCTTTTGTTTGCTTCTTTGCAAGTTGCTTCTCATAGTGGCCGGCGAATAGAGTACGTACTGAAGGATTTTCTGGTTAAGAGAATGGGATAATATGGATGCTTATGTATGGAAAGAAAGAAAGAAAATGGGAGAATGAAATGAGAGTGAGAGATAAGGGATGATGGATATGAGGAATGGGAGTGGGTATTTATAGTGAAGGTTGGTAGGTGAGTTTACTAAAAATGGCATGTAGAATCCCCCAATTTACTCACTTGCATGGCCCGCCACATATTATGGAAGGAAGTGGTTTGCTAGTTGCTAGATTCAAGAATGAAATCATGCTTGAATTAAGCAAGGGTGTGGGCGGTTTCAATGGAAAATCTTGTAGGCTAATTTCTGATTTAGTTTCAAGTGTAAGGACTCCAGTAAATCCCCCAACATTTATTTTTGGGTTGCTCACAAATGCTTTTAGGAATTAGACTTTTCCTCCCTTGTTTGGACAATTTGGTGACCCAATTGTTTACCAGACTTGTCCATCAATTGATCCATCTTCAATTGGATCAAATTAATTCTTCATTACCCATTTTGTATGTGTTTTTCATCCATATAGAGTGAATTTAGGTATGACCATGTAACTTTATTTTATAAACAAATCATGCATAAATTCCTTGGTCCAACTAAATTAAATAATATGAAGATTAATATGTAGCATAAAATAATTAAATTATGCACAAATTTAATGCAAAATAGCATAAAATTACATTCTTTATTAAATCATGCCCATTATTGAAATATAAACAAAACTCACCCAATTAGTTATCAATTACTTGGAATTAATATTATTTTTATGTAAAAAGTGCCAAAAACAACTATAAAAACTCTATATAAATTAGAGTTTACATTATGCTAAGATGCTAACGATCTTTATGAATTAATTATAATTACACGTGATTTTGTACGAGATACATTAGCTAATTAGTTTATAGCATTTGGGCTGTTGTAAACTTGCATTAAACATGGAAATGATTGTATTACACATGTTTTGATATTGATATGATTAAAATATTATTATAATAAGCATAATGGAATGTCTATACCAAATGTATTGAAGTGGGAAATATCATTGTTAGACTTGCACACTTAATATGTTTATATTGAAAATGTAAAGCTTCGTAACTTTAAGTTATAAGTATATGATAGATATGCATATATAGACTACATGTTTACTATTTGTAGAATTTTTGTGAAAATAAGACGACGATAATGGCAGTGTATCACAAAGAAAAGGAGAGAAAAATAGAACATGCAGAATTTTACACGGAAACCCTTTTGGGGGAAAGTCATAGGCAGAGGAGAAGAAATTCACTATGTAAAATTCGAATAATACAAGAGGAGAGATGACTATGTTTATTTATAGGTTTAAAACTTTATTCTAATCAAAGTTAAATAGAAGTAATGCAGTGAGGTTAAAACACCTTATTCTAATCAACATCAAATAGAAGAAGTACACTTCTATACGGATTCCACTTGTGCAGCCTGTACTGTACCACGGGGTCCAGAGGCCCCCCCACCCCTAATTGTAACCTCGATCCAGTATTTTGCTTATTGGGGATCTACGATAGGTTGCAGCATTTGCCCTCGTAAATCCCCTTATCTTGCCACTTGTATTTTATGTTTAAGAGGAATTTTGATCACACAACTTTTAACAATTGTTAATGCTAATATTACTTACTTCAATTATAAAAAGAACACTGAGTATTTTACTCAGCATACAATTTGTTCTCTCTGTGCACAGGTTGGATTAATTCGAGATTTTTGAGCATCTATCTTAGCATCCAATCCACAATCCCAGACTCAGCAATGTTCATTTGTTTCCAACTTTATTTACATTTGGCATTTGCCTAATAAGTTAGGTTTTGTTGTAAATAAATGTTGTATATTAAATACATATATAAATGAAACTTAGATTTTACTTTGGTGTATTTATGGAATGTATATTGTTTGAATTTATCATATAAACTATATAAATTAATTATGAATTGTTCGTAATTGCTCTGACAACGAATGTGACACATTGTAGGTTGGTCCCAATGATCAGATCGAGTATAGTGTGTAAAAATTTCCAAATATTTCTCATTTCTCCATTTTCACCATCTTTTTTCATTTGATTCTACATGCAATTCATTTCTGGTTTCAACAAGCTAGCGAAGGGACCGATTGGACATATGCGATTAGGGCTCAAATGATTTATAATTAAGTTCTAGCTTTTTACCTATTAATTATAAACTCATTTAGTCATGAAGTCATTCCACTATAGTATCGTGACTGAGCTCTCCCCAACAACATACCATTACGACAGTAACTTAATCAGTGCTCCTCCAATGACCTTGTCATAAGTGTGTTACTCTCATAGGATATCCTTAATCTTTTTAGGATAAATCTATTCTTCCAATATGATCCTATTTTATCTTATGGTAACCATTACATTTTCCTTCATGAAAAGTCAATTACTATCAATTAGTAATCAAGCCATTCATCACAAGACAAAGGACTCATGACCATATTTGCTTTTCATCAACCATAAAGTTCCGATGAGAGAATATATTTACCCATGTCCCGGGCTATGAATTCTACTATTGTAAATGATGCTACATACTGCAGAAGTCATATACCCAACACACCAACTTTCGATTCATTATATATTGAACTCAAGCTTTTACTTATATCAAAATATACAAGTCACACATACATAGTCCGTCATCCACTCAGGAGTAAGGTACGCCACACTTTGAACATCACAAGTGAATAAATCCATAAATAGATTTAAGATCTATCCTTTTTGGGTCCAGTCTAATGTATCATCACTCCATTCAGTCACATCTATATCTCTATATTTTGGGAGTCATCCATTCAGATGCGCAGGACAAAACATCTCTCCAATTGGACTTGATAGATGATATATTAGTCTTTCAATTGATTTTCTCATTTTCAATTAGATTAAGGACATGTTTAGGTTCATCTACTAATACAAGTTGTCTTTCAGTATTACAAGTCAACCATGTAATATAGTTTCCTATTAGTTTAAACATTAAACAACCAGTAAACCAATATTTTCTTTTGTTTTACTTTGCAAGCAAAAGTCACATGAGGACATTATACAATGTATATTAATGTAATCTATGAATTGCTTTATTAACCAATTTGATTGAAAAAATTACAAGTGTACATAGACAAAAATACTACACTTAGGGCACCAGATCTAACAAGTATCCTCTAGTCAATATAGGATTAAAATTAACTTTTTAATGAAAATACTGAAAAAATTATCACTTATTTTTCAGGTAACAGTCAGATATGAAAGCGTTATCTAGTCATTGTGGGATTACAGTTAACTTTTTAAGGAATTAAAATTAGTTTTTAAAGAAAATAGTGAATAAGTGAATTATAAGAGTATTATCTAGTCAATATGGGATAAAAATTAAATTTTTATTGAAAGTAGTGAAGAAGTAAGCCATAGGAGTAATCTCTAGTCAATGTGGGATTAAAATTAACTTTTTAACAAAAAAAATAGTGATGAAATTGTTACTTATTTATAAGTAAATGTGAGAAATGAGAGTGTTTTATAGTAAATGTAGGATTAAAATTAACTTTTTAATTAAAATAATGAAGAAATTGACACTTATTTTTAGGGTATGTGTGAGCATGGGAATGTTCTCTAGCGAATGTAGGATTAAAATTAAATCTTTAAGGGATTAAAATTAATTTTTAATGAGATTAGTCACGAAATGAGCTGTGGGAGTGGTCTCTAGTCAGTGTGGGATTAATCTAACTTTTTTAATGAAAAGCATTCTTTAGTCAATGTGAGATTGAAATTAACTTTTTAACGAAAATAATGAAGAAAATGCCACTTATTTATAACATAAATGTGAGATATGACAGTGTTCTTTACTAAATATGGGACTAAGAAAAACTTTTTAATGAAAATAGTGAAGAAATTAACACTTTTTTTTATAGGGTAAGTATGAGCATGAGAATGTTCTCTAGCCAATGAGAGATTTAAATTAATTTATTAAGGGATTAAAATTATTTTAATTAAAATAAACATTTAATGAAAATAGGGAACAAGTGAGCTATGTGAGTATCTTATAGTCAATGTGGGATTAAAATTAATTTTTTGTAAGATTAAAATTGTAACACCCCGATACTTGACCCGATCGAGGTCCGAGTTATAAGACATCACATTCGTTGTTGGAGCAATTACCGTCAAATATATTGTGGATAAATCATAAATACATCCAAACATACTATGAGTTCATACACTTTATGATATACAATTACATCTAAGAATTAATCGAGCTTACAAAAGCTTTTTGGTTGACCTGGGCATGAAGTAAGACCTATTTGCAAAGTTCCCAAATTTTGATAACAGACATCGATTCCCTTGGGTTGGTATCTATACCATTTTTAGCTTCGATGTTTAACAATATTTTATTTAAAATCATTGGTATCAATACCTACCATATGGTATCGATACCTGTCTAAAAGTATCGAAGCCCATTTAAGTATCAATGCCATTTTGACATTCTATTTGTTCGAAAACTATTTGAAAATGTCAAGTATATCTATGCTAGGGTATCAATACTTTAGTGCCAAAAAAATTCAAAAACCTCAATTTTGGTGTCTATTCCATGATCAAATCAATTTGGCTCAAATGGTACCTTTAGCACGCTTAAGAACCTACAAAAACTAGCCAAGAACATACCAAACCATTCACTTAACTTAAACCAAAATCATCTAATTCATTATGTCTCATCTTAGAACCAAACACAACATACAACTTCTAAAACTCACAAGTTATTCCTCCTTGCATTTCAAGCCTTTCAACTCAACATTTAAGCTTTCCAAACACATTTAAACCTCAATCATGCAAACATATCATCCCTATGCATATCTAATACACAAACAATTAACTCTAATCATCCTATTTACCTACTTTAATTTTAATCGACTCAACTTACAAATCTCACCTCAAATACATTAACTGCATTACAATATTTAGTAAAATATATCAACATTCACTATATCTTAACTTATCTTTTACCAACAACAAATATCTTTAAAAACACACAATTCATTCCATTATCACAAGCCATAACAATTCATGTCCAAGACACCAACCAACCACAACCTACTATTTTGAACTACTATAAACGTTATTGAAGCATTAACTCAATACCATCATATTTCATACTCATTCACTTCTTAATAAGATCAATTCTCATTTATACCCATCTTGTGCCAACATCAATTACCAACTAAGCAAAGACATTATTGTATTCATTTACATATATCAACCACAATTCCAAAACATAACAAAATACTAAAGTATCATCCATAGGTACATGTCATTTATTCAACAAAGGGATCTACCAACTATATTGAGTTTGAGATTTTCGATGGATGTTGAAATTGATACTCGAAGTCCGAACGAAACCTAACCTGTCGTACAGTGAGTAATAAATTAAGTGGTATTTCTATATCAAACATGATAATATGGTATAAGCTATGTAAATGCATGAATCAAAGGCCAAATGTTCAAATGCAAATCAACATATTAAATTATACTTTTAATATCATATTTTAAATTGAAATAGTTTGTTGCCATGTTTTCATTTCAAATCTCTAGTCTTATAAATATGGTAAACACAATCAATCATCATTTCCATTCATTTCATGTGCCATTTATACCTTTTACATTTTAATTCCCTCTTAACTCAAATTCGGGCGGATACACAAATCAAACCAATCACACCATGTAACAACCCTTACCCGTATTCGACGCCAGAACAGGGGACGAGGCATTATCGGAACGTACACATGCAATCGTATAAAACTGAGACATAATTTTTACATCCAAATTAAACATTTCAATTTTCATCACTAAGTCCCTGATATGGATCTACGAGGTCCAAAACATACTATGGAAGCGGTTCGGGACTAAACCGAGAACTTTGGAAAATATTGGAAAATTTCTTAAAAATAGGGGCATATGCCCGTGTCCAAGGCCGTGTCCTTCACACAACCATTCACATGCCACATTTTCCATACTTTTTCATTACACACTCATTCAACCAACCCATGTCTCTCACAAAATGCATCATCATAACATATAACTCATATTAGCCATCATCGATGGCCTTATACAAAATGAGTTATCAAATATTAAAGGCCAACATTTTTGGCCAAATCAATTATGACATATAACAAAATAACCAAGTCCTCTTTAGATGCCATAACTCAAAATATGAATTTCAAAATACCAAAAGAATGATGAAAGTGTGGATGGATCTCTAACGATCTCTGTAACTCGAGCTAGCTTGGTGACACTATAAAATAAGGGAAAAGAGAGGGGAGTAACCATATAGCTTAGCAAGTAGGTATGTAAATAATAAACAAATTATTAACATGCTTTTATAAATCCTCAAAATATGTTTTCAAAATAATATAATCATAACTACACATAGATCCACTATTTACTCAAGTTCAAAACAAGCTGTCTATTCGAGTCACACTCACTAAATTATTTATATCTAGAGCTATGGAACTCCAAATTAAGATCTACTAATTTTTCCAAAAACTAAACTCGCATATATTTTTACCATAAAATTTTCAGAATTTTTGGTTTAGCCAATAAGTACAGTTTATTCTTTAAAGTCACCCCTATTTCATTGTCTGACAGTTCCGACTCCTCTTCACTAAAAATTAATTATCTCCTCATACGAGATTCGAATTGTAATAGCTCAGTTTAGACCCTAGTTAGAACAGTGGTTTTGGAACCAAAAATTTGAGACCAAATTTTTATTTTAATATTATTTTATGTGTTTACAGCATGTTAGAATGCATGTGTGAAATTTTCGTGAAATAATTTTACTGTTTATTTGGTTAATTTGATAAAAGGACTTAATCGCATAAAATGCAAACATGACTTGCTAATCGTTAAAGTGCTATATTGTTATGGCTTTTATAATGGGAGTCCTTGTGTGATAATTTGGCCATTTAATATTGCATGGACGGTAGTGGACAACCATTATATGGTTTTCATATTATTATTTTAAGGTTAATATGGTAAATGTATAATAAAATGTAATAAAATAAAGTAAAACATAAAATGGCCATTATCATTCATCTTATGGCCGAATGTTGAAGAAAAAGAAGCCATGGATGAAGCTTTTATATTTGGCACTCTTGAAGCTTAATTCGGGTATGTGTTTTGCTCGGTTTTCAATAATTTTTATGTTTTTGATATCGTTGCTTCAAATATTACTTAGCCCATGATAAATTTGAGATTTTCCATTATTGATAATGTGATGAATTTTTGGTTTGATGATGAAAAATAAATCTTTGATGTTTAAGTATCATGTTTAATTAAGTGATTTTTGATAAAAATCCAAATTAGGGATTTATTTGTGAAATTTGAAAGTTTAGGGGCTTAAATGTGAAATAAATTGAATTAAAGGGCTGTTTAGGATTTATGGAGCATTCGGTCTAGCATGGGCATAGTGAAATTTTGAATGTTTAGTATTGTTTTGAATTAGGGATTAAATTGCAAAAATATGAAATGTTAGGGGCTATGTAAATTTTCCATTTATATGTTCTTAGATGAAATTGAAAGAAATTTTGAATAAGTAAGTTAATTTTTTATATTAATTACATTGGCAAAAGCGAAATTCGGATCTAGATCGAGGGAAAGTCAAAATATCGGATTAGTCGACTTAAATTATCATTACTGCGAACGAGGTAAGTTCGTATTTTAATAGACGTTACGAAATCATGTTATAACTGCATATTATTTGTGTGATTGAATTTAATGTCGAATGGTAATGTAAATAATTTATATATGTTATTATGATATTGAATTGTTCGAGAAGCAGAATATATGAATACGAGAAAGCATCGACAATGTGATGACATTTGAAAGTCCCGTACGAACCATAGGAATAGTTAGGATGCATATGTCATGACATAGGATTCCGATATGTGTTATCGTGTAAGACCACGTCTGGGACGTTGGCATCGATTTGAGATTTATGTGTAAGACAATGTCTGGGACATCGGCATCATATATGATTTCGTGTAAGACCCTATCTGGGACAGTGGCATCGATATTTGATTACATGTAAGACCACGTCTGGGACGTTGGCATTGTACGAGCTTTTCGAGCTATCTGAGTATCCTTATTGATTCTGAACAGTTCAACGGGCATTCTGAAAAATAAGTGATTAAGTGAATAACATTTCGATTCAGGTACATTGAAAGGTAAAAAATATTTGGAAATGAAATGTGAATATGTGCAAAGGAAATATGAACAAACATATAAGATGTGATTTATTAAGTTGCATATGTGAAATTGTCAGATACTATATGAATGAAAGGTGAATTTGAGGATATATGATGATATGAGATTTATATGAGAAAGATATATGATTGAATGTGTTATTTCCCATAATGTGCCCATTTGGCTATATGAAAATGTGAATTAAATTATATATGAGAATTGAATTGAACAAGCTTGTGAAAGTTACAATTAGCTAGTTATGTAGTATAATATTGAATGATGATAATTCGAAATGAGAACTTGTTATAAAATTTAGAAAAGTTGTGTGTGATAGTATATCATGCTTATGGCATTGTAATGAAATTATTTGCTATGTTAAGTTTTTTTTAAGATACGAGCTTACTAAGCTTTCAAAGCTTACTCCGTGTGTTTTTCCTATGTTTATAGAGTTTCAGAAACTTGCTCAAGTTGGAAGTCGTGGGAGATCTCATCACACTAACCAGTATTCATTTCGGTAAATAAATGCTTTGAGATTTGGTTATGTGGCATGTATAGGCTAGTTTTGATATATTTGGTTCTGAAATTTGTATATATATATTGCCATGCGAAAATGGTTTGTTCTTGATGCAAACGTTGGTAGTTATATTTGGTCATGTTATAAGCTTAATTGAGAGGTATGTTTTATGGTAAATATGTTGGTTATATGATTTGGCAATGAGGAGTGGTAAGTATGTTGTATATTCGGCTTTTTAATTAACTCATTTTGGAAGCATGAAAAGTGGTATTATATGGTTTGGTAAAAGGGTCATTTGAATAACTATAAGTGACATATTGTTTTGATGTTTAGATATAAGATAACATGTTTAGCTTATAGATTGAGTGATGGAAATGTTATGATTTATTGAGTTAAATTTGATAACTAAAAGGTTGTTTATTTAAATTGTTGGACATATGAGATATGAATACATATGCCTATGTAATGTTTGCTTGTAGTTTGGTTTAAAAAGGCCAAATTGTTGGTTCAATGAGTGATTATAAAATGTGTTATATATATAAGTAGTTATATGTTTGGCTATGGTGTTTGACTATTTAGGCTCGGTTTCGAATGAAAAAGAATGTATATGATCTAATTGTTATATGGAAGTAAATTGGATGATCGATTATTGAATAAATTAATTGGTTCTATATATGAATTATAGGCATGATAATTAGCATGAGAATTAGGTATGTGGTTCATGTGTGTGATCGAATATAACATGTTAGATATGTTATTTAGCTTGCAAATTAGATATTTTATGACTTGAATTTTTGTAATTATGAAACATGTATAAATTGGTTTTGATATTTGATGGCTTGGTTTGAAAGTTTTGAATTAGCAAATGGAATTGAAATGGTTAAATATTGAAATATAGTTCGTATAAGAGAATGTTCGATAACGCATGATTTGTGTGGTTAGATATGTGATTCAAATATATGATTTTGACTTGTATGAATAAGAGGTTGGTTTATTAATTTATTTCGAAAAATTTTATAAAGGAGAATACATTACTAGGCGTATGAATTGTAAAGAATGTTTGTTCTGAACTGTGTTTTATTTGGTAATGCCTCGTAACCCTAATCTGGTGACGAGTACCGGTTAGGGATGTTACACGGATGATGTTCCCATTTATTTCTTTTGAAAATAAACTCATTAATGATTTTAATCATATAAATTATAACCCATAATTATTTTTTTAAAATTTTTAATAATTTTCCCAAATCAGAATAGGGGATTCCGAAATCATTCTGACTTTGTCTCACAAAAGTTCAAATATCTCATAATATGAAATTATTTTACTTACACCGTTTCCTTTATATGAAAATAGACTCAATAAGCTTTAATTGCATATCTTATTCAACCTCTAATTTGATTTCCACCATTTTTGGTGATTTTTCAGCGTCATACAACTACTGCTGTCCAAAGTTGTTTTATTACTAAATTTCACTCTTTCATGCTTTCTTTGTAGTAACTTTCATTGTAACACTTACTCCATATCAATCTTACCAAAGTTCGATCACATATCGAGCACATTGCTCATAAGTTTACACACACGTACCTGCACTTATTCATCACATAGTCACATTCAATTACACCTAGTCATTTCCCATTGAACACATCAGAATAATAACTGATACCCGGTGGCCAACACATAGTACCACCCTTGTAGTCAAAGTTATCTTCTTCACAAAGTGGCCTTCACATAGTACAACACTTGTGACCAAAGCTATCTTTCTTCACAAAGTGGCCTTCACATAGTACCGCACTTGTGACCAAGCTATCTCTTCTCAAAGTGGCCTTCACATAGTACCACACCTGAGTCACTAGTGACATGTCACTTGTATCCTATTCTGTTCCTAATGTTTAACCGGGAAATTTCTCTCTTTTCGATACTTGTCAATTTCATTCAATATTCAGCCACATTTCATAAAAGATAATAAAATGTAACAGCCCAATTTAGACCCTAATCGGAATGGTGGTTTTGGTACCATGAATCCGAGTCAGAAAAATATTTAAAAATTATTTTCTGTGTTTATTTTGTGTGAATTTATGTTTGTGAAATTTTCATGATTTAATTTTGTCGTTTAGGTATCCAATTAAATAAAAGGACTTAATCGCGTAAATTGAAAACTTGATAGTTTAAAAATAAGGGCCAAATTGTTAGTGGCTTTCTAAGTTGGGGCATTTATGTTGTAAATATCCCATTAATACATTAGTGGGACAGTATAAGACATATATTACATGGTTTTATATTACATCATTAAAGGTATATAAGTAATTAAACAATAAGTTAATATATGTTATAATATAATATATATCATAAAAAAAATAAAAAGCCTTGCTCATTCTATTCTTTTGATCGAAACCAAAATAAGAAAGGAAAAAAGAAAAGAAAACCTAGTTCAGCCATAAACAAGCTTGATTGAGGTATGTGTTTAGCTCAGTTTTTGATAATTTCTATGTTTTTGAGATCGTTGCTTCAAGTACTACAAAACCTATGCTTGAATTTTTTATTTTGGTGAATATTTTGAGTTATATCATTGTTTAGATCTTGTGATTTTTGTTGTTTGATGATGAAATATGAAAGATATGTTTTAGATTAACATGTTTTGTATTGGAGTTTTTAATGATTTTGAGTAATTAGGACTAAATTGCAACATAATAATTTGAGGGACTAAAATGTGAAATAAATGAATTATATGGGTTTGTATAGACATGGGTAAAATTCGGCCCAACATGGGTATTTTGAATTTTGTATATTTTGTGTTTTGTGTAATAGGGACTAAATTGTAAAAATTGTAAATGTCAGGGGTAAAATGGTAATTTGCCCATTTATGTGTTTTTGGACTAAATTGAATGAAAATATGTTTGAATGAGCTTAATTTGAATATGTTTAGATCAAGAACCAAAGAAATCGGATTTGGATTGGGGAAAAACGAAAGTTATCGACTAGCAGCCCTGTCTCGTTTTATAACGTCCGAGGTAAGTTTATAAGCAAATAGACGTGTTTAATTGTAGATAAATGCCAAATATATATGCTGGTATGAAAAATATGAATTTATATGTGCTATTTCCAAAT
Source organism: Gossypium hirsutum (assembly GCF_007990345.1). Lineage (NCBI taxonomy): Eukaryota > Viridiplantae > Streptophyta > Magnoliopsida > Malvales > Malvaceae > Gossypium > Gossypium hirsutum. The sequence goes on along the minus strand of NC_053429.1, from coordinate 103,633,609 downwards.
GTGAATAAGCTTGGCAACCATGTTCAAGCATTCGTTTCGACTGAGTTACGACGTCCGAAAGCCCTTATGAACCTTAGGAATAGTTAGGATACATATGTTATGACATAGGATTCTGATATATGTGTGCGAGTAAGACCATGGCATCAATATGTGATTCTGATATGTGTTTACGAGTAAGACCCTGTCTGGGACAGTGGCATCGATATGTGACACATGTAACACCACATCTGGGACGTTGGCATTGTACGATAATGTGTGATTATCCGAGTGTCCTACCCAATTCTGAATGGTTCATTGGGCAAAGGTAAATTGTGTATGGATGTGTAATACAAGTTAAATGGCCAGGTATGAATTAGCTTGTTGGCTATTAGTAATAAGGTAAGTATGTAGTTGATATTTGTTCTATTCATGTGTAATTGATAATGATGAATTTAAGTGATGGCATGTGTATTTAGCTTTGTGTCTATATAAGTTGAGTATCAATGAAATGATTCATAATTATGTGCAAGTGTGTGTGACTATGTATAATCAGCGTTATAGGTGATATATATATGTGTAATGCTATGATATGATTTTCGAGCTTATGTATAAAAGTATACGTAGGCATGATTTTATTATAACTAGCTGTTTTTGGGAAGTTAATTATTAAAATGTTTAAATGACCATGTGAGTATTCGGCCAAATAAGAAGTGTATGTACTTGTTGTTATATCTTGATTTTTGAACTTGTGTATAAAAATATGTGTGTGTATTTGATGATGTAAAGACATTTTGGTTGGAAAGCTGAATGGTAATAGGTCAATTTGATTATTTGAATATTCGGCCAAGATAGTATTTATGTACGAAAGAATACATATATATTATTTACAAATTATAAGTTTGAGACTAAATAGGATATGGTTACTATAAATATTGGTTAGCCTAATTGAGTTGAATATTTTGTTATTATTTACTTACGACTTACTAAGCTATAATAGCTTACTGTGTGTATATTTGTTTTTGTTTTATAGATTTTGGATTCAAGTTACAAGCTCGAGGATCGTTGCAAAGTCAATCACACTATCAACCGCCTTCGGTATTTTATAAGTTGAGATTCTGGTACTATGGCATGTATAGGCTGGAACATATTTTTGAAATGTTGATTTTGGTTATGTAATTAAAGCCATGCGAATATTTTGGATTTGGTCTTATGGGTGCTAAGTTATAAGGTTTAGTAAGTTTTGTTTTGATAATTTGGTTATGCTTGATAGTGGTTTAAATTCATTTTAGTTAAAAAGTGATTAGTACTATGAATGGATGATGTTTTTAATGCATTGGAAATGGCTTTAATCTTAGGTTCGAATTCGGTTTTGGTCGAGTCGTGGTCTAAGTCTATTTGATTATTATGCCGTATGTCATGGTTGATCATTTTTGTGTTATTTTGAAAATGTATCTAAGTATATAAAGCTTGTGGAGGTACTTTGTGTTTCAGCTATATGTTTTTATTGGATGTTAATTAAGTTAAGGTTGGCCATGTTCATGTTAAGTAAAAATCTAGTCTTATACATGGTATAATTTGATGTTCACTTATAATTTTTACTAAGGCATGTGAATATGATATTCAACCTTATTATATTAATTGAATTTTTTTTTATATGTTTTACTTGTGTATAAAGGTGTTTATATTATGGGTGTTATATATATACATGTGGCTATTTATATAAACTTGCTAGTTACTTATAAATTTGTAAATAGATACAAATGATTTATGATAGCCGAATAGACTAGAGAATGAAATGAGTTTATTTATAACCGAAAGCTTTTTTTTATTGGTATTAATATGCAAAATACATGAGTTTCATATAGATTAAATAGTTAATGCCACATATATGAATAAAAGAGTTGGCAAGGAAATTTATTTCAAATGGTCTATATCTTGCGTAAGTGCTGGACTTTCCTAAAAAAAAAGGTTTAATATTCAATAACGAAATTAGTGATGTAACATATATTCTATATATGTATAAATGGTTTTGGTATATAATTTAGATCATGTGAAATTTATACTATGCTATGGATGACATATATTCTTGAGTTTCAATAATTGATTTAGTTATAATCATTGATGTGATTAAAATTTCGAACTATAATATGTGATACATAACTGTGTGAATTGTAATATGATCGGTAATGCCTCATAACCCTAATCCGGCGATGGATATGGGTTAGGGGTGTTACATAAAATGTGATAACGTAAGTAAAAACGATGCATTATTTACATACAAACTTACCTCAGTGCAAAATATGACGAATTTGCAATTTAGTCCACAACCTTTTTTTTCCCGATCAAGGTCAATTCCTCGTCTTTCTTGATCTATAATAACACATTTAACTCATTTAATACTCACATTATTCAATTTAGTCCAAAAATTACACTATGGTAAAATTACATTTTTACCCCTAAAGTTTCACATATTTACAATTTTTCCCCTAGGCTCGTAAGATGAAAAGCACTTATTTTTCTCAAATCCTAAGCCTTGCTGATTCATATTACCTCTTATAATAGCTCACATTTTTCACTAAATCACATTTGCTACACATAATTTTACAACTTTTACAAATAGTTCCTTTTATGCAATTTCATCAAAAATCACTTAGTAAAAGTTGTTTATCACACCCCAAACATTCATATTCTTCCATAAAACATGAAAACAGATGCATTTCATCCATGGGTAAATTTTTAAACACAAACCCTAGCTCAAAATAATGGTGGAAATAGCTAAACCAAGCTACGAGGATCTCAAAAATGTAAAAAAAACATTAAAAACGGGGCTAAAACGGACTTACAACTTGGAAGCTTGAAAAACCCTAGATATGTCTTCCTAATGTGAAATTCGGCCAAGGTTTAATTTGGCTTTTTAATTCATTCCCTTAACTTAAAAATATTTTATTTCACCTATTTCATGTCCATTTTTGTCCAACAAATTAACCAATAGTCTAATTACCTTTTAAGGAACTCTAATTTAAAATTTCATAACAATTGGACACCTCTAAAATGTAGAACTCAACTTTTGTACTTTTTTACAATTTAGTCCTTTTGACTAAACTGAGTGCCCAAACATCAAAATTTTTGAACGAAATTTTCACAAAATCGTTTTGTAAAATTGTAGACTATAAAAATATAATAAAACTGAACTTTACTATGCCGGATTTGTGGTCCCGAAACCACTATTCCGACTAGACCCAAAATGAGGTTGTTACATACCAAGTTTGGCACCCAGTACCTCATCGAACAATTTCGAAGTAAATAATTTTTCTTTTGTGCTTATCAGTATAATCAATGTGATTTGGACCCTATTTCCTCATCAACATATAGTCGAATTAACCCATACTCTGCCTATCCTATGTCATGTCAATTATATCCTACTCTACTTGAACATTTAATAGGGTAACAGTTTATTCAATTTCAATTAAAGCTCAATTTATCAATCATCACTTAGAAATAATCATCCAATCACCATTCCATATATATAATATCATGAATCAACCTAATCCAAAATAAATTTCAAATTTTCATCAAGATTCAATATTTTCATTTTATTCAATTTAGTCATTTATATCTATAACCAACCAAAATCATGACAATTTAATTCAATTTATCAAATTCAGCTCATCTTATAACCTTACCATGCAAACAAAATAAAAATGCAAAAACCAAATCTATAATAGCTCGATTTTTGGGGCTAGTAGGAATAGTGATTTCAGAACCACTAAACTGAGGTCGAGGAAATTATTTTAAATATAATTTTATGTATTTTAGCATGATTAGGTAAGTACATGAAAATTTTGGTGAATTAATTTCAGCGATTGCTTGCCTAATTGTGAAAAATGACTAAATCACATAAAGTGCAAAAGTCCTATTTTGTTAGATAAGAATGTCAATTAGCTAAAGAACCTAAATTGGGGGCCTTAAAGAGCAATTAGACCCTTAGAGAATAGGGTGGCCGGCCATAAGGGGGACAAATTGATGGGAAAGTCAAAATTAGGTGATGTTTTGGTCACGAATTTTGACTAGTTTTAAATAAAATAAAACAAAAAAAAGGCTTCATCTTTTTATTTCTTCTTCTTCAACCGATTTTCATCTTCAAAAGAGGGGTTTTGAGAGCTCAAAATATCAGCCATTAACATCTCTTACAAGTAAGTCACTTATGAGGTTATTCTTGATGATTTTTGTATTTTTGGACTCCTTGTAACATAAACTTTCTAGGAAGGAGATTATTTTGCAAAATGGTTGAGAGATTAGGGTTTTGCCATGAAATCATATGTGTAGTTTTCTAAAATTTTATGGAAGAATATGAGTATTAGATGTGTAATAAACAACTTTTATGAAGGGATTTTTCATGAAAACCCTAATAAGGACTATTTTGCATAAGTTAGAAATTTGTTGATAAATGTGAGAAATAATGGAAATTTTGGATTGCTTCTAGTATAAAAAGTAATCAGCTAGGCTTATAATATGAAGAAATTCGATAAAAATTGATTTTCGAGCATAGGGGTAAAATGGTCATTTTGTAAAAGTCCAGGGGCAAAATAGTCATTTTGCCCAATTATGAACTTTCAGGTGTCTAAATTGATATGTTGATGAAATAAATGGATTTTATTAATTTAGATCGAGAGAAACGTGATTCGAGTCTTGATCGGGGTAAGAACAAAGTTTACGAGGATTAAGTTCGTCTTCATCATTTTGTATCGAGGTAAGTACATATGTAAATAATGTGTTATTCAAGCTTTCTTTGGTATATTTTAAGAATATACATGTGTAATTAGCTTATTGTTGTTATGTATCTAAATTCTATTTGTTGCCATGAACGTTTAAATGACATGTTATGCGAGTAAATTACAATGTGAGCAAATGCGATGCTATTCGATTAGATATGAAGCCCCGTTGAACCTTATACATAGCATAGGATACAAAAGAGCATGTTATGAAAATTATGTGGTCCGAACTCATGAGTTGAGTCTGAGTTCATGAGATAAATGCTATAGGTAACGTGGGTCTGGGTACTAACGTTTTGTACAAACCCGTGAGTGGCTCAATGAGCATACGTTACATGATAGCTATGGGGTCCGGGTCCTGACTTGATAAAAAGGCCCATGAGCAGTTCAAATGTGAACATTTCATAGCACAAGGTAGCCCTAATTTCTTATATGGCATTTAGACGCAAATTCCTCGCGTATCCATATGTATTTCGAGAGTTCAACGGGTAACCCGAAGATTTAGTTGGTGAATACTTTGATGAGGTATGTATACCGAACTCATGGTTAGGACCTGAGTAAAGAACTAGGTGTATTAAGTATACATGAATGAAAGGAAGAGTAAGATAGAGACATTAAGTTATTTATATCTTTTAAGCAGGACATGCTACCATTGGGTGAATATGATTTTCTTATAATTGCACTTTATTTGCATATATGTACTTACTAAGCTCCTACGCTTACCCTCCTTTCTTCTCTTTCCTTATAGTGTTGCCAAGCTAGCATCGGGGATCTAGTGACATCAAAAGCTTCGATCACACTATCACTCAAGACCTTGGTATAGCTAGTCTCATTGTTTTGTTTTTTGGCATGTATAGGGACTCGAGTCTTTGTTTAGTGTTTTGTTGGTTAGCCATAATGTGTTGGCTTATATGATGAATATGATACTCATTTTGTATAAGGCCATGGATGATGGTCAATACTCATTTTTATTTATAAATAGAAGATGATATTTTCATGGATGAGTAAATTGCATAAATGAAATGTTGTCCATTGTGGTTATTTCGGCTATGTGATGTGCCCTTATGTTAGTATAGAGTGATTTTTGTGCATGTTACATAAGTAAGGGTGACAAAAAGGCTTGGTAAATAGCTTTATTTTGTCCACCAAGGTAGGCACACGGGCGTGTGTATAGGTCGTGCGTGACACACGGTTGACCACATGGGCTTGTGATATGGTTGTGTGTCCCCTACACACGTAAGAATTGTAAGTTAGTATGCATGGTAGTAAACACAGAGGCAGAGACACGGCCGTGTGTCTCAGCCATGTGAAGGGTACGGCCTAGCACACAGGCGTGTGCCTTGGCCGTGTGGCTTTTAAGGATTGTTGACGTTAGAAATAGAATGTCCAATTTTTTGCACACAGGTTAGGACACGGGCGTGCCATGGCCGTGTGAAGGACACGGGCCAGAGACACAGGCGTGTTCCAGGCCGTGTGAAAACCCATGTAGGTATGCATTTAGAATTAATTCGACACGAGTATAGGATATGGGCGTGTCCCTGTATTGTTGTAACACCCCTATAACCCGTATCCGTCGCCGGAGTGGGTTATGAAGAGTTACCAATCCAAAACACTACATTTGTACATTCACATTTACATAAGTTCATTAGCAATTATATGCATAGCCAAACAAAATCAAAGATCAAAATTCAGACTTATACCGACATTCAAAAGTTACCATATTCACATGGCTTATATACAACAACATCTCAAAATATCATTCACTTAAGTCTATTCTATACATGCCATACAAATTCCAAAACATAATAGTACCAAAACAATAGATAGTGTGACGAGTTGCTGACGATCCCCGAGCAAGTGGCTGGAGTCAACAATCTAAAAAAAAACAGAGAAACATAACAAACGGAGTAAGCTTCCATAAGCTTAGTAAGTTTTAAGCAATGCAAACAATTAAATTCAATTATAAATCGATCAATCAAATTCTCAAGTGACATTTCTTAGGTATATTGCCATTTGGCCGAATATATATACAAACATTTAAAGTATATTTAGCATATTAACTTCACTTGAATCTGAATTCATATAACATAAGTAAATAAAATATTTTCACACAACTTCACATTTTGGCCGAATGTATCAGGATCATATACATATAGTCTTAATACTTATTCACATATATATCATATTACATACTTGGGATTCAATCCCAATCAAGCTCATATAAGTACAAGATACATACCTGGCCAACTTAAGGTATTATACGAATTCAATTGTCGTTTTATCACGAAGTCTCAAAATCTTAGATTTATATCAAATCATCGGCAATTAGCCTGCTAGGTTTAAAACCCGAATTCATCACCGGCACGAAGCCTGCTAGACTTCAAGTCTGAACTCATTGACCGGCATTACGCCTGCTAAGCTCGAAGCCCGATATTAACTCACCGGTATTATAGCCTGCTAGGCTCGAAGCCCAATATTAACTCACCGGCATTGTAGCCTGCTAGGCTTGAAGGCCCGAATAGTACCGTACGATAATCAAATCCACAAGTTCCATATAACATAATCATATCAATTAGGTACTAGCATCATTTGAACATATATAATTATACATCTCAAACACTTTTCTTTCATCTCATTTTCACACTTAGCATTTGATAACTTATGCATAACATTTCGCTCACCTTCATTTCAAACTTATCATTCGATTATAAAAGCACATTGCATATTTACCAACATGTTATACTTGCCATTAGGCCATATAAGCATGATACAATACACCATCATTTCATCTTTAACATTTGACTAAATCCATACCTTACAAGGAATACCTAATTCACATAATATATTAGATTATAATCCATTGTTATTTACATTTGATTACTTAAAACTTACCTCGGATGTTGTCGAACGATTACAACGGCTATTCGATTACTTTCTCCTTTCCCCTATCCAACTTTGGTCCTCTAAGCTCTTGAGCTAAATCAAACAAATTTACTTCATGATACATTCGGCCTTGGCATAATTTCATTAAAAATCCCTATTATCCACTTCACAAATCAATTATATCATCTACTTAATATTTCATAACTTATCATGCTAGCCGAATATTATTTATTCAAGTTCTCATTCGGCCATAGCACACACAACATGTTAGCCGATTTTCCCACTTAACATCTAATGCACATATATGCTCATTTGTCTAGCTCAACTTCACCTATCTACCATTACTCATAAAAAGAACATGAAACAACAACCATTTCCTTCAATTCAATTCATGACTGAATGCTCACAACACAACAATTTTCAAAATTTAAACATGGGTTAACTAAGCAATGCTTTGACCATGCTAATTTCGCAAGAATATCAAGAAAATACATGGAACATACCTTTGAATCATGCTAAGTAAATGACCGAATGTGCTTGAGCTTTTTTTCTTCCCCTCTCTTTTTCTCTTAATTTCAGCTATGAAGAACAAAGATGAACAAGCTTTGTCCTTTTCATCATTTTGTTATTTTATTTATCTTTATTTTATAATATAAAGCCATTAAATATTATAATGCTAATTTAAAATGCATATATTGTTTCTCATCATCATTATGGCCGGCCACTACAAAATAAAGTGGGAAATTTGACATGCAAGTCCACCTATTTCAAACCATAAAATATTTAGCCACTACAGATTAACCTATCACATTTTCAAAATTTCTCACATAAGTCCTATTTAATAATTTCACATACAAATGACAAAATCAAAGCATGAAATTTTCACACATGCACTTTCACATATAATAAGCATAGAATATAACATTTAATTATTTTTGTGACTCAGTTTTGTGGTCACGAAACCACTTTCCGACTAGGGTCAGATTAGGGCTATCACAATTGCTTAGGCCGTGTGAGCCACACTGGCCAATAGCACAACCATGTTGAAATGTCACATAGGCGTGTTACCCCTCCCACACGAGCGTGTGCCCCTATGTTAAGAGTTATTTCAGAGTTCTTTAAAGGACTCAGATTATTTGCGAATGGGTTCCAATTGATGTTTTGGGATTAGTAGGCTCTTATTAAGGAGTTTATAAATAAAATTGAATTTTAATTTTACCATGTTTTGGTGTTATGAAAATGTCTATATGCATAAGTTTAAGTTAGGTAATGCCTCATATTCCGACCTGACGTGGGGCACGGGTGTGGGGTGTTACAAAATCAGTTCAAATTATAGAAATACAAGCCGAGAACTGTGAGCTATTTCTCAACAACTTTAGCTTTTCCCTTTTCTTTTAAGGATTCCAGGTCAACATTAGCTACAGATTAACATAAACATATAATACAATCCATAATCAACCAAAATCAAATTTTATTTTCAATTTATACAAATTTTTTGCATTTTATTCAACTTAGTCCCTAAAACCAAAACTAAAATAACTTTCAAATTAAAACTCCAATCCGATTTCACTATAGTCCATTAGGGACCTCTTATTTCTTAGTTTTATAGCCAATTCTACAGTTTATGCAGTTTAGTTCCTAATGTACAAAACTATCAATTAGCTTTACAATTTAGTCATTTTCACCTTTAAGCTTAAAATTTATCAATTTATTACCTAAAACTTCAAGAAATTAACAATGGTAACTTTCTAAAACGTTAACAATTTAATAAATTGCTACATGGGCTAGCCAAATTAAGCTCCCATGATCTCAAAAATATAAAATTACAAGAAAAAGACTAAATTGAACAAACTAATTAAAGAGCTTCAAAATTCAAAACCCTATGGCCGAAAGTTTCTTCTCCGTCGTGTTTTCTGTGGAAAATGAGAAAGATGAAGCTTCTTTCTCTTTCTCCCCACTTTTATGTTTTTCATTTCATTTCATTAATTTATTATTTTATTTTAATTACAATTTTTATAACATATATCTATAAACACTAATAGCTCACCGTCCACCCTCTTTTTTAAAGTGGTACAGTTGTCACTTTAGTCCTTATATAATTACTTAATTAGATATCTAAAGTAATGAAAATTTTACTACTTTTATAATTTATTCCCTAGGCCCTTGTTAAACACTAATTCGACAAAATTACCTATCCAAAATTCAATTCACTTATAAACTAACTCCATAAATATTTAATAAAAATACTTGCAGACTCAGTTCATAGGAACAAGGTCCCGAAACCGTATTTTCCAACACCACTAACTTTCGAGTCGTTACAAAAACTAACTTTCTAAGGGGTTGAAATTCATTTTTAATGAAATTAGCAAAGAAGTAAGCTATGAGAGTGTTCTCTAGCCCATATGGGATTCAAATTAACTTTTTAACGAAAATAGTGAAGAAGTGAGTTATGTAAGTATTCTCTAGTCAATGTAGGATTAAAATTAACTTTTTTAAAAGAAAATAGGGAATAATCTGTCACTTATTTATAAGGTAGATGTGATATATGAGAGTGTTTTCTAGTCAATGTCGAATTAAAATTAACTGTAATGAAAATAGCGAACAAATTGACAGTTGTTTATAAGGTAAGTGTCAGCATTAGAGTGTTCTCTAGTCAATGTGGGATTTAAAATAACTTTGTAGGGGATTAAAATTAAATTTTACTGAAACTAGTGAATAAGTGAGCTATGACAGTATTCTTTACTCAATGTGGGTATAAATTAATTTTTTAAATGAAAATATAAGAAGTGAACTATGTAGTATTCTCTAATTAATCTGAGATTAAAATTAACTTTTTTATGAAATTTAGGAATAATTTGTCTCTTATTTATAAAGTAAATGTAATATATGAGAGTGTTCTCCTGGCACGTGGGATTAAAATTAATTTTTAATGAAAAATAGTGAAGAAGTTAGTCATGAGAGTATTTTCTAGTCAATGTGGGATTAATTTTTAATGGAAATAGTGAAAAAATTGTCACTTATTTATAAGATAAATAGTTTTTTTTAATTTATTAAATTATATCACTTATTTAAGGTAAATGGAAATTTTAGTTTCTTAAATTTAAAATACAAAATAAATAGTAGTTTTATATTATTTCCAAACCAGCAGAAATATTATTATTTTTCTCGATAAATATTTTTAAACTATATGTTCTTTCTCATAAATTTCTTCAAAGAAAAAAATTTTAGAGAGCTTAAAAAATAATAAGAAAATTTGTATTTATTTATAGAGTATGTGTGAGTTCTATTAGATGTGAGATTAAAATTTGGTTGTATAAATAATTTCCATATATAAAAAAACTGAATACGCCGCGTGTCAAAAAAAAAGTGTCCATATCAATTAGAATATTGGAAGTTGTAATATATATATATATGTATGATGTGGCCAGTAAAAATGAGATGGGAGAATTAGAATAGTTGTACTTTTTTATATAACTTCTTTAAGGGAGGTTTATGTAGATATAGGGGAACATTTAAGAAGGAAAAATAAAAGACAAAAAAACTAAACAATAATATGAATTTTCATTTTTTTTCCTTCATCCTCGTTTCTTAGGACTCCAACACTTAAAATTAAATCTCATTATCAAAACTCCAACGCCATCCTTTGATCACTACAGGCTACCATCCAATTGAGAGATTTAAAAAAATTACTCTAAAAGGAGAACAAAGGGATGAAACCAACTGTTACCAAGTGGAGAGAAAACTTATGAGAAAATAAAAAGAAAAGAAGTTTCTCCGTACTCTAATTGTTGCCCCCATCCACATGAGTCATGTATAAAGAACCAAAATCAACATTTTGGTTTTGGGTAATTGCTTTATGATCATTGCTTAAATGTCTTTAATGATTTGTGTTTTAGCATATTGTTTACTATCATCTATTTGATGTGTAGGTTATTGAAAAATCAAGTTAGTTTGCTACGAATACCACTTGATTATTCGATAGCAAGTTCAGTCACAGAATTGTACAAACAATAAATAAAAATAAAAATAACAAAAGTAGAGAGAGATCTGCATACAATCATTTTTTTACGTAGTTCAGAAACAATCCTACTTTGCAGACTCCTGCTTAATGAATTGTCTCTCATTCCTTAATTGATTCAACCACCTATTAGTGTAAGTCTAAATTATCTTTCGACAACATGTATTTGCAACCCCAATAGCTAGTCCCAACTAATTATAACCACTCACCTGAACCTCACTTACAAAGGTTTTGATTCACTCACAATTAATCCCGAAAATTGAGTGCGGAAACAAAGAGAACAATTAGCCACAATAACAATTCGCAACTCTCAACCACAAATGTACAAAGTACTACTTATTTGTAAGCATCCTAGGCAGTAACAATAAATGTCAAGAAATCTAGATAAATTTAACTTCCTTTGTGCTTCATAATCAATCAATAGAAAATCCTTCCTTGAAGATAGCCATTGACTACGTCTTAAAAGTTCTCTCTCTTTAAAGCAAGTCAAATTCTACTTCAAACTCTTCACATACTACTCTCAATAATTTCATTTTTTGAGAGCAAGAATGATGTATTTCATAAGGCCCATTTGTTTTAAAAGTAAGGCCTATATCAAAAAGGGCAACACATAAAAATACTCAGGCTATATCTTATATTATGACTGACCAAATCCATGACCGACCAGGTCACTGGACATATATTGCTGGACAGTTGTCACCCTAACAATCCCCTCTCCTTTTGGCTTTTTGACAAAAAATTAAACTAAAGGTCGTGCTCTACTCTCCTTGTTTGCATGAACTCCCAAACAATAACAACAACCAATCAATTTAATCAAGGCATATTAGCAAAATTCAAAAGATCTTCTTCAATATCCATTTGATAATCAAAAGCAAAACAAGAAGATAATCATGAAGAGTATAAAGAATTTTCAGTTCTACAATAACTGGAAAATACGTCCCAATACTCCCCCTTTCTCCAATTTTCCCATCTAATAAGACAAGACCAACAAGCTCTTAAAAACGCATAAAACCTCACCTAACAAAAAACACTAGAATCAAGAAATCATAAGAGTACAAAATGACACCCAAATAAAATGAAAACCCTATGACAAGATTGTAGCTGAACCCTACACAAATCAAAAGGAAGGATCGCAACATTTCGAAATTAAACCAAGCCATAAACATTATTGGCAGCCTTCACCAATGAATCCGAAACATCCAAGAACAATCACAATCAAACCAACCCTCCCATGTAAAGGATTCTGCAAAACCATCACCCTTCCAACAACTTCAAAAGAATGACATAGTTTTTCTTTGTAAAAAAAATCGAAGAATAAAAATCTCCAAGGCCTCACAACAAAGCTCATATACCATGATACTACCTCTTATAGACAGAATCGAACACAAGCATAGTTCAAATTCTCAAGTCACCTAAACATGACAAACAAACCTCATAAACTTATGTAATTTTTTTAATCGGTTAATGTTGATGTGAATCAATGACTAGATTAATTAAACCATCAATTCAAATTTAAAAATATAGGCAGAAACTCAACTAAAATTAACCAAGACTTAGAAAAAAAATGAAAAAAAAATAATAAAAGTATCATAAATATAAACCCAATCCTAAGTCAATAATATTCTCAATATAACAACTAAAATTCCAAATGAAAAGTGAGTTTCGTATGGCCTACGTTGTTATGATTCTGAATATTTTTCAAAAATGTGATTTATTTTTCTTTCAAATGCTTTGTATTTGACAAGATCTTTACTCTCTCTCCTCCGCCCCATAGTTTCTTGCTTCGTATGATGCATAAATTTAATGGTTTAGTCATTAATGATTTTACTTTTAGTGTGCCTTGTATTTTTAGTGATGATATGGTTTTATTTAATATTTTTAAAATTACATCAATAGTTAAATTGATTAGACTATCGATTTTTAGTTTAATTCGTTCAATCATTGGTAAATAAAAATATAAAGAGAAATGAAATTAAAATAAAAACATAAGAAAAATAATAAAAAGATTGTAGTACAATCTCCCAAATTCTACAATATCTTCCTCTTAAAGTTCGATGTATGTAATAAATATAAAACCTACTTTTTCAATTTTATTTGATTATTTATTTAAAAAGTCAAAAAGATTGTTTTCATTTTATTTCTTTTTTTACTTATTTTAATATTTCATTTTTTATTATTCGGGAATAGTGTATGCCCAATGGTTAATCTTTCTTTCTTTTCTTTAGATATAAGATTTGTGATTTCTTCACTCTCAACTTTTCATTTTTTTTAGTTCATATTTTTTTCATTTCTTTAGAACTTTCTTTTTTTTTCTTTCTACATAACTCTTTATACTGTTTAAACCTTTTTAGATTGTGGATGGGTGTGAGTGAGACTGAGCAGTGAGCAGTGAGCAGTGAACAGTGAGACAGAGCAGAGGCTCCTGTGGGAGTCACGTGTAGGTTTAAGACTTATGTTTTAGTTTTTAAAATTTTAAAATTACTTTTTTTTTGTAATTTTGTTCTGCGTTGGGCTGATAGTTGAAGGGAACCATGATTTATTTTTATTAGGACAAATTTCCAACTTGACTTAGCCCAAGGAACCCAAAGTATCCAAAAATTATTCTGACAAATTTTTTTTACTGATTTTTTGGTTTTTTGCGGTTTGCGGTTCCAAGTCCAAGTTCAGTTTTTGGCAATTCCCGATTCAAAAGGGTTTTGTTGTTGACTGAACTGATTATCTGGACAGTTTCAATCCGATCGATCGATGGATTCGATTCTATTTTCAAGCATTGATTTTTGTGCTTTTGTATGAAATGCTTTTTTAATGGTTAACTGTTTTTTTATGGTTAATATATTAAAAAGAATTTTAAATTATTATACATTATTTAAACAAGTCTATATTTTATTTTTGTAGTTAAATAACCTTTTAACCTAATTTTTTATATATAAAAACCCTTGATTTTGATATTAAAAAAATATCTGAACTTATAAAAGCATTTTAAATTTTTAAATAAAATAATATTTTAAAATTTCTTGAAAAATGCTTATAAATATAAAAATCACTCATTTGAATTTTTTTTTATTCTTTTCAATTCAATGTAGATGATAAAAGTGTAGAGAAACTATATTACATCAATAAGAAAGTAGGGGCTAAAATTCAAAATATTTTAGTTTAATATTAAAATCAACGTCTTTTATAAGTAAAAAAAAAAAACTCATTCTTTAAGACCTAAAGGCCCGCTCTAAATGTGGGAGAGTTTGAGTAAAAATATATATCTAAAAATAAGTTTGGGCAAAAAATAAGACCCGTTTCAAAAATGGCTCGGGTCTCGAGTAAAGCTTTTTGGTCCGGCCCAAATATGAAAAAAAATTGATGTTTTTCCTTTTTGTTTTTTTTACTTTTGTTATTATTTTATTTTATTTTTTACTATTTTACTACTACTTCACTATTATTTTGGTACTATTTTATTATTGTTGGGGTATTGTATAAATCTTGTTTTATTGTCAATTTTGTTTCTATTTAAAGGCATTTACTTATTAAATTGCACCTATCTTAGTGTTATTTAAGTATACATATATATTTATTTTCAATTTGTTGGGAATATTTATTTTAATATTTTTTGATGTATTATATATATTTTAAAAAAATTATTTAATAAATAATATAAAAAAATTAATATAGGCAGGCCTGGCCGGACTCGGGTTTTAACATTTTTATCCAAATTGGGCTTGGGCAAAATCTTAGGCTAATTTTTCAAGCCGAGCCAAGCCCAAGCCTAAGAAAGAGGCCAAATTTTTTTGTTGGGCTCAACCTGAACTTGGCTTGGCCCAACCCATGGACACCTCTACTTACCTTCAATTGTCCAAAAAAAATTCACCTTTATTTTCTTTATTTAGACAAAGTTCGTGAAATATTCACTTAAGCACATTCAGTGGCGAAGCCATGGGGGGCTGGCAGGGGCCCCGACCCCCTAAAATGGAAAATTTTTCATTTAGGCCATTTATAATTTATAAAATTTTAAATTGGTAAAGGTAAAATTGCACTTTGATCCCCCAAAATATAAAAATTTGATTCAATCATTTACAATTTATAAAGATATAGACTATTAAAATGGTGAAATTGTATTTTTACTATCATAAATATATATAATTTAATTCTGCCAAAAAAAAATTTTGGCTCCACGACTGAACACAATTACACTATTATTCAAGCATGTAATAAAGATGTTATTATGAGTTAACCGAACATTAACTTAGCTATAGAAAGTACAAAAATATCCTTTCGTATTTCGAATAAATCATATTATTTGAGAGTATTTTAATCTTTTTATTTAAAAAATAATAAAAAATTGCATATTTTGTGCGATTTAAATTTGTGCTATTTATATGAATAAAAGTATTAATTTTACCTCTAAATCAAAATTTTATTTTAATATGATACACATATGCATACTTTCTTACCTCCAATTGAATATTGTGAAAAATTGAGCATCGATAATAACAATAAATTGCAAATAAAGAGAGAAAATAGAACACTCAGAATTTTATATGGAAACCTTTTCAGGGAAAAACCACCGGTAGATGAAAAGAAAATTCACTGCCAAATTCAAATGATATAAGAAGAAAGATGATTATGTCTATTTATAGATTTAAAAACCTTATTCTAATCAAAGTCTAAAAAAGTAATGCAGTAAGGTTAAAATACCTTATTCTAATCAAATATCAAATAAAGGAAGTAAACCTTAGCCTTCGCCCTCGCAGATCCCCCTATCTTGCCACTTGTATTTTATTTTAATAGAAATTTGGGTCACACAGCTCTAATAAATATGTATGCTATTATTTAAGTTACGACTAAGTTTGTGTCACGAGTCAGCCAAAATCCAACTCGATTAGAGAAATAACAAAATGTTATACATTTTAATATTATAATACACAATTTATTACACCCATCAATTGTATATCCTAATAATGTTGTTGATTTATTTTCTCTCACAAATTAACTCGACATCAACTAAAAATTTATGTCAATATTATAATAAAGAATTATAGTACATTTAATATAATTAATCTAATCTATTTATGTATTCAAATTTCATTTACTCAAAATTTAATGTAATTTTTTTATTTTAATATTATATACATTACAGATGTAATTAATATATATTTTTAATATTAATTAGACTGGCATCCATAATACCAATTTATTTATATGTTTGGAAAAGCTAATTTACATGATAACAGCCACACAACGAGGTTAATTTTATAGATAGAGCACTTAGGACATAATACCTCTTATATATAAAAACACACACGCATATATGTATAAATATAGGAAACAACAAGAACGAGTACTGATCCACAGGGATATTCATGCAACTGGATAGGAAGGGGTCTTGGCAATGCCACAAAGACCTTTCTTGGAATGAACATCTCTCTTGATCCTCATGTAACCACTTTCACCCCAGGATTTGCCCCATGAATTCTTCACTAACCAGTACTTAATCCCATCTTCACTTGTTCCGTACCCTACGACAGTAACATCATGGTTTAACTCGGTTCGGCATGGTCCTCCATAAACACCTCCCGAATAAAACTGAAATCCATATCCACTGGAATCAAGGGCCACTGCAACAGGTTGCTGGCTTGCGGCCTTTAAGAGATATTCTTCATTGTCGGGAGGTGCGTCTTCGTATCCAGTGATCTGTGCAGCTCTGAAAGTTTCTTTTCTACGGCTGCATTTTCCGTCCTTTCCGGTGTATGGGTATTTTGATTCCTTGGCGAGACCCTGGTTTCTACCAATGTATTCGAATCCGTCTTCCATCCAACCACCATCGCAGCCCCGGGTTCTGCCGGTCCTGGCGCAATCCACCAGTTGTTGCTCGGAGAGCGAGACCAACTTTCCAGTTTTAATCTTTACGACACCTTCTACAGCTGCGACAGTTGAGAATGCCCAGCAACTTCCTATATAAACAAGCAAAAAAACAATTTAAACATAAATAAGCTACTAATCATTATTTTACTAAACTTCTAGGGCTAAGTTTATATCTCTTACCAGAAGAACCTTGGTCCTTGATCTCAGTGACAGCCCCTTTCTTCCTCCAGTCGATGCTATCCGGACATTATTAAGGTTTTCATATCGAAACCTTTTAATTTTATGTGAAACGTTTTTAGAAGAGAACACGTATCCAGCAAAGTTCGTTAGGAATTCTTCATTGGTTAAGTCAGCAAATTCATTGTACTTAACTTATAAGTTTGATTCCCCATTTTATTGAAGTTTTCTATGAATTCCAGATTGTTTTTGAATATCTGAAAACGCATAGTCTCCTCTTCCTGCATCTCATAGGTTCTTCCATGCTCAACCATCCATTGCTTGTATTTCTCAGCAACGAAGGCTTCATCCAATATGTGGGACATGGCAGATGCCAGAGCCCCAGAAACAGTCAACATGAAAATAAGAAACTTAGTTTTGAGTGCGAAAGCCATTGCTCAATGGTCAGGCCTTACAGCTGATGTGAAGAAGCAGAGCATACCAGCTATCTATTTATAGATGATCCATAGCTACCGCAACTTATACTGCAATCAGCTTATTGGCCACAAAAAATAACAGTAGGAATAAGCTTTGCAAGAAAGTTTTAATTTAATGGTCAATGGTGATTGATAAGGAAAGGGTTTACTAATGAACTTTTGTTGACTTTCCCCACGTGTGGGTATTAGATAAGTACTTTATTAAATTGAGGCCCACAAAAGCAAATTTGACTGCAACTATTTTAGTTTTGTCATATATGGAAAAAAAAAACACATTTAGTGAATCTGTTTCTTTTTTTTTTCATTAACATATTTGATTAAGAGTTTAATCTTAAAGTCATTTTGGAATCTTAAAAGAGTTTAATCTCTGTTGTCAATTTTTTTCCTAATTTATAATATATATAGAAGGAGTGGAGGAGCTGTAAACATGATTTTAACTTGGTATACTAAAATTTTTTCAAGCTTCTTCCACTTTTGGCAGGAAAAAAAAATCAAGGTTTTGCATCCAAAATAGAAAAAAAAAACGCATGTAAATAAGTTAATTCCATGAGCGAATTAAGAATAATCATTTATCACAACCAATAGATTATATTGGGATAAATCTGATTAAGTAACGAACAAATGAAATAATGAAGAAATAGAAAAGATCGAACACACAAGTTTTACGTGAAAGAACTCCTCCGAATAAGATAAAAAATCACGGGCAAAGATAATTTCACTAAATTAGTAAAAATGAAGAGTACAAAGATGGAGATGAAAACCAAACCCTGAAAACCTGAAAATAAGAACCCTCAAAATTTAAACACAAAATTCACTGAAAGCTTGTAAAAGCTAATACCTAAATGTGTTATGGGTTAATCTTTCTAAGGTTATAGGAGGTCTATTTATAGGCTAAATTCGTAGGTCAAATAATATTAAAATAATCTGCACTAATCAGAGTTTAAGTGGGAAACTAAAACAATATTTAATTGAAAGAATAAAGCCAAGAAAATTGAGGTACTTGTCGCTACGTCGTGACCTGGCTTTCTTTTTTGTCGTGACGAAATATGGTCATGTCGTCAGGACGAAGCTTGTTTTTTCGTCATGACATCAGCTACTTGTCGGGACAAAGAGCTCCTCCTTGTTGCAACGTCACACACTGGTTATGTTGAAATGTGAGACATACTCTACAAATCTCCATATTGACTCGTATTTCTACAATGTCTTCTTTGTGAAAACCCGCCAAGGGCCTATCTTGAAGTTTGCAGGATATTAACTAAGTCCAAGTTGTGCTTGAACTTTGAAACCATAAGACTTCTAGTCTTCAACTTATGCATTGCCAAATCAAACCTAAGTCGAGTCTGCTTTCCATGAACGCAGTGCTTTGTATTTCCAAAACCTATACTCAAAAGAGAACTTCTCTTATTCAAAACGATCATACCTTTTTACCTCCTACGACCAAGTTGCCTTTGCTTCAAACGAGTCGACTCTAACTCCTTAACAGACGAGGGATATGCTTTTTAACCAATCACCGTTGATCCTTAGAACATAAAGACTTCTAGTCTTTCTACCTTTCATGAAAACGAGAGCCGCATGGGATACTTTAATGTCACTTGATGTGATGTTAATTTTATAGACCTTTGAGTCTAAATTTCCAAAGGAGATGTAATGTGATGTTTTGTAATAAATAAAACTTGATGGGCCATAAAAGGTTAAAATGATATTTTATAATTCATTTAGCAAAACGTTGAATGATGTATGCTATTTTTGAAATGCACAGTGTTTGAAATGCATAGTTATAGCTCGATGACCCATTTGATAAAAGGTTGTAATTTTATATATACGGCCTACGTGTCGTGCCTTACTACTATTCACTTGTATTTCTCTTCTAATCTTACTCCCTCGTATGTAAAATGAGTTTCTAAATATTATAATTTGCAAAAGTTGCTGTGGACTAGACGAGAAGGAAGATGGGCCAACTAATGTGGACCGACAGCTTGTGAAACGGCTTACACCTTTAGGTTTCCTTTTGGTTCTCCCATTGGCTTGGGTTGAACCACTATAGTTTATGGGCTATAACTATTGCATTTATTTATTGCTTTATCTATTCATGTATGGGATGCTATGGATGTCTAAAGCATGCAAATTTGGTAATAATAAACTCCATTAATTGATGAGATCCATTAAAAGATTAAATGGAATGAAGTAGACCATAATTGGTGAGATACAACAACTTTAATAAAATCCCTCTATTAAAATATTAAGTCAACATGGCCTTCCAATTTTTGCCCTCGTTAAGGCCTCGATCAATACTATAAAAGTTCTACCAAAGCGAAGTACTAGTATTTATCTTGGTTAAACGCGAAGAATAAACAAGTGATATTCACTGGTTAAAAATTGGTTAATGACTTAACTAGGTTACTCTAATAAGATTAGAAACCTAGAGGCAAGTAATTTGGATAAATCATAAGATGATTAGAACAAAAGTTGTTCACCAAATTGTAGGAGTTACATATGATGTAATTAACAAGTGTTTCTTACCTAAATAACCATAATCTTGAGAGTAAAGCCAAAGCTGACTTAAGAGGAGGTGAAATATGGATCCTTAACCCACTAGAAATTCTTTCAAGAAAGTCTTTCTGAAATTAATATATGAGGGTTATTAATTGTGAAACAAAATAGTGGGAACGTCATATAATAAAGTCCTTTTAATGATTGATATAAACTTGGTAAATTTATTCACACGCATGTTTTATTGTTGTAGATATATTATGGCTGCAAACATTAATACACTCTCATTGCGATCGGTCCTTGAGAAGGACAAATTGAATGGTTTGAACTTTCTTGACTGGTTCCGTAACTTGAGGATTGTCCTCAAACAAGAACGGAAATTATATGTCATTGAACAACCACTTCCTAATGAACCACCCGCTAATGCCTCGAGGGTTGATATAGATGTTTACAAGAAACATCTCGATGACATGGCAGACGTTGGATGTCTTATGCTTGCTACTATGAATCCTGAGCTTCAGAAGCAACATGAGGACATGGTTGCTTATGATATGATCGAGCACCTGAAAGAAATTTATCAGGGGCAAGCACGGCAAGAGAGGTTCGATATCTTTAGGGCCCTATTCCAATGTAAGTTGGCTGAAGGAAGCCTAGTAGTACCTCATGTCCTTAAGATGATTGGTTATACTGAAAGCCTGTCTAAGCTTGGGTTTCTATTGAGCCAAGAGTTGGCCACTGATGTTATTCTACAATCGTTGCCGGATAGCTATAGCCAGTTTGTCCTCAATTTCAATATGAATGAAATTGACAAGACTCTGCCACAGTTGCTCAGTATGTTGTGAACTGCTAAAGGCAACATGAAAAAGGTTGGACCCAAGCCCATACTGATGGTCCGTAACAACAAGGGCAAGGGAAAGGCCAAAGTTCAGACAAAGCCCAAGGGCAAAGGTAGGCCCAATCTTGGAAAAAGAAAGGCTGCACTGAAACCTAAAAGTGGGGTGTCTAAGGAAGGAAACTATTTTCATTGTGGTGTGTTTGGACATTGGAAGCGGAACTACCCTGTCTATCTTGAGGAAATCAAGAAGGCCAAGGCAAGCTGAACGTCTGCTTCAGGTATTTATGTTATTGATATTAATTTATCAACTAATACTTCTTGGGTATTAGATACTGGTTGTGGTTATCATATTTTTACTTTTGTACAGGGACTACAAAGGAGTAGGACTTTGGCTAGAAGAGATGTGGACCTACGAGTTAGAAGTAGAGCAAGAGTTGCTGCATTAGCTGTGGGAACATATACTTTATCTTTGCCTAGTGGACTTGATTTATGTTTAGAGGATTGTTATTATGTGCCCAGTTTGACTAAAAACATTATTTCAATATCTTGTTTAGACAAAATTGGTTTTGAGATAATTATTAAGAACAATTACTATTCATTTTATCTCAATAATGTTTTCTGTGGTTTGGCACAATTGATTAATGGCCTCTATATTTTAGATCAAATGAATCCCATTTACAACATAAATACTAAAAGATCTAAAATAAATGACTCAAATCAAACTTATCTTTGGTATTGTCGTTTGGGCCACATAAGTGAGAAACGCATATCCAAACTCCATAAAGATGGTCTCTTGGATTCATTTGTTTTTGAACAATTTGAAGTATATGAATCTTGCTTATTGGGAAAAATGACTAAATCTCCTTTTATTGGTAAATGTGAACGAGCTAGTGATTTATTGGGCTTAATACATTCTGATGTATGTGGACCAATAAATACACAGGCCAGAGGTGGATTTCACTACTTCATTACTTTAACTGATGATTTCAGTAGATATGGGTATGTCTATCTCATGCGCCATAAGTCTGAGGCCCTTGAAAAGTTTAAAGAATTCAAAAATGAAGTACAAAATCAACTAGGCAAAACTATCAAGACATTTTGATCTGATCGAGGTGGAGAGTATTTGAGCCTAGAGTTTGATGATCTTTTGAAGGAATGTGGGATTGTCTCACAACTTACTCCTCTTGGTACTCCTCAATGAAATGGAGTTTTTGAGAGAAGAAATCGAACTTTGTTAGACATGGTTCGATCCATGATAAGTCATGCTGATCTACCGACTTCCTTTTGGGGACATGCACTTGAAACAATTGCTTTCACACTAAATCGTGTTCCATCTAAATCAGTTCAAAAGACGCCATATGAGATGTGGACTGGGAAACTTCCTAATATGTCTTTTATGAAAATTTAGGGTTGCGAAGCTTATGTTAAACGTCAGACGTCTACCAAGCTTGAACCCATATCTGAAAGGTGTATTTTTGTGGGGTATTCGAAAGAAACCAAAGGATATTATTTCTTTAATCCCACTGAGAACAAAATGTTTGTTGCTTGGACTGGTGTCTTCCTAGAGAGAGAATTTGTTTCTAGAAAAGGAAGTGGGAGAAAGATCGAACTTGAAGAAATTCGAGAGTCACAAGATACCACTGAACCAGAAATAGAACAGCAGCAAATTCCACAAGAAATTGAGGAGCAAGTAACTGTTGTAGAAATACAACCACCGCGCAGATCTTTAAAAGAACGCCATACACCTGAGAGATATGGATTTCTCATTACAACGCATGGTGACCTTCTTCTTATAGATCAAGATGAGCCTAGAACTTATCAAGAAGCGGTGACGAGCCCAGACTCTAAGAAATGGCTTGAGGCCATGAGATCTGAGATGAATTCCATGTATGAAAACCAAGTATGGACTTTGATTGACCTACCCGAAGGGGTTAAACCCATAGGGTGCAAATGGGTTTTCAAAAGGAAAACCGACATGGATGGTAATGTATAAACATATAAGGGGCAATTAGTCGCTAAAGGTTTTCGCCAAATTCATGGTGTTGACTATGATGAAACGTTTTCTCTTGTAGCTATGTTTAAATCCATCAGGATCTTGCTCGCCATAGCTACATTTCATGATTATGAAATCTGGTAGATGGACGTCAACACAGCTTTCTTTAACGAGAAACTTGAAGAGGATGTGTACATGACACAACTTAAAGGTTTTGTCAATCCAAAGGATGCTAGAAAGATATGTAAGCTACAAAGATCCATTTATGGATTAAAGCAAGCTTCTCGAAGTTGGAATCTTCGTTTTAACGATGCAATCTAAGAGTTTGGTTTTATAAAAAATGAAGATGAGCCATGTGTTTACAAGAAAGTTAGTGGGAGCTCTATCACATTCTTGGTACTATATGTGGATGACATAATAATCATAAGAAATGACATACCTACCTTGAAGTCTGTTAAGACTTGGTTAGAAGGTTGTTTTTCTATGAAGGACTTGGGCGAAGCCACTTACATATTAGGAGTCAAGATCTATAGAGATAGATCAAGACAATTACTAGGTCTAAGCCAAAGTACGTACATAGATAAAATATTGAAAAGGTTTAACATGAAAGAATCTAAAAAAGGATTCCTACCTATGAGACATGGTATTTCACTCTCCACGAAAATGTGTCCTTCAACTCCATAAGAGAGAGAACGCATGAGTAAAATTCCATATGCTTCTGCTATTGGATCTATCATGTATGCCATGTTATGTACCCGTCCAGATGTCTCATATGCCTTAAGTATGACGAGCAGGTACCAAGTAGATCCCGGTGAAAGTCACTGGACCACAGTCAAGAATATCCTTAAGTACTTGAGAAGAACTAAAGATACATTCCTAATATATGGAGGTGAGGAAGAGTTAAGTGTAAAAGGTTACACTGATGCCAGCTTCCAAACCGACAAGAATGATTCTCAATCACAATCAGGTTTTGTGTTTTGCCTTAATGGTGGTGCTGTGAGCTGGAAGAGTTCAAAGTAAAGTACAATAGCCGATTCTACAACAGAGGCCGAGTATATTGCAGCCAGTGAGGCAGCAAAAGAAGCAGTTTGGATCAAGAATTTCATCACTGGACTAGGGGTTGTGCCTAGCATATTAGATGCTATAGAACTCCGATGTGATAACAATAGAGCCATTGCACAAGCTAAAGAACCCAGATCTCACCAGCGATCCAAACATATACTTAGGTGCTACCATCTTATTCGAGAGATTATCGATCGAGGGGATGTAGAGATATGCAGAGTACCTACAGATGATAACATTGTTGATCCCCTGACCAAGCCTCTGACACATTAAAAGCATGATCATCACACTAAGTCACTTGGTATTAGATATATGAGTAATTGGTCTTAGTGCTAGTGGGAGATTGTAAGAGTATGCCCAAAGATCAATCATGAGATGGTTGTAATAACATACTTGATTTACCATGTTTATTAATATAAGGCATTGCCATTATTATCTTAGTTTCTTTTCTGTGTGTATAAATAAACTGTTTTAATAATAATGTCCTGAGAATAATATGATTATTCTTAAAAGGTCATTAGTCAAGTATTATTGTTGACTAGGACAACAATAATACATTAAGACTAACATGTAGTTGATTGATGATAAAGAGTTGTAATTGATATGGAGTGTCAGAATCAATGCATGAATATGTGTGTTAGAGAACAACATATTGGACTGACCCGCTATGAGTATGTTTCTTGGATTATTATGTAATTGTCACAACATTACTCATAGCGATTAATATATATACAATCCTCAGACTTGAGATCATCATTATCCCAACATCGTGAGCTGTATATTTTGATACAGTCAAACGTACACCATAAATGGTTGTTTTATAAAGGTTGATGTTGGATATACCACAATCTATGTAGAGGGATATGGTTGATCAATATAGGATAAGTCCCTCCTACATAATGCGAGTAATATCTTAGGCCACTTGATTGAGTGAGACTAGAAATGCATGGCCATGCTCAAATAAGTTGATATGAGATGCCATACGTATTTCTGTATCATAGTCTACTCAAGGTATCAAGAAACATGGGATGGACTATGCAAGTGTGACTATTCCATGACTTGTGTCCATTCTGGAGATAAAGGACTTAAGGATTAATGCATGAAAGGTTAATCACAAAAGGTTATGTCGAATCATGACTTCTTGTAACTTAGGTAGCAATGATGCATTGCTAGATGCCACTCATTGTTTGTAACATAAAAATTATTCTAGTATTACTGCTAACATTACAAGAACCTACAGGGTCACACCCTATGGTTGAAATGAACGGAATAAAACATAGTTGGTATTGTGTTTGGTTTTCACATGAATTAAATTAATTATGGAATTAATTTAATTGGGCAATCAAATATCGAACATATTATATGTACAAGGATGTTGTACACATAAAGAGAACATAATTCTATTAATATATGAATTCGGTTCGTATATAAATTTAAATAAATATAGTTTACCGAAATCTTTATTATAATTAATGTAATTATAATTTTTAGTTAAAACATTATTATATTTATTTTAGTTATGATTATTATGTTCGGATTAAAATTTAATAAATTAAGAATTCGTTATATACATACCAATTATAAGGGGAGTTATATATAGAAAGGGAGAAAAACCTTAAGAAAGGGAATATATATACAAACACGAAGCTTTTGCTACTAGGTCTAGCAGCCGTCAAGCAAAATATCTCTGAAAATAGTTTCAGGGATTTCTCCCGTTCATTGTCAACTGGGTGGATTACGTAGAGGGCAGGATCATAAAGATTGCGGCTTGGATTCGAAAGCAAAGTAGTATTCTTATTGCCGAGGCTTCATTGTCTATTCAGATTGAAGTTTGGGTAATTCTGAAACCTTTTTCACCCCGATTCGTTCCTCGCACATGGATCCATGGTTTGGATCGCAGGAATATTTTTTTCTGCTGTGCCATCGGGGTACCGGTGTTCCAACACCAACACCAATTACCTTATAGGGTAAGCCATTCCCCATATGCACAACTCCGCCTTCAACTGAATTGTATGTGGAGAATCAGTCCCTGTTGGGACACATGTGGAAAGAACACCTCGAATCCAGGATCCAGTCAGACGTAAGCTTGGAGCTTTTGCTTGTTGATAGTAAAAAGAAATCGTCACTGTTATTGTCGACCAAATTAGCATCAAGTAATTCTTTCTCATTATTCTTAGCAAACCTCTTATTTCTTAAGTTATAACAATCTGCCTTGATGTGACCTAACTTTTTACAATAGTGACATCTCTTATCTCGATTCCTAAATGCTACCAAAGCCGATGCTTTCCTATCTGACTTGCTATCCTAACCAAACTTATTGTCGAGTTTGCCTTTGCTCAACAAGTGACCTTTCACACCCTCGAATGAGAGTTTATCTCTACCATAAATCAGGGTCTTCCTAAAAGACTTGTATGAAAAGGGTAAAGAACACAATAATAACATAGTCTGATCGTCATCATCAATCTGAACCTCAACATTCTTTAAATTATTCAAAAGAATAATAAATTGACTAATGTGACCTCTGAAGTGCTCACCTTCGTCCATGTAGAAAGTGTATAGCCCTTGTTTTGACACCAATCGGTTAGCTAGAGACTTTGCTGCATAAAGAGTTTCTAACCTTTTCCACAATGTGGATGTTGTTTTCTCCATCAACACCTCCTACAATGCACTGTTCGAGAGGGCAACTGAATTACAGACAAGGCCTTCTCATCAAGCTCTTCCCATTCTAACTAATCTATATTTGTGGGCTTCTTCCCTATAATGACCTTTTTTTAAACTGTTTTGAATCAGTATTGCCATCATCCAAACTTGCCACAAACTAAAATGTTGTAATTACATCAAACTTATCAATATCAAACCTTATCGCTACCATCTCTGGATCGGTTGAATGCGAAAATCGAACCAAGCTTTGATAACAACTTGTTGGGGATAAACATTATTAAGCATCAAACAAGTAGAATAACAAAGAAAATGAAAAGATCAAACACACAAATTTTTCATGAATAATTGAAACACCCCACTCCCGTGCCCTATGCTGGGACGGAATACAAGGCATTACTACACTTGAAAATGTGCATATCACAATTTCGAGTAACCAAGACTCGCTCAAATTTTAGAACTTTTTCAAACTATGTCTAAAATTCCTTAACATGAACTTACGAGGCCTCAAACACATCCATTGGAAACCACTTGGGACCAACTCGAGTCCTTTAACCAACCATATAAGAATGATTTTTGAAATAGGGCACATGCTCGTGTAGTAGGGCAACACGCCCGTGTCGCCACTATGACATGGTCATGCTGATGGTCCATGTGGTTCACACGGCCTAAGCATAAGGGGACATGCCCATGTCTGAACCCGTGCGAATTAAATTCCAAATTTGAACCTACAGAGTTTTCACACGGCCTGACACACGCCAGTGTCCATGGCCCGTGTCCCTCACACGGCCATGACAGACCCGTGTCTTAGCCCGTGTCTAAAAACCTTAACATTCTGTTTCTGACGTTAGCAACCAAATAGAGGCACACAGCCAAGGAACATGTAACATCCCTTACCCGTGTCCGACACAGGGATAAGGTACGAGGCATTACCAGACTTAAACATACACATACATCCAAAAACTGGGCCATAAAATTTCTTTTTAATTCAAAACTTTTCATACACATGCATAATGTCCCATACACGGGCCTACGATGCCCTAAACATGCATTGAAAGTAGTCAGGGACTAAACTAAGAACCTTAGAATGTTTTGAGAAAACTTAGAAAATTTCTTTTCATAAAACAGGGTCACACGCCCGTGTGAGCACAGGGACATACTCGTGTGCCTAGGACACGCCCATGTCTTCAGGCCGTGTAACTATCTGACTATGATGTCAGCAACCAAAATTTAACCACAAGGCCAAGCCACACACCCGTGTGCTAGGCCGTGTAATCCACATGGCTAAGACACACGGCCGTGTCTCTGCCCGTGTGGCTAACACTTAGGCTATTTTCCAAGCCTTTTGTTACCATTATTCCCTCATATCTTTACACACATCAAAGTTATACATCATGGCATTATTTTAATGATTTAGCAGACTTCACTAAGGTGTATTCTTAGCTTTAACATGCTATCATTCACAAGTTTCACATACTCATATAATATCAAGCCTAGACACATTAATCCATATTCGTTGACCTTGTCCAGTGACCTTAATTAAACATTAAGCATTCATGTTCAATCATCATCGTCTTATTTCTATACCATACAATTACTTCATGGCTATAACCATTTTGATTGGTCATGAAGCATTTATCATGCACACATGTCTTAACACCAATCATGCATGTCCCACAAGCATAAAAACATCATCGCATCGCAAGCAGTAGAACTTATCATGAATAACTAGGCTTACAAACCACAATCATTATAAGCCACATCTCATGACTATATACAATGAATTAATATAAGCCAATACTTTTGGTTAATCATAACAACATCTATCATAAAAACTAAGTCCCTATACATGCCACTCACTTGAAGGTGCTTAATACATATATGCTAATACTCCAAAAGTGATGGCTTGATAGTGTGATGCTGCCTCCAACGATCTCCAACCCCGAGCTAACCTGATAACATTAAAGAAATGAAAAGAAGAGGGTAAGCTTGACAGCTTAGTAAGACCGTATGAAAATAATAAGCAATTTATCAACTTGCTTATCAAGGTAATACAACCCTATTTGCATTTTTACTTATGTTCCAGTCAAGCTATTTTCTTGAGTCATAGTTAATAAATTATTTATATCTGGAGCTACGAACTCCAAATTAAGATCCAAAAATTTTCCCTTAAACTAGACTCACATATCTTCTTACCATAAAATTTTCATAATTTTTTGTCCAGCCAATAAATACAATTTATTCCTTAAATGACCCCTTTTTTGCTATCTGATAGTTCCAACCCCTCTTAACTAAAAATTAATCATCTCATAATAAAGGACTCGGATGAAGTTCCCGTCTATTTCTCTTAAAAATAGACTCATTAAAAATTCTAAGTATATAAATTATAACCCATAACTATTTTTGTACAATTTCTAATGATTTTCTCAAGTCAGAATAGGGGATTTCGAAATCATTCTAACTCTGTCTCAGAACAATTTAAATATTTCATAATATTAAACTCTTTTCCTTACATCATTTCTTCTATGTGAAACTAGACTCATTTAGCTTTAATTTCATATTTTATTCAACCTCTAACTTAATTTCCACAAGTTTTGGTGGATTTTCAAAGTCATACAACTGCTGCTGTCCAATAGTGTTTTGGTGCAATAAAATGATAACTATCATAAGTTCACTTTTGACTAATCATGAACTCACCATTTCATGAATTCCATGTTCAAATGCACAATATAAGTTAACATGATATTGAAATAAAATTTATAATCATAATTTAGACATTTTAGCTTACCGATGTCTCAACATTTCAAAGTCTCAATACCCATAAGCTTAGTGTACATACCTTTACTCATCGTAATATATCATATAACCATACCTCTTTAACATGCCCTCATTGGGACTTTCATTACATCTATTGCATTACCCGTTGAACCCTCAGAATACTATTGGATAAGAGGAAAACTTGCACATAAGTGCCACATATACATACGTAGCCAAAGCTACCTCATAACATGTAACACTCACAATGGAGCTACTCATGGGTGTGCTCATAAAAGCTATCGATGAAGGTGTAGCTACATGGGCTGCTTACACAAGCTGTCAGGTATCTGACCAACTCAAAGATTACCTAGCCCTCGGTAGGACACACAAGACCATTACCTGGAACCCAATTACATGTATCGCATCCATTATGAACTCAGACCAATTCAGCGAGCTCAGATGCCTCATATATATCACGAACTTTGACTAACTCAACAAGTTCAGATTTCTTAATTCCTAGTGACATGTCACTTGTACCCTAGACTATTCCTAAGGTTCAGATGGGATTTTTCGATACTCTGTCTCTGTCGAACTTACTTGAAGTGTCGATCTTACTATCCATAGTATTAATTGCCTTTTCATAGCATAATAAGGCATAACTCAAATAGCAAATAAGCTTTTAAGAATTTACATAACACATATCACATATTGCATATATCACTTGTCATGGATCAACATTTTCTTGCATTTCATGTAATATTCTTCCATGTCATATTTCCACATCATATACACCATTTCATCAACTTTTCCAATATATATATTAAATCATACAATATATGCAATAATAGTAAAGAATTATAATTCAAACATAACATTGCACTATTATTATCATACGAACTTACCTCGAATGTAAATTTCAGCCAATTACTCTATTTTAGTCCATAGCCTCGTACTTTCCTATTTAAGCCCAAATCTCGATTTCCTTGATCTAACATGATTAAATTCACTCATTTAATCATTATATTAATTAAAACATCCTATAATTCACAATTTGGCAAAATGACCGTTTTGCCCTTAGACTTTACAAAAATTATGATTTTGCCCTTAGGCTCGTAAATCGATTTTTATCGAATTTCCTCCTTTACCAAGCCTAGACGAATTCTTTTTATAACTATAGCAACTCACAATTTCAATCATTTCACACATTTACAACTTATTTTACAACTTTACAAAATAGCCCTTTTTAGGTGTTTTCATGCAAACTTCTTTCACCAAAGTTGTTTATTACAAAACCAAGACTCATTTTCTTCCATAAAAATTCAGTAAAAAACATAAATTCTCTCATGATAAAAACCTAGACCTTCAACCATTTTGTAAAATAGTCCCCCCATTAGTTAGTTCATGTTACAAGGCTCCTAAAAGTGTAAAAATCATCAAAAAAAGTCATCAAAATCACTTACTTGCAAGAGAACTACGTGGCTGAAAGCTTAAGCTCTTAAAACTCCCTCGTTTTCTGCCATTTTCGGTGGGGAAGAAGAAAGGGGAAAAGATGATATCTTTTCTCTTTATTTTATTTTTATTTTAGTCAATCTAGTCACCAAACTCACCAAATTTTGACTTTTTGACCATCTTTGTCTCCTATGGCCGGCCATGCTTTTCTAAAGAGTCTAATTGCCCTTTAAAGACACTCAATTTAGGTTCTATATCTATTTGACACCTTTAGCTATCAAAATAGGACTTTTGCACTTTTTGCGATTTAGTCCTTTTTCACAATTAAGCTCACAAACGCTAAAATTAAATCACCAAAATTTTCATGCACCTTTATAAACATGCCATCATACATAAAATAATATTAAAAATAATTTCTTTGACCTCAGGTTAGTGGTTCTGAAACTACCATTGCGAATAGACCCATAATCGGGCTGTTACAGAACACGCCCGTGGCTAGAGGTCGTATCCTCCACAAGGCTGAAACACACGGCCGTGTCTCTGCCCGTGTGTTTACTACCATGCATACTAACTTGCAAATTTTACATGCATGGGACACATGGCTGAACAACACACCCATGGGGCTGACCGTGCGTCACATATGGCCCAGACACACGCCCGCGTGTCTACCCTTGTGGACAATATAAGGCTTTCTACCAAGCCTTTTGCCACCCTGAAACACAATCCAATATCATCCATCACACCAAAGTCTATCATAACATGATTTCCCAATCAAGCAACCATAACTAAGACCTATATACATTTCACATATGCTTAAGCGACTAATTTATGTACTTTGCTATCCATACACTGAAATCCACATGCTCAACCATACTAACAATTTTCTCATTCATGAAAGACCTACTTGTATTCATATAACAATTTTCAATATTAGCCATTTCCATGGCCTTATACAAAAAGAGTCAAATCCTAAAACAAGCCAACACATTTGGCTCCAAAACAGTGTGACACTAGAACAAAACAAAAGTTCCTATACATGCCATAATCAAAATAAAAGAACTAACTAGACCAAGTGCTTCAGATGATAGTGTGATTGGTTTCTCCGATGTAGGTGATGATCCTCGAGCTACTTTGGCGGCACTATAAGAAAATGAAAAGGAAAAGGGGTAATCATAAAGCTTAATAAGTTGCATGAAAATAAACATCAACTAATTATCATACAACAATATGCTCATAACATTTCATAGCTTGTCCATGAATACAATGGATAGACATAAGTACAACTTACTCATCACCATCTAATACAATTCATATGGCATATATTGAGCCCACATCTCATACATTTCAAGTAGGTACCTGTACCACTCACCACATGATCATAACTTTTCTCATTTCGATACAAATCATAAATATTTCATTGAATCATTTGGAATATTACCGAATACTCAATAACCCCGAACATGGGATAAAAAGCCGATGCCATATCCCAGACATAGTCTTACACTGGCTACCACATTGAAGTCAATACCATGTCCCAGATAGGTCTTACACTGACTTTCATATATCGAGGCCAATGCCATGTCCCAGATAGGTCTTACACTGGCTCTCATATATCGGTGTCGATGCCATGTCCCAGACATGGTCTTAAACTGGCTAGCAAATTGAAGTCGATGTCGTGTCCCAAACAGGTCTTACACTGAATTTCATATATCAAGGCCGATGCCATGTCCCAGGCAGGTCTTACACTGGCTCTCATCTATCAGTGTCGATGCCATGTCTCAGACAGGTCTTACACTAGCTTGTATATCTCGAGGCCGATGCATGTCCCAGACATGTCTTACACTAGCTCTCGTCTCAATGCCAATGCATGTCTCAGACATGTCTTACACTGGCACTCATGATGTGGCTAATGCATGTCCCAGACATGTCTTACACTGGTTCACATACCACCCAATGTCATGGTATGAATATCCAAGTCTATTCCAAATGTTCAACTGAGAATCTTTACTGTATTAATTTCTCATCATGCATTCTCATATTCATAATCATAACAATTTATGCAATATTAATTCAATCATATATCATAACAATATGGTTGCATTATTGACATACAACTTACCTCGGTATACAAAACATGAACGACTATTTCGACTTAGTCCGTTAGCAAGCCAGGTCTAGGCTCGGATTTTGTAATTCTTGATCTAAAATGGAAAAATTCATTCATTTAATTAGCATATCAATCTAGACACTTACAAATTTGTATTTTGGGTAAAATGACCATTTTGACCTTAGACTTTCACAAAATGACCATTTCGCCCCTAACTTTCAAAAAATGACTATTTTACCCCTAGGCCCGAAATTTTTATCACATTTTCTCATTAATCAAGCCTATTCGAATACTTTTTATACTAGGAGCAGCCCACAATTCTCATTATTTCACACATTTGTTACCTATTTTACAATTTATGCAAAATGGTCCTTAGTTGGGGTTTCCATGAAAACTATTTCACAAAAGTTGTTTATTTCACAACCATGATTCATTTTCTTCCATAAAATTTTAGAAAACAACATGAAAAATCTCATGGTAAAACCCTATACTTTTAACCATTTTGCAAAATAGTCCCCTCATTTGAAAGCTCATGCTACAAAGGTTCTAAAAGTACAAATATCATTAAGAAAGGCCATCAAAATCACTTACTTGTGAGGGGTACAAGTTGATGAAATTTTCAAGCTTTCAAACCTCTATTTTGCTGATGTTTTTCGGTGGAGAAAAGGATGAAAAAGGGATGATATCATCTTTCTTTTATTTTATTTTCTTTTTGGCCAAATAAGTCACCAAACTTCACCTAACATTTGACTATTTTAATTTCCTTGTCTCATGGCCGGCCAAGCACCATGCTAGGGTCTATTTGCACTTTAAATACCCTTAATTTATAATCCATGGCCATTTAACACTATTTTCTAGCAAATCACAACTTTTTCCCTTTATGCGATTTAGTCCTTTTTCGCAATTAAGCTCACAAACGCTAAAATTACTTCACCAAATTTTTCATACATTGATATAATCATGCTATAACACCAAAATAATAATTAAATAATTTCTCTTACTTTGAATTTGTGGTCTCAAAATCAATGTTCCAACTAAGCCTAAAATTGGGTTGCTACAATTCTCCCTCTTTAGGGATTTTCGTCTCCGAAGCAACAAGCAATCATCAATTCCACATCTGAAGTTACCGAATTAGAGATCAATTTATGATGAACCCCTTTTTAACTTATAATTTGATAACACATTACTAGGTTTCACGAATTCATTTAGTAAGCATCAATTTAACTTCTAATCCATCTAACATATGATTATCCTCTGATAAGATCAATCATGTATTCATCGCTCGTAAAGCACACAAAAGTTTCTTATTCAAATCATTCGAAACTATAATCATTTCCCTCGGATAATAATATTTACTTACAGAATTAAAAGTTTTTTGACAATTCGAGCTAGCTTTGCTGTGCCAAGTTTGGATCTTGCTCTGTAACGTTAAACATTTTAAACTCTTGTAATCATCAAATATGTTACATAACTCTTTTCATGTAGCTTTAACCGTATGGAATCACAAGATATTTTTGTACAACTTCAAACCGTTCATTAATGCATAACTGAAGATCATAAACCTTTTCTTCAAATTAGACTAAACCAGTACTTATATTTTGGTAAACAATATCTCCGTGCAAAAAGGAAAACTTCAACAATCGAACTAACTTTAATTTACCATAGCATTTCTCAGGTAGAATTGTTCCGATAGATATGATTCTTTATCAAGTCTTCAAGAATACAAACTCTTCTTCTAGATTATCCCTCAATTCACACATGTGTGTTCATAGTTTATTTCCAATCCAGTGGATAGATTCAAATACATATAATTTAGTTAACTTTTCAATCAAATAATTTTAGACCAGATTAAACTACTGAATCGATCTTTTCGTAGAAATCATTTATTTTTGTTAAAAAGGATAACCTAGACATATCATTATACAGATGCCACAATCATCAACTAGAAATCATAATGTCATAATAAGACCAGCGTCTTACCCGTAATAATAGATAATATCCCGGCTGTTAATAAAGCATTTGAACCCGGAAAAAAATCAAATATGATTTGAGCCGTAACCAATGCAGAAGCACAACATTTACAACTCTGATAACAGTACTGCAGTACTTCCCAAATTTCAGAACAAAAATTATGATTATAACAAATATAGCCATTTTCGTTAAATAAATATCTCTTATATATAACCATATAGAATTATAAGAAAACCAGAATAGCGAAATTTTCAACATCTGTAGCTACACAGAATATCAGAAAATTACAACCCATATAGAATGATATCAACTCCGATGATATCCCAGAAAATGTCCAGAAAGAACAATATCACTCATAAATATTGGAATCCACAGTAACAGAAGCAATATAATCTTCACATATTTTCAACAGAACAATAGCCAGCAGAAACAGAGTATTAGCATCATATAAATTTTACCGTCGACTTTCATATCCACACAATCGAATAAATACCAGGGAGAGACATAGCAATGTCGAACATAACTCAAATAGACCAACGATAGTTTCGTCTATTAACATGTTTAGCTAATGTTCTCATACGATAAGAATTCCTTTTGAAATTAAACAGTCACATATACTTCTGAGGATAAATGTACATATAGAATGTCCAAAAGAAACCATAGTAACTGCCCGACTATAACCACTGCACTTAGCCATTAGTATAATTCAAACATTATTCAAATGTCTAATTCTGTCATCATTAAGTCCATATTATCCCATTAATAACAAAAATCAATTCAAAAGAACTGTTAGTTAATACCTTTCCTTAGAGAACTTACCTGAATAGGTCATTTAATTGAAGGTAACTTCTTCTGTAATAGTGACTTTACATAATCTGAATAGTCTCCAGAACTATCCAATATCTCTTTTAATACTATCTTCATTTGCTGATTCATTCACTTTTTTGACCACATTATTAATCTTCTGAACACGGACTTTTGTAAACTCCACACTCGTAAACTTATTCAACCAAATCTTACAGATTTCAATTTAATATTTCACTAATAAGGGGGGTGAGGGTAGTAAAGCCTCAAATTTAACTTACACATAAATGCACATAACACATACTATCATAAATAGTCTGTTCATTTCAAATTTCACATTTTTAAATCATTTAATAAACTTTTGCTTTTAATCACTTTCATTCTTAACATATTATTCATAAGCCAACTCAAATTACGAATTCACAAACAAAGCATTTCAGATAGCAATCATAACTCAAATATCATATCTCATATGCTCATATAATTATAACATTAATCAATAACAAAATGTCATACTCTTTGATCCATACCTTGACGAGCTTCAACTCATAAACAACACATTTCTATTCAAACATTTGAGTATACATTCCGTACTATCAGAATTAGCTCGATTGGAAAACTTATCTGTCTCATCAAATTAATTTTCGTCAGAGTTGGGAGATATCACACTATCGCAGGTTAAATGTGGCATGTATAACTAGACTCACATACACTATGGTAATCCTAGAACCAACTAAACCATATCTCTGATATGAATCAAATGTAACACCTCTAACCCATATCCGTCATCGGACTAGGGTTAAAGGCATTACTAGAAAAATTAGAACATTTTACGAATAATTCATAAACATCATCCACAATCATAATCAAACATTACCATAGAGTCCCTTAGATAAGTCATCAAGACCATAAGCATGCTTTAGAAAGGGGTTGGTACTAAATCGAGCTTATACAAAATTTTTCAAAATTTAAACATTTTTCAGAATTATACAGGTTACACACCTGTGTGAACAAGCCGTTTGCCTCATACCACTGTAGACATGCCCGTGTGTCTAGGCCGTATCAAAACAGGGCATACATATTTACTTATCCACATGGCTACCAGATATGCCCGTGTGCCTGGCCGTGTGAAAATTAAGGAGGCTACTAACTTGCCCACATTTTTGACCACATGCCTGTGTGTCAAAATCGTGGTCGAAACTAACTTGGCCACACGGCCTAGCACATGCTCGTATGTGTGCAACCGTGTGATTTGCCCAGGCTCATTTCGAAATGGCCCACGAGCGACATAGCTGAGACACACGCCCATGTCTTTGTCCGTGTGGGCAAAAATAGGCCATTTACAAGGCCAATTTGCCACCCATTAAGGGTCCTTCCTACAAGAAACAAATAAGCATCAATTGCATACCAAACTTTCATCCATTTCACAACCAATACATATACCAATCATGCCATAACATTATCAACTAATTTTATACTTAGTAGTCAGACCAAATTATGCCAAAACATAAGACTAAATCATATCCAAACATTTGTTTCATAACCACATTTTACTTCATTCAATCATACGTTACCAACATCTCAATTTCTTATCCATCTTCATGCCAAACTTATACCAAATTTAAGAATTAAGCACATATCAGATTGACCATTTCATTTAGTCATTCATATGCATCAAATCATACCATTTTCTCATCACATAAACTATAACAAAACAAAACCATTTTCACATTCATTACCAGGCCATATCACTTCGCAAAACATATATTTACATCTCTAAACATATTCACATACTTTTAGCCTATACATGCTACATAACAAAATCTTAAAACATTATTTACCGAAATGATAACCGCATAGTGTGATGACGTCTCCATTGACTTCCAACCCGAGCAGATCTCCAAAAATCTATAAACATAGGAAAACCACATAGAATAAGCTTCGAGAGCTTAGTAAGCCATAAGCAAATAAATCTTCACAAGATCATGTATACAATTCAACTTGAATAAGCCAAATTTAGTTAACTTCATACACATATTCAATCATTTATCTTATATAATCCAACATCTCCACATTAAGTAACATCATTAGGCTTATTTATCGGTGAACATATTAACCATTCTTTCTATTTCAAATAACGACCATTCATATAAATTAAGCTTGCACAATTTCATTACATAACCAACCGAAACATGGGCATATTACATTTCATACATAGAAATATATCAATTTCTTTTTATGCTTTTTAAAACCTGAATAACCATAACAAATCACACATCCAAAACATGTTCCATTTTTTTATAATTATCATGTCCGAAACATAGGACCACAATTTCATACAATGAGCATATATAACATATCGTTCATTGTCATATATTTCACATATAGTCATTTGAATCATACTCACATTTCATATCAGAATTTGATATACAAATCACATGTACTTGAATCATATATGGTAAAACACAATATTTCCATATTTCCAATATAATTCATTTGATCATAGTTCACTTGCTATTATTCACAACTCATTTTCACATAGATCATATATCAATTGATCATAATCATACTCACTTTCATTGCTTAATTTCATATACATTGCAACATACCTAATTCAGATGCACATTCATATACTCATTTATTTCTCGAAATGCTCGTTGAGCCGTTCGGAGTCAATAAAGATACTTGGATAACTCAAAAGCTTGTACAATGCAAACACCCCAGACGTGGTCTTACATGTAATCAAATATCGATGCCACTGTCCCAGGCAAGGTCTTACACGAAATCAAATACGATGCCAATGTCTCAGACATGGTCTTACACGTAAATCATAAGTCGATGCCAACATCCCAGACGTAGTCTTACATGATAACACATTTCGAAATCCTAAGTCATGACATATGTATCCTAACTATTCCTGTAACACCCCAAGTCTTCAGTAATTTAATTTACCTGTATTGTTGTGTGTGGCTTACTTGCTTTGTTGGTTAAGGAAGTTTTAAGAGGTGTGAGAGTTCCTGGGTTCAAACCTAAGCTCTGGAAAAATTTTGTTTTTTGTAATGAGTAGCCTTGTTTGCGGCTAGTGGACTCTTA
This sequence comes from Gossypium hirsutum, assembly GCF_007990345.1. Taxonomy (NCBI): domain Eukaryota; kingdom Viridiplantae; phylum Streptophyta; class Magnoliopsida; order Malvales; family Malvaceae; genus Gossypium; species Gossypium hirsutum. Next base: position 103,594,232 of record NC_053429.1, on the reverse strand, counting down.
GGTTAAGAAGAGCGTTTCAAGACATGATGGGCATATTGGTTAAGTGGCTAAGGGCATGTGGAGTGTTCTTGAAGTCTGAGGTTCGAGGCTTAGCAATGTATTTAAGTATTTCATTTTGCTAGGTGCCGTGGAAGTGTCCCAAGTTGACTGAAATTGTTGGGGTTTGAATGAGTTGTTGAGTGGTGGTTGTTGGAGGGAGTTGTGGACGGATAGGGGGAGTGATTTGAGGAGTGATGGGGGGAGTAAGGTGGAGAGATTTTGTAGGGATTTGGGTAGTGATCGGTTGGAGATAATGGAGGAGCCAAATAGGGGGAGTTAGGAGTGTCGTTTGAAAAACAAAAAGACCATTTTGGTAAAAAAATATGTCACATTGTTTTGGGAGTGCCAAATTGACTCTTTTGGGAACCTTTCTTTGGAGAACTGATTAGTGCTTAGGAATTTTGGGCGTTTTTCTTTTCTTTTGAGGTTTTTGGACTTCTTGTGTTCATTGTTTCTCTTCTTCTTTTCCTTTTTGGCCGAACATCCCTTTTTCTCACATTCTTTTGTTTCGTTTTGAGCCTTGCTTGGGAACCGATTCTTTCCTTCTTTGCTCTTAGTCTCCGAATTGTCATGATCGATTACTCTCGGTTTCTTCTTTGGCCGAACTTAGTTAGGATCTAGAGAGTGTTCTTCTCTTCCTCTTATTTTCTTTTCTGCTCTTCTCTGTGCATAACTACTTCTTGCTGCGGGTTGTCGAAATCCCTTGTGTACTGGTAAGTTCCCTAATCCAACCTCATGCGGTTTTTTTTAAGGTTTGGCTGATGTTCTTTTAGGCCGAATGGTTGCTATCCCTTCTTATCAAATGAAGATGTCTTTTGTTTTAGCATTTGCTTTTGTACGATTGTGGCTAGAGATTCAATCTCTTTAACAAGTGTGGAGCCGATTGCTTTCCTCTGCAAGTGACTACTCCTTTATTAGTAAGCATTAAGGATCTAGGTGTTTAAATGGGGTTGTAAACCGTTATTAATTGATTAACTATTTTGAAAGGTCAAGTGTTGGGGAATACGTGGTATGGATCAAGGAGGGGCTACAATTGTTGTTGGTGAGTAGGATTTCGGTTTAAGTGTTCATAACCAATGACAGTATGGTTGAGATTAACAAAGGTGTAGACTAATGAGATGTGATGGTTGATCATAGGTTTTTGATCTCGGTGGCGGTACGACTACAACTCTTCTACAGGAGTGTAATCACACCACTGTTAACATGGACCGGCTAAAGCCAGAAGTATACAACTGTTGACACCACACGAGCGTACTCTCACTCAAGTGGTAAAATGAATGCCCAAAGCATAGGTATTCGATCGAAAAGGCCACCATGAATGTTTCATGGGCTTAGGCCGACGTTGGGCCACGATGGGCAGAAATGGGTCATGTGGGCCCCACGGGCTCGTGGGCCTGTACGGCCAAACTACACGGATGTGTGGGAACTATTGGGCTAGCTGTGTTGTGTACACAGGCAGGACCATTATTTGGGCTTAATGGGCTACACGAGCGTATGGGCCCACATAGGCCTTATTGTGGGCTCGAGCCTCTTTTTGTTGTTTAATTGTTAAAGGTTGCACTGGTCGCACGAGACGACTGTGGACCTACTGGTGGGTCGATAAGTGTACCTAAACCCTAACTTGTGAAATGAATTTTTTGCCCCTATAAGTTAAATGACCAAAATACCCCTATATGATGTATAACTGTTGAACATGCCATTTTATCGTATGTACATTTATATTATGTTGCATTGCATGGGGTGGGGTATATATATTATTGGAGGAAGTGTACTGAAAGGCTATAAGCCTATTACTGGCAGCTCTGCTGCAAATACTGTTAGTGCCGAAATCGGTACCTTATTCTGGAGTGTAGGGATGGGTGGGTCGATTTATTCCCAACATGGAGTGTAGGGTTGGACGGAGTGGAGTGTTGAGGATGGTTGGGTAGGATTTCTTTGTGCATTACTGATACTGTACTGTAATGGGCTAAGGCCCACACTAATATTGCCAATGATATGGGCGTAAGTCTAGACTGTTCAGATAATGTATGTTTGACTGCTCATTAGCTAGGGATTACACATTGAGTTTCATACTTACCCTTTTCTACTTAACTGTGCAGGTAATCCTTAGGCGACTCTGTGCTGCGAGGACCTTGGTGATTGCCATACCACTGCTTCTATTTTCTTTTATTTGCTATTGGATTTCATTTTGGGCTATGTAATAAGGCCTTTTTAGTTTTCTTGTTTAAATTTGGGATTTGGTTACTACGATTTATATCTGTTGAGAACGTAAAATGCGATTTTCCAAAATGATAATTGTTTTAAAAACACTACATCTTCGCAACGCTTTTGAAACGCTTCTGCAACAATAAGAGTTTTAAAAGTAATGATAATTTTAAATGAATAACGAATAAGCTACAAAAATTTGAGAACTAACAAAGAGGCTTTACATTTCCAAACAGGTTTTCATTAGGAACATGTTTTCGAAAAGCACTCCAATGTGACATCATAGATTCGGCCATAACATCTAGGCTAAGTTTAGGGTGTTATATTTAGTGGTATCAGAGTCAGGTTGCAAAATTCAGCTGTGGATATGGGTTTTCTCTAAAAACGTAAATTTCAAAGAATTGTTTCATATAGTGGAAAATAGCTTGAGGTGTTGTTTTGGAAGGTGTGGTCTATCGAGTTCTCCAGTGTTGATTCTGTAAGTCCTCTAAAACTACTATTTTAACCGAAATACTGAAATTGTCATAGATAATAGACTATATTGAAACCTTTATTAGGGTACCTAAAACTGTAGTAAGACTACGATTTGCGAAAAATAAACAACTCTGAATTGTTGGTGCTGTATTTCATAAAACATCTGTTAATAAACACTGGAACTATAAAACTGATGCATAAAATATTAATACAAATAATACACAAATCAACTATGAGCACTAAAGGTACTCGTGGAGGGGGTACAAGAGGCCGCGACGGAGGCCGTAAAGGTGTTCGGGCTGGATCTTTAGCATCGGGTCATATGCCTAACATTGAGGCAAGGGAGGCACCAACTTCACTGGTGACTGAGACCGAGTTGCATGATTGTGCAACTGGGGATGACGCACTGTCCCAAGCTATATTCTGGAGAGGGTCACTAGGCTTAATACTGGTACTATGGGTCGTGGGTCAGTAACAGAATGACTTAGGTCTAATGGGGCTGAGATCTTTAGGGGTATCGCTAGGGTTGCTCCTAATGTAGCTGAATATTGGACAGAGGCCATAGAGAGAATTATGGATGATCTCGACTGCACCCCGAGCAGAAACTAAAAGGTACAGTGTCGTTGTTGAGAGATGAAGCCTATGAGTGGTGGCTTACTGTGAAAGAGGTTGCTCAGCCTGATTGATTAACTTGGGAGTTTTTCAAGAATACATTTCAAGGAAAATATATGGGCGCTGGCTATGTGGATGCCCGCAGAAGGGAATTTCTAACTCTGACCTAGGGGGATAAGTCTGTACTGGAGTATGAGACGAAGTTTTTACGATTGAACCGCTATGCGTGAGGCATGGTGGCCACGGAGTATGAGCGCTGTGTTCATTTTGAGGACGGCCTCAAGGATAATTTGTGAGTGTTGATAGCTCTACAGAGGGAGCAAGATTTTGCAATTTTAGTAGAGAAGGCAAAGATCACTGAAGATGTGAAACGCGTTGAGTGCTAGAATCGTGAGAAGGATAATGAGAGAAACGAGAGGGTTTGGGAGCCCTCAGGTTTAGCTATGGGGTTTAAAAAAAAGGCTAGGGTTGATGGGCTAGCTAGAGTTGGGGCCCCTGTTGCCACTTTTGGGTCACAGCCTTGTACTATTTGTGGGAAATGCCATCAAGGCGAGTGCTGGATACAGATGGGGGCATGTTTTAGGTGCAAATCTATGGAGCACCGTATTAAGGATTGTCCGCGGAGGCCGAATCAGATGCCAGTTTCTGGTAGGGGTACTATTCAGCTACAGAGAGGTTTTTAGCAGCCACCGATAGGTTGTGGTCAAGCTAGAGGTGGAAATGGTATGGGCCGTGGTCGTGGGGCACTGGGTAGAGGTGCTGGTCATACTGAGGCGAGGCAGTCGGCACTGGTTTATGCTACAAGTTGTTGAGAGGACAGAGACGCCCCAGATGTTATTACAGTTACGTTCTTTATCCACTGTGTACCTTACACTGCATTGATTGATGTTGGTTCTACGCACTCTTATGGCATGCACTATCTCTTATGGCATGCACTATGTCTGAGACTTTGGGTGTGGTATGTGAAAACACTACGAGTGAGCTTACTGTGTTAAGTCCATTATGGCAGTCAGTGCGAGTGAAGAAATTGTTTAAAGATGTACCCTTAGAGGTTCAAGGAAAAATCTTTTTAGCTGACTTGATGGAACTTCCTTTTGGGGAATTCGACATAATATTGGGAATGATCTGGCTGGTTAAGCATCAAGCAAATTTAAACTGTACTACAAAGCGAGTGATTCTGAGAACTAAAGAGGGGGATGAGGTAATTATGGTTAGGGAGCATTGGAATTATCTTTCAAATATGATTTCTGCACTTAGAGTTGAGAAGTTGGTTCGTAAAGGTTGCGAGGCATATATAGCCTATGTCAGTGCTTTTGGGACTAAGGATACATTTGTTAAGGATATTAGAACGGTTAAGGATTTTCTGGATGTTTTCCCTGAAGAGTTACCGGGGTTACCTCTTAACCGTGTAGTTGAGTTTGGGATAGAGCTTTTGCCTAGTACAGCTCTAGTGTCTATCGCCCCTTATAGAATGGCACCGAAGGAGCTTGTAGAGCTTAAGGCTCAAATTCAAGAGTTGCTGGATCGAGGGCTTATCCACCCGACTGTGTCCCCGTGTGGAACACTGGTTTTATTCTTGAAGAAAAAGGATGGAACCATGCGGATGTGCATTGACTGTCGATAACTGAAAAAATTAACTATTAAGAACAAGTACCCCCTACCGAGGATTGACGATCTATTTGATCAGTTTCGAGGAGCTTTGGTCTTCTCTAAAATAGATCTCCGATCGGGGTACTTATACAAGAAATCATTTAGGAATCATTACGGTCATTACGAGTTTTTAATGATGCCATTTGGATTGACGAATGCACCAACAACTTTTATGGATTTGATGAACTGAGTGTTCCAGCCCTTTCTGGATTGATTTGTTCTGGTGTTTATAGATTATATTCTGGTGTATTCGAAGGCTGAGGAGGAACATGATACCCATATTCTGGTTGTTCTACAGAATTTGAGAGATAAGAAACTGTATGTTAAATTCAGCAAGTTTGAATTCTGGCTACATGAGGCAACTTTTCTAGGTCACATAGTGTCTGCTGAGGGAATCAGGGTTGATCCTTGAAAAATAGAAGCAGTTCTGGAGTGGAAGCAACCTAAGTCGGTATCTGAGATTCGAAGCTTTTTGGGTCTGGCAGGGTATTATAGACAATTTGTTGAGGGGTTTACCTTGGTATTCGTTCGAAACTGAAATCTACTAATCCAAAATCTTTTCCTTTCCACGATCTAACTCTTTGTTCTATCTTTTCGGATCTATATAATTGAATTTAATCATCAATTTAACACATTTCATATTATATTAAACTCAACTTACACCCTAGGCAAAATTATCATTTTGCCCCCATACTTTTCATAAATTCCAATTTCGTCCCTAGGCTCGGAAAAATAAAATTCTTGCAATTTAGTCCTCATTTCTAGCCTGGCCGAATTTCATATACCATAATAGAAGCCCATGAATTCCATACAAATTGGAATTTTATCATGGGTTTTCACCATATTTTCAATTTAGTCCCTAAATCATGTTTTCATATAAATTCACTTTGTAAAAGTTGTTTATCTATCAACAACCTTTCATTTTCTACCATAAACTTTAAAATTTCAACATATTCATCCATGGAAAATTTTCTATGCTTTGATATCTATTCAAATTAATCCCCCAAATAGTTAAATTAAACTTCCCTGATATAAAAAATACAAAAATTACTAAAAACGGGACATGAATTCATACCTTTTTAAGCTTGATTAGTTTCTTCTCTCTCTCTCCTAGGGTTTCCATGGAAATATTTGGGGGTGAAGATGAACAAAAGTTTTTCTTTTTCATTTAATTTAATTATCACTAATAACTTTTCTATCTAATTTAGTCCTTAACCTTTTTTAATTTTTCCATGGATGATTTACCAAAAATATCTACATATTTTTCTTCAATGGTCTAATTACCAAATAAAGACCTCAAGTTTTGAACTCCATAGCTAATTAACTCATATAGCTACTAGAATTCAAATTTGACATTTTATGCAATTTAGTCCTTTCTACAATTAAGCACATAATTGATAAAATTTTCTTGTCAAAATTCTCGTGCAACCTTTCTATCTCATTACTAATCATTTAATAATATTAAAATATTTTATCTTTTTGGCTCAGATTTGTGATTACGAAACCACTATTCCAATTTCACTGAAATTGGGCTGTTGTAACTCTCCCCCTTAAGGATTTTCATCCTCGAAAATCTTACCAGTAAAAAGATTCGGATACTGCTTTCTCATGGTATCCTCTGGCTCCCAAGTAGCTTCTTCTATTCCATGTTTTTTCCAAGAACTTTTACCAAGGCTACCTTTTTATTTCCAGCGCTAAAATTTTGATCGGTTCCTCATTATATGTCAAACCGGACTGAATCTCAACTTCTGTTGGAGTAATAACATGTGAATGATCCGACCGATACCATCACTACATTGATACATGAAAGACATTTTGAATCTTACCAAGCTCTGGTGGTAATGCTAACTGATATGCAACCGGTCCAATTCTTTCAATAATTTCATATGACCCAACGAATCTTGGACTCAATTTCCCTTTTCGACCAAATCGAAGAACTTTCTTCCAAGGTGACACTTTCAAGAATACTTTATCACCAATCTCAAATTTTATTTCTTTTCTTCTTAAATCAGCATAAAACTTTTGACGATCTGAGGTTACTTTCAAACTGTCTCGTATTATGTAATAGCCCATTTTTCAGTGGAATTGGAATAGTGGTTTCGGGACCATAAATCTGACTCAAAAATAAAATATATTTTAATTATATTACATTGTCCATAATATGTTAGCAATGACATGTGAAAATTTTGATACGAAAATTTTACAGATTAAGTGCCTAATTACGAGAAGGACTAAATCTCATAAAATACGAAAGTTAAATTCTAGTAGCTATAAGGATTAAATAGCTATGGAATTCAAATCTAGAGGTCCTTATATGGCAATTAAACCATTTATAAAATTATGTAGACTTTTTTGATGACTCATTCATAGAAATATAGAAAAAGGGCAAAGACTAAATTGGAAATAGCAAAATACTTAATTAATTAAAAATATGATAAAAGATATCATCTTATTTTATGTCATCTTCAAATTAAAAACACGTGGAAACCCTAGGAGAGAGAAAAGAAGCTTTCAAGGCCTAATCGGGTAAGTTTCCTTGTCCTATTTTTAGTAATTTTGATATTTTTGAATCCGAGATAGTCTAATTTATCTATTTGAGGCATCAATTTGAAGAGTTATAAAAGTATGGAAAATGGGTCATGAATGTATATGCTAAAAATTAGAAATTTATGCTAGAAAATGAAAGATTGTTGATAGATAAACAACTTTTACAAAGTGATTTTTGATGAAAACATGATTTAGGGACTAAAATGAAAAGTTGTAAATTTTGATAAAAAAATTATACATTTTTATGAATACATGTGCTGTAAATTTTTTAATGGGGCTTTGGTTATGTTTAGAATAGGGAGTAATTTGCACAAGTTTCATTTTCTGAGCTTAGGGATGAAAATGAAATTTATGGAAAAGTTAGGGACAAAATTGTAATTTTACCTAGGACGTAAATTGAGTCCATATGAGTTGAAAAATGAGAAACTGATGATTAAAGCTATTTATCTAGATTCGAACAACACAAATTCGAAGTTAGATTGAGGAAAAGAAAAGGTTTTGGATTAGTAGATTACTAACGCGAACAAGTGTCGAGGTAAGTTCGTGCAACTTAATTGAGCATGTAATTATGTTAATTGGATGTTGTGTTGTATGTAATGTGATTTATATTGATGTGCTTTTGGAAACACAAAAATTTATATACTTTTTCATACCCATTCTTACTTAAATTCATGCAAATTCAGTTAAATTCTTGTTGAAAAATTATTAAATATTATAAAATAATTAAATTGTGTTAAAAATATGAACATGGTGAATTTAGTTAATTTTATACTCAATTTTGATTAATTTTGACTATTTTCGACTGATTCACGCAAAGGGCAAAAATTGGCTCGGCTGACACTACTGAAAGCACAAAATCGAGATGCAAGTTGAAGTATCGAGGCACATGAATTTCCAGCCTAAGACGGTCTAGAAATGTGTATTAATTCATGATTTAATTAATTTTAATTTATTCCCAATTTAATTTGGTTTAAATATATTATTTTTAATTAATTATGGAGAAAGGGTCTAGTTGAACCGCACTGGTCGAACCATATTGAATGAACCGGACTAGCCACTAATTGGGCAGCCTAGAACCGTCCATATGCTGACTCAAATTAGCATTTTAGCTGATTAAATGTGCTTGCAAAAAGGCCCTCGAAAGACTTCTAATTTGCATTCAAAACCCCACTTTTAATTGTAGCTTTGTAAATTTGCCCTAGGCCATTTTTAGCAAAGTTGAAAGTCTCAACTCTTGCCAAGCAGATGGCCGGCCATACTTCGGCTGCTAGAATTTGCTATTTTTAGCAGCCACAATCAGCTATAAAAGCCACCCCTTGCTGATCATTCAAACCATCCCTCATTCCACAACATTCTCTCATTCTCTCTTCTCCTCTCTCACTTTTCTCTCACTTTTTCCATCCCATTTCCCTTATTGTTCAAGTGCCGATTTATTCTCTTGGGAAAGAGGCTCTCATCATCCATTTGGGAGTAGCAATTAGGTGTTTATTAGCCACCTTGACAGCCGAGGGCAACGAAGAACGAAGAACGGAGCAACTAGTTAAGCCATGGAGAAACATCGGAGTTGCTTCTTGTTCCCTATCTCTTTAATTTTTGTTGTTGTTTTGAAGAACATGTTTATGAATATTTATGCTATTGAAATGGTTATTTTAATCAATTGAGCTTAAAATTAAGTTTGTGTTGGGTTGATTATATTCTGCCTACTTGAATTGTTAAAATGATGTTATGCTGTTATAGGCCTCAGTAAATTGCTTGGTTAAGTAAAATCATGCCTAAGTTATTTTTGCAATATAATTGTTAAATAACTAATGAATTAATTATTTAAACGGATTGAAATTATAATTAATTGACACAATACTTAATCAGTGCATGTTTATTCTTCTAAGGAAGGTGAAGGTTAAATTAGCAATGTATCTGGCGATATTATTGCCTTGCATAACTTGCAAGATTATTGTGATTAAACTATTCCAAGGCAGGGATGCCTTGTCACCTCACATAGTATTTTATATGCTTATTAGATTTAATTAATCATTTGAATTGACATAGGGATATGCAAGAGATTAGTTCGATTTAATGAGTATGTATGTGCAATAACATGTTTGCTTATTAGAATCTGTTTAGTCGATTGAATTGACATAGGGATATGTCAAGAGATGAATGGATTTTTGTATGTGAGTATGTTTAGAAGTTAGCCAATTACTGAGTTGCCGTGAATTTATTCGTAACAATGTAAACATGAGTTTAATTATTCTAAGTTAAAGGAATATAATTAATCCAACACAAGTATGTTACCTTGAACAAATCTTATTTGAAATCGTGCATTAGAACTCCGTTGTTTTATTTTAATTATTTACATAGTTTTTAAATAGTTTTTGACCATATTTTAAAACCAAATTATTTTTACCTTACCAAAGTTTTTTACAATTAATTTCAAAAATAATTCTTTTTACAGTCTCTGTGGGTACGATAACTCGACATTACTTGTCACTTTATTACTTGTTGCGATTGTGTACACTTGCACATTTTTTCCGTCGTTCCAAGTTTTTGGTGCCGTTGTCGGGGACTGTTTTAAAAAGCCATTATTTCTGAATTTGTTAGTTTTACATTTTGGTTTATTTTTCTGTTTAATTTTTAACTTAATTAATTTTTCTCTGATAATTTCAGGTGTTTTTGAATATTGACCAGATTATTGACTTACTCCCTGTAGACCTGGAGATAGAACGAACATTTCGACAGCGAAAAAGTAAAGTGAACCAGAGAAAGATCGAAGAAATGAATTTTGAAAATCCGATCCAAGGAAATGAAGCAAACCCTGCTCAAAATCCTATCCTTATTGTTGACGATAGGGATAGAGCCTTAAGACAATATGTTGTGCCAGTATTTAACGATCTTAATCTTGGCATTAGGAGGCCCGAAATCGAGGCACAATAATTCGAGCTGAAGCCAGTCATGTTTCAGATGCTTTAGACTATGGGCCAATTTAGTGGAATGCCTACTGAAGATCCTCATATTCACCTAAGACTATCTACGGAGGTGAGCGATTCTTTCAAATTAGTTGGAGTACCCGAAGATGCATTACGATTGAAGCTGTTCCCATATTCGCTAAAGGACAGAGCTCGAGCCTGGTTGAATTTATTGCCACCAAACTCAATTTCTAAATGGCATAAGTTAGCCGAAAGATTTCTCATGAAGTATTTCTCGCCTAGCAAGAATGCTAAGTTGAGGAACGAGATCACTGCCTTCCAACAAATGGATGATGAGTCCTTGTATGAGGCATGGGAACAATACAAAGAACTATTATAGAAATGCCCTCATCACGGAATCTCACATTGCATCCAACTTGAGACATTTTATAATGGTCTCAATGCTCACAGGAGGATGGTAGTGGACGCTTTTGCTAATGGTGCTCTTCTTTCTACGTCTTACAATGAGGCTTACAAAATCATCGAGAGTATTACCAGTAACAATTATCAATGGCCAACCAATTGAGCCTGTCAGGAAGACGAGTCGCTGGAATACATGAAGTGGACGCTCTCACTTCACTCGCATCTCAAGTATCTTCAATATCCTCAATGCTTAAGAATCTTACCACTAATGGGCCTAATAGTTTTGTAGCCCAACCACCTCAGCAATTTGAGAGTATAGCATGTGTTTATGGTGGGGAAGGTCATTTTTTCGAAGAATGTCCATCGAACCCCAAATCTGTATATTACATGGGTAACCAGAACCAAAATCAAGGAAGGCAAGGACTACAATCCAACGTCTATAACCCATTGTGGTGAAACCACCCAAATTTTTCCTGAAGTAACCAAGGGGCTGGAACCAGTAACAACTACGCCCAATCTAGACCGACTCAGCCGCCTAGTTTTTCCTAACAAGTTTAGAACCCAGTTCAAGCTGAACCATCCAATAGCTTGGAGAATCTACTGAAGGCATACATGGCGAACAATGATACCTTATTCAAAGCCAAGCAGGTACATTGAAGAATTTGGAAAACCAAATGGGCCAGCTTGCAATTGGACTTACGAACCAACCATAAGGTATTTTACCTAGTGATACGGAGAATCCAAGAAATTTGAGGAAGGAACATTGCAAAGCATTAACATTGAGGAGCAGAAAGATAGTAGAGCCTAACACTATCGAAGCTGAAAAGGAGCTAGCTGATGCTCAAGACTCAGAGGAAGTTCAACCGAGTGTTGAAATTCTAGTTTCACAAGAACCAGAATCTACAAAACCTAACGAGGTAATTCCAAAACAAGCTAATTCTGATCAACTAACCACTGTATTATATGCAAAATTACCATAGAAAACGAATCAACCAGTTCCAGTAAAGAAACCTCCACCACCCTACCCTCAAAGACTTCAGAAGCAGAAGCAGGAAATTTAATTCCAGAAGTTCCTAGCCGTACTCAAGCAACTTCACATCAACATCCCGTTGGTTGAAGCACTTGAACAAATGCCAATGTATTGGTATGAGTATAAACTTGATGCTTATGTCAATATTTAGAAAGTTGGGGATAGGTGAAGTTAGACCTACTACGGTTACACTGCAACTAGCAGATCGATCTTTAGCACACCCAGAAGGAAAAATCAAGGATGTATTGGTACGAGTAGACAAATTTATCTTCCCTGCTGATTTTGTTATCCTAGACTTTGAAGTAGACAAAGAAGTGCCGATTATCTGAGGAAGACCGTTCTTAGCAACCGGAATGACCCTTATTAATGTGCAGAAGGGCGAGCTTACTATGCATGTTCAGGATGATCAGGTAACATTTAACATTTTTAAGTCTATGCGATTTCCTGACATAATTGATGATTTTTCTGCAGTATCCGATTTGGAGGATTTATTAGGAGAAAAGGAGCTCAACTATGTTGAGGATCCATTGAAATGAATTTTGACATCAGATCCTCCAAATGATGAAGAGGAGGATGAATACTTAGATTTGTTAGAAGCTAATCAAAGGGGATTTAATCCGCAATCCTACTTTGAATTTTTGGAGTTAGAGAAAAGGGATTATGCCCAACCAAAAGCGTCAATTGAGGAGCCACCTAAATTAGAACTAAAGGTACTTCCCTTACATTTGAAATATGTTTATTTAGGTGACTCTTCTACTCTACCTGTGATTGTTTCAGTAGAATTAACTATTGAGTAAGAAGAGAAACTCATCTTGGTGTTGAAACAATTCAAGAAGGCTATCGATGGACCATTGCCGATATCTGCGGTATTAATCCATCTGTATGCATGCACAAGATTATCCTAGAAGATGGAAAAAAGGGACTATTGAGGGACAATGAAGACTGAACCCCATCATGAAGGACGTAGTGAAAAAAGAGATTATCAAGTGGTTAGATGCGAGTATCATTTATCCCATCTCAGACAGTTCGTGGGTAAGTCCAGTCCAGTGCATGCCAAAGAAGGGAGGTATCATAGTTATAGTGAACGAGAATAACAAGTTGATACCAACTAGAACAGTTACGGGATGGAAGATTTGCATCGATTACCGGAAGCTGAACAAGGCAACTAGGAAAGATCACTTTCCTTTGCCATTCTTGGACCAAATGCTGGACAGACTCGCGGGGCGAGACTATTACTATTTTCTCGATGGATACTCGGGGTATAATCAGATTACAGTAGCATCGGAAGATCAACACAAGACAACATTCACTTGCCCATATGGTACATTTGCATTTAAATGCATGCCATTTGGTTTATGTAATGCACCTGCTACATTTCAAAGATGTATGATGTCTACTTTTATTGACATGGTTGAGAAGTACTTAGAAGTCTATATGGAGGACTTCTCAATATTCGAAGATACTTACGATGATTTCTTAGCCAATCTAGCTAGGGTACTAAAATGATACGAAGAAATGAACCTTGTACTTAATTGGGAGATGTGTCATTTCATGGTACGAGAATGAATTGTTCTAGGGCATCGGATAACGAGGCATGGAATAGAGGTAGACACAACAAAGGTAGATGTTATTGAGAAGCTCCCACCTCTAACATTTGTAAAGGGTGTTAGGACCTTTTTGGGCCACGCTGGTTTCTATCAAAGATTTATCAAGGATTTCTCCAAAATTGTTGAACCCTTATGCAAATAATTGGAGAAGGGCATGACGTTCAAGTTCGATGATGAATGCTTAAGAGCTTTCAAGGATTTGGAGAGTCGATTAGTTACGGCACCCATAATCCTCACACCAGACTCGGATTTACCATTTGAATTAATGTGTGATGCAAGCGACTTCACGATAGGAGCTGTCATGGGCCAGTGAAGGAACAAAGTTTTTCATCCCATCTACTATGCAAGCCGGACTCTTACAAGAGCTCAACTGAACTATACGGTAACAAAAAAAGAGTTACTTGCTATTGTATTTGCTTTTGACAAGTTTCGATCTTATCTTGTAGGTACCAAAGTAACTATCTATACAGACCACTCGATAATTAAGTATTTGCTTACCAAGAAAGACGCTAAGCCGAGACTGATCTGATGGGTACTTCTACTTCAAGAGTTCGATCTAGAAATTCAAGATCGAAAGGGGGTAGAAAACCAAGTAGCAGATCACTTGTCCAGATTGGAGCCCCAAGAAGGGAATTCTCCTATTATACCAATTCAGGAGACGTTTTCAGATGAACACATATTGAAGGTAAGTCATGTCCACAATACCCCTTGGTTTTCTAATATTGCTAACTATTTAGCTTGTGGTTTGATGCCAATTGATAAAACTTATCAACAAAGGAGAAAGTTTCTTCACGATGTGAAGTACTATTTCTGGGAAGAGCCATATTTGTTTAAAAGGTGTGCAGATCAGATGATTAGGAGATGTGTGGCAGAAGATGAAGTACAAAAGATTTTATACCATTGTCACTTAGCTTCGAGTGGGGGACTCTTCAGAGGTACTTGCCGGCCAAAGTATTACAAGCCAGATTCTTTTGGCTAACACTATTCAAGGATGCATATGCGTACGTAAAGAGCTGTGACCGATGTCAAAGGGTCGAAAATGTCACCAACAGAGATGAGATGCCTCGAACAAACATCATTAAGGTAGAATTGTTCGATGTATGGGGTATTGACTTTCTTGGTCCTTTCCCTCCGTCTTTTGGTCACAAGTATATATTGGTAGTAGTGGACTATCTGTCCAAGTGGGTCAAGGCTGAAGCTTATCCGAAAAATAATGCTAGGTTTGTAATTAAGTTCTTGCAAAAACATGTGTTCACAAGGTTTGAAACCCCAAGAGCTATCATCAGTAATGAAGGGTCCCACTTCGTGAACAAGTGGTTAAAATGGTTATTAGAAAAGAACAGAGTGAAACACAAGGTTGCAACAACTTACCATCTGCAGACGAATGGGCAAGCTGAATTGGCAAATAAGGAGATCAAAGGCATACTTGAGAAGGTAGTTTGCCCAAACCGATGAGATTGGTCCAAGAGGCTGGACAATGTTTTATGGGCTTACAGAACAGCATACAAGAAACCTTTATGGATGTCACCCTATAGGTTGGTCTTTGGGAAAGCATGCCATCTACCTTTAGAGTTAGAGCACAAGGCTTACTGGGCCCTTCGACAACTCAACTTGGATCCTAAGCTTGCTAAAGAGAAACGGATGCTCCAACTCAATAAGCTAGAGGAACTCCGGATGTTCTCCTATGAAAATGTCAAATTACTTAACGAGAGACTTAAGAAATGGCATGACAAGCACATTCAAGTTCGAGAATTCGAAGTAGGTCAGCGAGTCTTGTTATTTAATTCCAGACTAAAGTTCTTTCCAGACTAAAGTTAATGCTTAGCGCTTGAACCACTATTGGGAGATAAGATTGAACGGAATGAAATTTTGTTCATTTTATCGGATGTTTAAAATTTTCTTATTTTCCTTTTTAATAAATGATTTAGGGTATATTTTTGAGATTAGTATGTTTAAATAAATTCTGTCTAGGAGATTGGAACTTAAGTGGGACCGCTTGTGACCCCTCCAATCTTTCCTGGGAATTGATTCTAACATAATTTTCCGAAAAATTATTCTCTAAATAGACATTCCAATTTTTGATTTTTCAAATAAAAGGGTCGATTTTGATCCAAGTCTTAAATTGTAACTCAATTCCAAATCTTCATTAAGTCTAGGGACTTAATTGAATCATTTCTAAAATTTGGTTGCTTTTTTCGTAAATAATAAAAACTAGATGCCTTTTTTTGTAAATATTTTGAAAAGATTTCTAGAATAAATGTTTTTAGTTTAATAAAAAATGATAATTATTAATATATAATTATAATATATATTAATTATTATCAATTTTAGGATTAGTGTTAATTTAATCATACTTTATTTGATAAGTTTTTAATAATATTAATAAGATGATAATCTTTAATATATAATTATATCTATTATAATTTATATAATAATCTTTGTCAATTTAGCATAGAAATAGGATTATTCTTAATCATATTTTATCTTTGTTTAAATAAATTAAATAGCAATTAATAATTTAATTATTAATTGTTGTTATCTTTGTATAGGATTAGAACTTAGAATTTTTATTAATTAAGTTGTTTTAAGAATTCTACTCTAATTCCTATTTTTCCCTCTATAAATTTCACCCATCTTCCTATTCATCTATTACTCAAAACCCAAAGCACTAAAACACCAAAGTGCCGAAACCCTTTGCCCAGTAACCACTCAGTTAGTAGCACACGTGCACGTCCTAGCAGCCGCAAGCACGTCCAGCTCCATCGCCCGCTTGCCGTACTAGCCTCAGCTCGTACCGGGCCTTCATCTCGCATGCTATACCTGCTTCTGCACCATCCTGCGTGCGCCCAATTGCTACCTGTTGCCAAACACCCGTGTCGCTGCCTGCTTCCAGCCCTGCTGTGTATCACTGCTCCCACATGCACCACGCCCGCACGCCCTAGCTGCTTGTGTGACATTCTTCATTCATCCATCTTAAGCCTCAAACCCTCCAACCCTCCTTTTAAATTGCCATCTTTTCCTTCATTATTGTTATTATTATTTCTTTTTTTTTTATTTTTTCTACACAAAAGGTGGTAAGACCTAGTTTTCTCTTAATTTTTAATTTTATTCAATTAGTTAATTTTTCAATTCATTAAATTATTAATAATTTTTATTAATTTTTTTGAGAAAATAATTCTTCCATCTTATTATCAGGTTAAACATGCCTCGCAAGAGAACTCGTGCTTCCGCTCAAATTGATGAAACACAAAACAAGTTCCACTGTGAAGAAGCCAGAGTAAGATATGAAAGTGTAACACCCCTATCCCGTAACCGTTGCCGGAATAGGTAAGGGGCATTACCGGACTTGTAACTCATGTCAGAACAGTAAAATTTTGAACTTTTTCTTGAAATAAAGATAATTCATTTAAATAAGTACTAAGCACAGCCAGGGATAAAATTTAAACTTCTCTAAGTAAACATTCAAAAGATGCCATTTTCGCATGGCTTATATACATTAACCAAAAATATTCTTCCGCCACTAGTCTATTCTATACATGCCATAAGATAATCCAAAACGTAGCAGTACTGTAACAGCCCAAAATTGACCCTAGTCGGGAAGTGGTTTCGGGACCGCTAAACCGAGTCACCGAAAGGTTTGAATGTGATGTTTATTGTCTAGAATATGTAATCATGATTGTGTGAAAATTTCAAGCTTCGATTTAGTCGATTGCATGTGAATTTAGTCAATAGGACTTATATGAGAAAATTTTAAAATGTGATAGGTCAATGCATGAGGACCTATTAGTGCATGTGGAAGAAAAAGGGGACTTGCATGTCAAATTCCCCCTCCCTAATATGTAGTGGCCGGCCATGCTATGGGTGGAAACATGTCACCAACATGTTGTATTAGTGATGTATGGTAAGGGAAATAAAATATTAAGCATGATAATTAAATAATGAAGGGAAGGGTGATGGAAAAAAAAATAATAATGGTCTCACCCCCTTGTTGCCGTGAATTGAAGAAAGAAAACAAAAAAAAAAGTGTTCATTCTTGAACATCCTTGGCCGAATAGAGGAAAGAAAGGAAGGGGGAAGAGCTTGAGAAAATCGGCTATGGTGGTTTGCTAGACTAAGGTATGTTTGATGTTGTCTTTGAGATGCATGCATGTTTTAAATAGCCCATGTTCAAATCTTGAATCTTGTTGATAACATGAGCAATCGGTCATGAGAAAGTGTTCAAGGAATGGTTGTTGTTCATGTTATTTGGATGAGAAATGGTGAGTTTTGTTGTTTCATGTTAAAGTTAGGTGAATGATGATAGAGGAGTGTTTGAACTATAAAAAAAAGAATCGGCTACCTTGTTATGAGCTAGGGCCGAATGTGAGTTTGGTTGTGTTTGAATATTACATGCTTGGTAGAATGGTGGATGAAGGTGCCGAATGTATGTTGGATTGATAGAGTCTCCAAATTGATTTTATGTGTGTATGCATGACCGAATATACGTGGTCACATGAGTAAGGAAATGAGTTATTTGATATGTGGTAAAAGTTAAGTACTAAATCGAAGGTTGCTAAAATTGCCATTTCTTTAGCCGAATATGTGCTTGATCAATGAAGGAATTGTTGAAGAATATAGGTGAACTTGGTGAGAGTATTCGGCCTAGTGTATAAATGATATGAAGATTTTAGGAAATTGTTTTGGTTAGGTGTATGTATGATTAAGTATATTCGGCAATATACTTAAAGTGGGTACATGGTATTACATTATAATTATTGAGCTTAAGTATATGGATATGTGTATATGTGGTCATATAATGACATCTTGGTTTGAAAATTTAATGATGTGTGATTGCCGGATGTGATAAATAAATTCATGTTATTGGGTTAAATATTGAATACTCTTATTTGTATTATTTAAGCTCAAGAACCTAAAGGAGAGGCGTCCAACAAGGGGAAATCGAAGGTCATCGAGTAGCCGACTCAGAATTATTTTACCCAACATAAAGTAAGTCATTAAGCATGTAGTTGGTATTATTTCAAATGGTCATAATGTGTATGTATTGATGCTGATTGGAATGAACAAATATACATATATATATATGCATGTACGTATGTGATGATGAAATTGTTGAATGAAAGAAAAGAAGTAAGATGTACTGAGTTGTTGATCTCGGCACTAAACGTGCGGGATGACCATTTATGACCATGAGATTGGCGCTAAGTGCGCGGGATTAAATTGTACAGCACTAAGGGTGCGATTCGACTATGTTGCACTAAGTGTGCGAAATGAATATGATGCACTAAGTGTGCGAATTGACCATGCGGCACTAAGTGTGCGAGTTTGACTATGTAGCACTAAGTGTGCGATTTGATTACGTAGCACTAAGTGTGCGAGTTGATTATATAGCACTGAGTGTGCGGGCTCAATATACATTCGTGAATCATTATGGACACTATGTGTGCGACACTATTGAGTCGATCGCGGACAGCGGATTGGGTAAGTGTCTTGAGTACGTGGCTAATAGGTGCTATGCTTATACTTGGTGTTGAGCTCGGTAAGTTCGAACCTATGTGACAAATATACTTGAAGTCACGTACATAAAATTTATCGTAGGATGGGTGAAAGGCCGTATAGTCGTTTGATTGTAACGAAAATAAATCGATTTATGAAAATGCTTCAATGTCCTATTGATGAGTATATAGAATGTGAATGCATGAATTGATATGAAATTGAATCGATAGGTTGGAGGAACTATGGTATGGTTCGGTATGGATGGAGTAAATTGTCTCGTTCCATTTTGTTTCCTCTTGGGATAATGTTATTGATAGATGGTAGTGCATTGCTTATGACTTACTGAGTTATAAACTCACTCGATGTTTCCTTGTCACCCATTATAGGTTGCTTGGACTCATCTATTTTTGCGGGGTCGGGCCGTCATCGAAGTCATCACACCGGATAGCAAGTTTTGGTACTTTCTTCTTAGTTGGCTTAGAAGAACATTTTGGCATGTATAAGCTATTACGTTGTGTTTGAACTTTGGCATGTAAACTTTAAGCCATGCGAAGATGGCACGAATGTTCGATTGAGTTGGATCAAGGGTAGGCATGAAATGGACCTAGTTACTTTCGTAACAGATGCTGGCAGCAGCAGTGTCATGAGATTGAAAAATCACTAAAATAGTAGGAGTGGAATTAATTGATGAATAAATTATGTAATCGAAGCTCGATGAGTCTGTTTTCATGAGGAAGTAACGAAAAGATCATATGGGCAGTATATTAAGAGATAATCAGATTTTTGTGGGACAGGGCTAGAACGGTTTCTGGATTCCCTGCTCCGATTTTGGAAATTCATTATAAATTAACCAGAGATAATTAGGGATCGTACCATATATGTACAGATTCCTCTCTGAGTCTAGTTTTCATAGAAACAAACGGCATCAGTATTGAAGCCCCGTGTAGGGAGATATCCAAGTCGTAATGGGCAAAGGTCAGTGTAGTCGACCCCTGCAACATGGGAGACTTTGAATAATAAACTGTACTAATTGGTCCGACCAAAATTTCTAGAAAAAAATACATAGATGGATACGTGAGTCTAGTTTCTGGGAAAAATTACGAAACTGATTTTTGAGTTACGAAACTCAAGATATGATTTTTAAAACGACTAGTACACAGATTGGGCAGTGTCTGGAAAATAAATTTTATAAGGGGTTAAAGTCAGTTAACACCTCGTGTTCGACTCCGGTGTCGGTTTCGGGTTCGGGGTGTTACATTTGATTGGTATCAGAGCTATGGTTTAGTCGGTTCTAGGACTACCATAGCGCGTATGAGTCTAGCTATACATGCCGAATGTTAATGTTTAAATGTGTGATGACTTCCGACGGTTGAAATGTTTTTGTTTTGATTAGTAAATGGACCCCGGTGAAGAAAGAACCCTAGCGGATGACGTTGAGAGCGTAGCGGCTGCTCCTGCACAAGGGACGCCGCCTGTTGAACCTCAGTCATCTGCGAATAATCAAGGTGAGGGGGCTAAACAAGCCTTCTTTACCATGATGAATGAGTGGGTAGCGCAATATGCCCGAACCAACCCGGCTGTCCAACAATTCCCAAATTTGAATAATCCACCCCAAGAGCCTGTAATGCCATCAGTCGCTGATCCTGTGAGGCTGAGTAAGCCACCTGTAGACTTGATTAGGAAGCGTGGGGCTGAGGAGTTCAAGGCCATAGTAACTGATGATGCCGAAAGGGCCGAGTTCTGGCTTGATAACACCATTCGGGTGTTCGATGAATTGTCATGCACACCTGACGAATGTCTAAAATGTGCTGTATCTCTGTTGCGAGACTCAGCCTACTATTGGTGGAGGACCTTGATTTCCATAGTCCTGAACGAGCGAGTAACTTGGGACTTCTTTCAAACGGAATTCCGAAAGAAATTTATTAGCCAACGGTTCATTGATCAGAAGCGTAAGGAGTTCTTGGAACTCAAGCAAGGCCGTATGACTGTATCTGAATACGAACATGAATTCGTAAGACTCAGTAGGTATGCCCGGGAGTGTGTAGCTGATGAGGTTGCTATGTGCAAAAGGTTCGAGGAAGGATTGAATGAAGATTTAAAGCTACTAATGGGTATTTTGGAAATAAAAGAATTCGTAACACTAGTCGAACGAGCCTGCAAGGCGGAACAACTTGGAAAGGAGAAGAGGAAGGCTGAATTTGAAGCTAGAGATTATCGTAAAAGATCGACGGGTAAAGCTCCGTTCTCAGCCGTAAAGAAGTTCAGGGAGGACACTAATAAGTCGAGGACGACTGCGGGAATTTCCATCAGAGCAAGACCATCGACGGACTCCCGAGCTACTTCGGTAGCTAGTGTGGGCAATAATCGTCTAGAGAAACCTGAATGTCCCCAATGTGGAAGACGACACATAGGTGAATGTTGGGGTAAGTCTATTAACAGGGCCTGTTACGGATGTGGTTCGAAGGACCACTTCATTAGAGATTGCACAGAGCTTGATGAGAAGAATAAGATTCAAGGTGCAAGACCTAGTGGAGTGACAACTAGAGATAGACCACCGAGAATTTTAGGAGGTAGGGGTGGTAGTCAGAGAGGGGCCTCTGATATGGCTGTTCGACCCGAGAACCGTGCTCCTGCTAGAGCATATGCCATTCGCGCACGAGAGGAGGCATCCTCCCCCGACGTCATCACTGGTACCTTCACTCTCTTTGATACTAATGTGATTGCATTGATTGACCCTGGTTCTACTCATTCATATGTATGCGAAACCTTAGCAACCAGTAAGACTCTACCTGTTGAGTCTACTGAGCTCGTAATTCGAGTATCAAACCCTTTGGGCCAATGCGTACTTGTTGATAAAGTGTGTAAGAGATGCCCTCTAATAATCCGAGAATCCTGTTTTCTGGCCGATTTGATGCTTTTGCCGTTCGACGAGTTTGATGTTATTCTTGGTTTGGATTGGTTAACCGCGCATGATGCGGTTGTGAATTGCAAAAGCAAGACTATCGATTTGAGGTGCGCAAATAACGAAATAATCCGAGTTGAGTCTGTGGACTTAAGGGGGTTGCCAGCTGTAATATCAGCAATGTTGGCCCAGAAATATGTAAGGAAAGGGTGCGAAGCATACCTCGCATATGTACTTGATGACAAGGAGTTAGAAAAGAAACCCGAATCGGTGCCGGTGGTTTGTGAATACCCGGATGTTTTTCCTGAAGAATTACCGGGTTTGCCACCTGTTCGGGAGATAGAGTTTGGTATTGAGCTTGTACCTGGAACTACGCCAATTTCGATAGCTCCGTATCGTATGGCACTAACCGAGTTAAAAGAATTGAAAGCTCAATTGCAAGAGTTGACGGATAGAGGTTTCGCTCGACCAAGTTTCTCACCTTGGGGTGCACCAGTATTGTTCGTGAAAAAGAAGGACGGAACCATGAGGTGGTGCATTGACTATCGTCAACTAAATAAAGTGACGATAAAGAATAAGTATCCGTTACCGCGTATTGATGATTTGTTTGATCAATTAAAGGGAGCATCAGTGTTTTCAAAGATAGATTTGAGATCGGGTTATTATCAGTTGCGGATTCGAGATTCGGACGTACCCAAAACTGCTTTCAGAACGAGGTACGGTCACTATGAGTTCTTAGTGATGCCGTTCGGGCTCACTAATGCCCCTGCGGTGTTTATGGATTTGATGAATCGGATCTTCAGGCCGTATTTGGATCGGTTCGTAGTTGTGTTTATTGATGACATCTTGGTCTATTCAAGAGATGAGACCGAACATGCTGAGCATCTGAGGCAAGTGTTGCAAATTTTGCGGGATAAGCAGTTATATGCTAAGTTCAGTAAGTGTGAGTTCTGGTTAAGAGAGGTTAGCTTCTTGGGTCATGTGGTATCCGCATCGGGTATTCGAGTTGACCCGAGCAAAATTTCAGCCATACTTAACTGGAAGCCTCCGAGAAATGTTACCGAAGTCCGGAGCTTTCTAGGGCTCGCCGGTTATTACCGACGATTTGTCAAAGGTTTCTCGATGATAGCCACACCAATGACGAAGCTACTTCAGAAGGATGTTAAGTTCGAATGGACGGAGAAATGTCAGAAAAGCTTCGATCAACTGAAAACTCATCTGACTGAAGCTCCAATTTTGGTGCAACCCGAATCGGGTAAAGAGTTTGTCGTTTATAGTGACGCATCCCTACTTGGGTTGGGTTGCGTATTGATGCAAGAAGGTCGAGTTGTGGCCTATGCGTTGAGACAATTGAAGCCACACGAGAGAAATTATCCGACCCATGATCTCGAACTAGCCGCCATTGTGTTTGCATTGAAAATATGGCGACATTATTTGTTTAGTGAGAAGTGCCATGTGTTTTCGGATCACAAAAGTCTCAAATATTTGATGACTCAACGAGACTTGAATCTGCGACAAAGACGTTGGCTTGAGTTGTTGAAAGATTACGAGCTTGTCATTGATTACCACCCGGGAAAGGCTAATGTGGTGCGGACGCCTTAAGCCGGAAATCACTGTTGCTTTGCGAGCGATGAATGTACACTTGTCTGTTCTACCTGACAATGTGTTAGTAGCTGAATTAAAAGCCAAACATTATTGACTCATCAAATTCGTGAAGCTCAGAAAGTCGATGATGAATTGGTTGCAAACGAGCTGAGTGTGTCCGAACAAGGAATCGGAGTTTCAGATTGATGATGATGGTTGTTGAGGTTTAGAAGTCGTTTGTGTTCCAAGGAATTCGGAACTCATTCGATGATTCTGAACGAAGCCCATTGTAGCCGAATGTCAATTCATCCTGGAGCACGAAAATGTACAACGACTTGAAACGTCGGTTTGGTGCGTGGTATGAAACGAGACATCTCCGACTTTGTTTCGAGATGTTTAATATGTCAACAAGTGAAAGCGGAACATCAAGTGCCTTCAGGGTTACTTCAGCCGATCATGATACCCGAGTGGAAATGGGACCGAGTCACAATGGACTTTGTGTCCGGACTGCCATTGTCCGCAAGTAAGAAGGATGCGATTTGGGTTGTTGTTGATAGGCTGACTAAGTCGGCTCACTTTATCCCCGTGCGTACGGATTTTCATTGGATAAACTAGCCGAATTGTATGTCTCTCAGATTGTGAGATTACATGGAGTACCTATTTCTATCGTGTCGGATAGAGATCCGAGATTCACCTCACGATTTTGGAAGAAATTGCAAGAAGCTTTGGGTACCAAGCTGCATTTAGCACCGCTTTTCACCCCCAAACCGATGGTCAATCCGAGCGGATAATTCAGATACTTGAGGATATGTTGAGATGTTGCATCCTCGAGTTCAGTAGTTCATGGAACGGTATTTACCTTTGATTGAATTCGCTTACAACAACAGTTTTCAATCAAGTATTAAGATGGCACCTTATGAGGCTTTGTACGGTCGTAAATGCCGTACGCCATTGTTTTGGACCGAGCTTGGTGAAAGTAAATTTTCGGAGTTGATTTGATTAAAGATGCCGAACAAAAAGTAAAGGTAATCCGTGAGAGTCTAAAGGTAGCCACAGATCGTCAAAAATCGTATGCGGATTTAAAGCGAAAGGACATTGAATATCAGGTGGGAGATAAAGTGTTTCTTAAAGTGTCACCTTGGAAGAAGGTACTCAGATTTGGCCGTAAAGGCAAGTTGAGCCCGAGATTCATTGGGCCGTACGAAATTTCCGAACGAGTGGGGCCGGTTGCATATAGATTGATTTTGCCCCTGAACTTGAAAAGATTCACGACGTCTTTCATGTTTCGATGCTTCGGCGCTATAGATCTGATCCTTCGCACATAATTAGTCCGTCGGAGGTTGAAATTCAGGCTGATATGATTATGAAGAAGAGCCGATGCGTATCCTAGCTCGTGAAGTGAAGGGGTTGCGAAACAAAAGGGTTCCGTTAGTAAAGGTGTTATGGCTCAAACACGGGATCGAGGAAGCTACTTGGGAAACCGAGAGCTCGATGAAAGAACGATACCCAAACCTATTTACCGGTAAGATTTTCGGGGACGAAAATTTCCTGAGTGGGGAGAGTTGTAACAGCCCAAAATTGACCCTAGTCGGGAAGTGGTTTCGGGACCGCTAACCGAGTCACCGAAAGGTTTGAATGTGATGTTTATTGTCTAGAATATGTAATCATGATTGTGTGAAAATTTCAAGCTTCGATTTAGTCGATTGCATGTGAATTTAGTCAATAGGACTTATATGAGAAAATTTTAAAATGTGATAGGTCAATGCATGAGGAACTATTAGTGCATGTGGAAGAAAAAGGGGACTTGCATGTCAAATTCCCCTCCCTAATATGTAGTGGCCGGCCATGCTATGGGTGGAAACATGTCACCAACATGTTGTATTAGTGATGTATGGTAAGGGAAATAAAATATTAAGCATGATAATTAAATAATGAAGGGAAGGGTGATGGAAAAAAAAATAATAATGGTCTCACCCCCTTGTTGCCGTGAATTGAAGAAAGAAAACAAAAAAAAGTGTTCATTCTTGAACATCCTTGGCCGAATAGAGGAAAGAAAGGAAGGGGAAGAGCTTGAGAAAATCGGCTATGGTGGTTTGCTAGACTAAGGTATGTTTGATGTTGTCTTTGAGATGCATGCATGTTTTAAATAGCCCATGTTCAAATCTTGAATCTTGTTGATAACATGAGCAATCGGTCATGAGAAAGTGTTCAAGGAATGGTTGTTGTTCATGTTATTTGGATGAGAAATGGTGAGTTTGTTGTTTCATGTTAAAGTAGGTGAATGATGATAGAGGAGTGTTTGAACTATAAAAAAAAGAATCGGCTACCTGTTATGAGCTAGGGCGAATGTGAGTTTGGTTGTGTTTGAATATTACATGCTTGGTAGAATGGTGGATGAAGGTGCCGAATGTATGTTGGATTGATAGAGTCTCCAAATTGATTTTATGTGTGTATGCATGACCGAATATACGTGGTCACATGAGTAAGGAAATGAGTTATTTGATATGTGGTAAAAGTTAAGTACTAAATCGAAGGTTGCTAAAATGCCATTTCTTTAGCCGAATATGTGCTTGATCAATGAA